>NW_022145597.1:31777985-32088615 GCF_000002235.5 Strongylocentrotus purpuratus | reverse complement strand
CCGATAGAGACTGTGGAGATCCCTGCTGCAGAGAAGTCAAACACAGGAAATTCCAAACGCGATACATATTGCTCCCAAGGAGTGACTGGACAGCATGGCTGGATCCCCCAGCTTACGGTCGGTGGATGTACCTTTCGAGTACTGCATCACCATGACTGGTTTGTCGCTGATATTGAAGTCATGCTCTGATCGGCCACATCTTCTAGATAATGCTTCCCCATGTTCAAGTAATTTCGTGAGGTCCCAAATATGACCCTTGTGTTGTTTCTCCGGCAACAACTTGGAATTGACATCCGGACAGTCGATTGACGAACGGGCTTAGTAAAAATGAATCGCCAAGCGATCAAATGAAACTAGCTGTGGGCGATGATATCGCACTTCGCATTAGCCCTATAGGAACGAAAACACACTTGCAACCGCTAATTACTGCGATCGACGTATTGGCGGTAATTCGTCACGCAGTGGTTCAAGTTGTAATGTTTCATCATGTTCATACGGTTCCAAGGTACTTATAACGCTTCCCGGTAATCCTCCACTAACGAAACGAAAGAGACGGAAAATTCGGTCTAGGTTTGAGGTGGTTTAACTAGATAGAACAGAAAATTGAGGTCTACTCTCGAGAGGGAATAGGGGGAAATTATGGTGTCTAGATGGCTAGGGGTAGCCGGAGGAGGGGGAGGGGGTGGTAGGGGGTATAAAGGGGTATAATATGTTACCTCCTTGGTTTTAGGGTTTCAATTAAATATGAACAGAGAATGGGGCTAGTATCGGGACGGGAGAAGGGGGAGGGCATAACAATGTGTTATGGATGGCCAGGGGTAGCCAAGGGGGGGGGGGGGGGGTAGGGCCGGATAAGGGGATATAAAGGGGTATATGTTACCTCCTTGGTTTTAGGGTTTCAATTAAATATGAACAGAGAATGGGGCTAGTGTCGGAAGGGGAAAAGGGGGAGGGCATAACAATGTGTTATGGATGGCTACGTACGGGAGGCGTATAGGGGGGGGGGGGTAGGGCTGAATAAGGGGATATAAAGGGTATATGTTACCTCCTGCTTTAGGGTTTCAATTAAATATGAACAGAGAATGGGGCTAGTGTTGGGAGGGGAGAAGGGGGAGGGTATAACAATGTGTTATGGATGGCTACGGGAGGCGTAGGGGGGGGGGGTAGGGCTGGATAAGGGGATATAAAAGGGTACTATATGGTACCTCCTTGGTTTTAGGGTTTCAATTAAATATGAACAGAGAATGGGGCTAGTGTCGGGACGGGAGAAGGGGGAGCGCATAACAATGTGTTTGGATGGCTACGGGAGGCGTAGGGGGGGGGGGGGTAGGGCTGGATAAGGGGATATAAAGGGGTATATTTTACCTCCTTGGTTTTAGGGTTTCAATTAAATATGAACAGAGAATGGGGCTTGTGTCGGGACGGGAGAAGGGGGAGCGCATAACAATGTGTTATGGATGGCCAGGGGTAGCCAAGGGGGGGGGTAGGGCCGGATAAGGGGATATAAAGGGGTAAAAGTTACCTCCTTGCTTTTAGGGGTTTTAATTAATATGAACAGAGAATGGGGCTAGTGTCGGGAGGGGAAAAGGGGGAGGCATAACAAGTGTTATGGATGGCTACAGGAGGCCAAGGGGGGGGGGGGGTAGAACCGGATAAGGGGATATAAAGGGGTATATGTTACCTCCTTGCTTTTAGGGTTTTTAATTAAATATGAACAGAGAATGGGGCTAGTGTCGGGAGGGGAAAAGGGGGAGGGCATAACAATGTGTTATGGATGGCTACGGGAGGCCAAGGGGGGGGGGGGGGTAGAACCGGATAAGGGGATATAAAGGGGTATATATTACCTCCTTGGTTTTAGGGTTTCAATTAAATATGAACAGCGAATGGGGCCAGTGTCGGGAGGGGAGAAGGGGAGGGTTATAACAATGTGTTATGGATGGCTTTGGGTAGCCGGAGGGAGGGGGAGGGGGTGGTAAGGGGGTATAAAGGGGTATATGTTACCTCCTTGGTTTTAGGGTTTCAATTAAATATGAACAGAGAATGGGGCTAGTGTCGGAAGGGAGAAGGGGGAGGGCATAACAATGTGTCATGGATGGCTACGGGAGGCGTAGGGGGGGGGGGGTAGGGCTGCATGAATTTACAGATACGATTGAACAAGATCTGAAGATGAGGATTAGAAATGCTGATTTCGATGTGAATTGGTTTAGCTGTATACCGCTGGGCGCTGGTGTTATATAGGGACAGGCTAAACTCAGATCTCTGTCTTCGTCTACTCAATTAATCTAACTCTGGTCCAGAACCTGTGTCTTTCAGTATCGGATGATAGAGGTAAGTAATATTATTTGTCTGCGGTACGATTGTATAGCGGGCAAATGTTGTTTGTATACGTCTTATGTTGGGTCCGGAGCCGTGCCCCGATGGAATGTAATTTGCATAGGTAGCTCGTACAGGTGTCCGAGCTAATTCTGCCACGGAGACCAGGGCGTGGCATTATTAGTGTGTTATTGAATCATTCTATCTTGAACTTTCAACGAGACAACTGTTATTTACAATAAAAGTGCATTGTGTCATGTTATGTTACGACATGACTGTGTTTTAATAAGGTTTTTCAGAGTTTTTATGCTCGTTGAGTTTTACCTCTGTTTTTTTTTTCAATCCTGGACCATAGTCGGTCCGGTTTCCAGTGAACTTGGGAAACGAGAAGAAATGTTTGTTAAACATTCATACTGAATAAAACGGCCGGCTCTCAGTAGTCGTCAGGCTATCCCACAATAATTGAAGTGTATTATTGTGTATTTGTTTGTATTGGGAGTCAAGAGGGATGACAGACGAAATAATATGTGAAGTTATAGGACAGACTTATATCTGATTGATACACGTCTCTAAGAAAACAATTACAGTAAAACCTGCATCTATTAAGGCCACCGAAGGGAAACAGAAAAAAAGCCACTGAGACAGGTGGCCTTTCTAAACAGGTACATTTCACATCCCACGTTCTCTGTCGAGGGAGGAAAAGTGCATGGCCACTATACACAGGTGGTCTTTATTGAGAGATGGCCCCTAAAACAGGTTTGATTATACAAGCAAAACATACTACAATATAGTCTTTGATGAGAGAAGAAGAAGAAGAAGAAGAAGAAGAAGAAGAAGAAGAAGAAGAAGAAGAAGAAGAAGAAGAAGAAGAAGAAGAAGAAGAATAAGAAGAAGAGGAAGAAGAGAAAGAAGAAGAAGAAGGAGGAGGAGGAGGAAGAAGGAAAAGAAGGAGAAGAAGAAGAAGAAGAAGAAGAAGACGACGACGAAGAAGAAGAATGAGGAAGTAGGGGGAATCCGACACTCGATGCACTATTTAACATACAATGTACCTCGATCTAACTCCTTTTGTGAAAATCGACTTTACCATGCAATCATGGCGAAGCCGTCGAGCTTAAACAGAAAGTCATGTTAAAATTTATATAGTAACACATTGGCACAATGTGAAGCCTATGTAATGAGCTGAAATTTATGTTTAACCCTAATAAGGCCTCCACGAATTTTCCGATTGCTCGGGAACGCATATGGATGGCGCCCCGCCGGCGAATTTTTTTTCCGTACTCGAGAGGGCAAATACCCCATGTGCGCATGCGCGTGGACTTGTGATTTCTCTGCTACTTCCCATACGAAATGTACATGTATTCGCATGTACTGTGCACGATTCGCGTTCTACGAGTAAACGATGGCATAGTAGTCTTCAAACACAGACTCTGATTTGCCAGTTTGACAAAACAATTACGCATATATCGTGCGTAGCAATAGTACTAGTATTCAAGTCTGAGTAGTTGTATGATTCAGACATTTTAGTGCTTACAGAAATGCATCCCAAATTGAATAGCATGGTATAGTAGTCTGCAAGCACAGACGCTAATCGGACAGTTTGAAGAAGGGCATTCGTTGTGTTAAGAGTTAACATCCTTCTGGCTCTCAGCAGACCATGATTATAAATAAAAGTAATACAGAGAGTGCGAGCATACTGGAGGGAGGGCTAGAGAGAGAGAGAGAGAGAGAAAGAGAGAGAGATATGGAGAGAGAGAGAGAGAGAGAGAGAAAGAGTGTGAGAGAGCAGTGGCACAATACATAGGCCTACCATGGGGTCTGGAATCATTAAACTACACAAACTTGCATAAAATCACTACTCATCAATACACAATATATTATTATGTCCTTGCAGACTACTATACTACACTCTACACATTGAGATGCATTTCTAACGCACGCACCAGTAGGGTCTGAATCATACATCTACGCAGACTTGAATAAAGTACTTCTCAGCACACTACTAGTATGTTGTCAAACTGTCAGATTAGCGTCTGTGCTTGCAGACTACTATACCATTCTATACAAGTTGGCGACTTGAATAAAGTACTTCTCAGCACACTACTAGTATGTTGTCAAACTGTCAGATTAGCGTCTGTGCTTGCAGACTACTATACCATTCTATACAAGTTGGCGACTTGAATAAAGTACTTCTCAGCACACTACTAGTATGTTGTCAAACTGTCAGATTAGCGTCTGTGCTTGCAGACTACTATACCATTCTATACAAGTTGCAATGTATTTTTCAATTTCAGATTATTTGCTGATGACTCAAATCTTTTTCATACTTTTAATCCTAGACAAAAAGAAATTGATTTAGAAATTGTAAGTGAAAATTTAATGAAGGTGCAGGAATGGTGTAATGCAAATGAAGTCACCATTAACTTACAGAAAACAAACTATATGATTATGAAATCCAAAGCTAGATCAGTAGACAAAAAGGGATCTGTGAGAATATCAAGATCAAATATTAAAGAGGTATCTGTTGCATCATTTGTAGGAATTGAAATTGATTGTCACCTTTCATGGAAAGAACACATTCAGACGATAAACAAATGCATAAGAAAGAAAGTAGGTATTCTGTTTAAACTGAGACATTTTGTTCCCAAGAATATACTTGTGTTATTATATAAGGCTTTATACAGCCTCACCTCTCTTATGGAGTAGAAGTATGGGGGAGCACTTACAAAAGTAATCTAAATTGTATATATTTAAGTCAAAAAATGGCAATGAGAGCAATTACATTCAGTCCACTTAGAACAGACTCCAAAGCTCTTTTCCAAAGTCTAAACATTTTAAATATTTTTCAACTTCATGAACTTCTTGTATCAACATTTATGTACGATTTGGTAAAAGGTTTTTTACCACACTCTTTAGTGGATTATTGTCAGATGATACAGCATAGATATGCAACTAGGAGAAAAGAAAATGGCTTACTTTATCAGCCAAAATGTAAGACAACGCAAGGGCAATTTTGTATTTCGTTTGTAGGAACAAAGCTGTGGAATGATCTGCCAGATGAAATTAGATTAAAAACATCAAGGTTATCTTTTCGGAGACATCTTTCCACCTACCTTCTATGTAAATGACATGGGCTCAATCCCACCCCTTCCTTTTATATTACTTGTCTTCCTTTATATATGTATACACTTATATCGGCCTTAAGCTTTTACAAGATTTGTGCATGTACGTACATGAGTATGATTATTTTATTAATACATCCTTTTCATTTTTATGAACACATTGATGATTTTATTTCTTCAAAGATTTGTTTTCTTTCATTATAATGCTTTACGCTTAAGCTTTGTTATTTTTTATTTTTTCATTTTAGTAAAGAAAAAAAGTTACATGATATTGTATTATTTTGCTGTATATATGTAAATACAAAACAAACAAGTTTTACATTCATATGTAAAAACAAATTAACAGAAAAAAAACTTGCCAAAGAATGGAACTAGGCTCGACTAGCACTTGTGCTAACTTCTAGTTCCAATTAACAACTTCACCTAAACATAGTAATATGCATATTTAAGTATATATCTTTTGTACATTTAATAGTATGCAGATGTATGTCTACAAAATATTGTTTTAGAACCATTACTGTTCAATCGACATTACTCTTATGTTATGTATACATGTATCAGTATTATTATTATTATCTGTCATTATTGTGATGTGTTGTTGTTAATAAATTCAAATTCAAATTCAAATTCAATTCAATTCAAATTCAAATTCAAATTCAAATTCAAATTCAAATTTCCATATGCACTACTGGGTCTGAATCATACAACTACACAGACTTGAATAAGCACATCGCGACACATACGCATATTGATTTGTCAAACTGGCAAATCAGAGTCTGTGTTTGAAGACTACTATGCCATCGTTTACTCGTAGAACGCGAATCGTGCACAGTACATGCGAATACATGTACATTTCGTATGGGAAGTAGCAGAGAAATCATAAGTCCACGCGCATGCGCACATGGGATTTTTGCTCTCTCGAGTACGGAAAAAAAATTCGCGCCCCGCCGCTCGCTGACTTTTTTCTTTCGAGTCTTGCGCAACTTTTAAAAGATTTTTTTTTAAAATCAGACCTACGGTTACAAGGTCACGTGACCTTTTGTCTTTGCATGTCAGCCCGAAAATTGCTCATTTTCGTGATTTGTGTACAAAACATATGGAAAAGTCATTTTTCCTCAAAACAGATCAAACATGGGTTATTGGGTCTTGTTTCAAGTTTAGGTGGTTGTTTAGGGAGTCAATTGTAGTAAGAAATGAAATAGAACAACAAAAACAATGAAATACATAAGTTAAAAAAACAGTGAAATACATAAGAAATTATCAAAACAAGGGATAACATAAGGAATAAGTTGGCTCTTCCAAATTTTTTGTCGTATTATTATTCAGAATGGTCTAATGAATATATGTAGTGAAAAAGAATGCTTAAATATGAATAATATATTATGTATGGGTAAAAATGTGATTTTTATGACTTTATTTGCATAAATTACCATAAATATGCAAATGAGTGAATTTTTCAAAATTGAAATTATCATATTATTCTATACACTTCACTTGACATGCGTGCAAATTTTCGCGGCGATCGGCCTCTTTGCGGCCCCCCCCCCCCCCCCCGGCCGTACTAAGACCTCAAATATCCCGGCCTTTTAGGGTGAAATAATCAAAGTCCAAAGTCCAAAGGGTGGTGGCGGACCATCGTTTATATACTGGTCATGGTCGTGGGTTTCAAGCAATGGAAATCGTTCTTTGAGATTATGACACTAAACTAATGGAATTGCCCTCTAGAAAGGATCTACAAACAAGACAGAATATACTAATCAAATTAGTTTTCACTATAAAATGGACCTTGGAAGTGTTGTTGAATGATGTAAACAAAATCTCTTGATTAACATTATGGGAACAACTGGATTACAAAACATGTTGATGGTACAATGATTTCCTTTTGCGTCACCTCCTTTTGAACTCTTACACTATAGGCCTAAGTAGTGAAGTCTGTTGTTGTTTGCTGATCAAGGTTTTGTAGATGGCGCTCTTCGATCTCTGATATCATAGAGGTCATCAATAAACCATTCCTTCTCATTTCCCACTTAAATGTTGGAGTAGACCCCCTCAACTTAAACTACACATTTATACAAAATTTAAATTTGCCAATTTGCTCTAATTGTAGGTTATAAAAGTCAGATTTGAGAACTAAGTAATAATATTCTAATCTCGGTATCCCGGGGGGGGGGGGGTCACTCTCATACACCAATTGCTACCCACCCATGTCCATCAACCTCTGAACATGGACCGTAATGGCGTCTGTATCGCACATTAACCGAAGACGTCGAAACATGTGAACCTGAAAGGTATCCTTTTTTTGGGGGGGGAGGGGGTGCGATCAGTGCTTTAAAAAAAATCCTTTTTAAGAAAAACGTCGACGACGCCATATACATGTAGCTGGAAAAAGACACCCGCTTTTTCTGGACGTAGATGCGTAGCCTGTCATGTTGGGAGTGACCCCCCCCCCCCCCTCCCCTCCTCCCCCGGCTCAGCCCTTCCTCGAATAAAACTTAGTGAATAGAAGATTTAGAGTGGAACCCATAAACCGCATTTAGGTTCGGAAAACGTATTGGTTTAATAATATTTCTTTATGACTTTTGTTTTAAATTTTGATTCTAGAATTGCAATGAACGTCCCTCAGAATCTGTGTTCAGTGTTTTCTTTTTATGCTCAGTATTGAAGCAGCTTTGAACTGATTTACCCCATTTATATTTATTTCACTCGGTGTTATATAGACCAGACGACTGTTATGTCTTAATTGGGCGGGCGGGCAGTTTTGGAAACGCCCCCGGCCTCTCAAAAAATTAAATGAAAGCTCTTATTATCAGTCATGTGAATAATACGTGATAATACAAATTTTACCGGGAAACCGCCTATTAATATTGTATTTGGTAAATTATCATATTGATCCGGCCTGGATAGAATATCGCGAATGCACTTCAACATTGAACATTTGGGCATATATTTCTGTTTTTGCGAATTTAGGTTGAAGTATTGCCATCTAAACCTCTGCATTCAATATTTAAATAATATTAAATGGATATTTTGCATCCAAAACCCTTGAACCGCAATTTTACCACCACCGGTCCATATCTTTAAGCACGCGAACGGATTTCCTTCGATATTATTCTGCGTGGTTAATCATGCAACATTGGTTGGTTGACGTATTTTGCTAAATTACACTTTAGTGACGAAAGTGTTCAACGAACTTCACAATACAATTTGCACAATGTTACAGATACTAAAAGTAAGAGTGCGCCACCACCATTTTTATCGCCTGAACGCACAGTAAAAGCTACATATATATATATATATATATATATATATATATATATATATATATATATATATATATATATATATATGAAAGTCCTTTTTCTTCTTCTCTTGGATTCCATCTAACGTAGGCATTGATCTTTCTGATTAATATAGCTCCTGTAAGTTAGGTCTATGGGCCCAATCTAAAGCAGGGCTCCCACTTGGCCGAGTTGGAGCCCCGAGTTGTGGGGAGCTGGCGCGAGGTTGAACTCGCGTAAATTCGCGAGAACTCGCTTAAAAACTCAAAGCGAAAATAAACAATGTTTTGAGACATTGGTATATACCCTTACATTGTGATTACATTATCAGGGATAATTTCAATATTTGTTTCACTTTGTACACAGTACAAAATATAGGCATCATACTATGCAGTTGAGTGTGATGGTCCTCAAAATTATTTGCGACCGAGCGAATGGAGCGGGGAAATTTGTGAGGTCGCAGTGCGAAAAATTACATCTTATAAAATGCAAAATACCCTATCCTGATGGGGTTATATGCATATTTTTTTTATGACGGAAGCTAGACTGAAAAGACCTTTGATAAGTAACATTAGTATGTCATCTATAAACGCGAGCGAGCGGAGCGAGTGAACTTTAGGAGGAGGTGCTGTTAGTCGCTTGAAATTAAGGGCGCGTTTAATGATAAGAGGAAAAGGGGACACTTATCAGAAAAGAAAAGGAGCTCGTGTCAAAGTACAAAGAGTAATTATCAGAAGTGAAAATGAGGCACTTCTTACACCTTCTGAAAGAGAAACTCACCAGGGATGAAAAAAAGGCACTCATAAAAATAGGAAATGGGCATTTGTCGACGGAAAAGGGGCCCCCATCTGATTTTGATAAGGGCATTTACTATATAAGAGGTGAAAAGAGGCTTTTATAAAAAGGGGATAGGTACCTTATTAGAAATGAAAAAGTGAACATGTGAAAATATAGGGTGCGCGTATCCGAGTTAAAAAGGGGGTAGTTATTAACGGGGGAAGGGGCACTGCTTACAAAGGAAAAGGGGCACTTGTCAAAATAAAAGAGTCATATCTCAGATTTTAATGAGGTAAATTATCAGAGGTGAAGGGGGCACTTATCAAAAGTGAAAAGGGGCACTTATCGCAAAGGAAAATGGGAACTTGTCGAAGGAAAAAGGGCACTTATCGAAATAAAAGGGACACTTGTAAGAGGTGAAAAGGGGTAGGGGCACTTCCACAAATTAATAGGGGCACTTGTCAAAGATAAAGGGCCACTTTTCGTATGTAAAAAGGGGCACATTTCGAGTACTTGAAAAAGTGGGGGCACTGTGCCCCCTGCCTACTCCCTGCTCCCCAGCCCCCCCCCCCCCGGAGAGGGTTGTCAGAGGCATATTTGCTCGATATGCCAAGGGAATAACTGCCCTTGATCCTCTGCATAATTGTAAGCCAGCTGACGTATCATGGTGCGCTCGTGAAGCTCGTCATGTTCGCCCTGCACTCTGCTCATGCTCATACGAAACTCGCCTGAAGTCCGCGTACTCGATCTAATCTCGCGTTAATATCGTAGGTAACTCGCAGCACGATCACCGTGCTCGTACTCCACTCTTGGAAACTCGAATAGCACTCACATATACATATACTTTCTTCAAGACCTCCTTCGAGCGTATTTCCATCACATCCCGTTCCAGAACCTCAAAAATATTGCCACGCCCCACCGCAAGAGACATGTTCCTACCGTAGCCGAGATCAAGCAGGATATTCTTACCGATAAGATAGGCGGACTTTGTTACCAATTTGACAAGTGAGGGCAGCAGGCATTACGCCGACGTCGGGAACGGGAATCCGTATTTTTGCGCAGTTCCCTTCGACTTCAAGGACGAGTCACCTGTGTACCACGAGTCCTTCCTGCGTTTCCAGTTTTCCCGCCAAGATGACGTCATATTTTGTTTGCATCAAGTCGACGGTCACCCGGCCAAGCAGACCATGGAAGCCTTTCCTGTCACCGATGGTTGGTACCGATTTATCCGCATTAATTTCAAGAAAGGTGTCGATGTAGCCCACTTTAAACCCAGCATGACACCCAGATATGTCAGCATTGATGATATGCCTAGACATTTCTTTCTAACCAGCCTCAAATGCATGGCGTTTCCTGACGGTCGCTTTGTTTGTATCAATAACACTACTCTATTAATAGAGAATGAGCCTGGATGCATTTCGAAGTCCTATTTCAGGTCTCGTAAAGAGATCAAAGAGGCGTTTGCCAAATATTTCCCTCAGATTTCACAGTCAATGCTGGACGAAGCCATGAATGATGATTATGTCAAGTTAGATTACAAAAAGGGGATTTTGTAAATACGTCATTAAATCTGCTTATGATTTTTGTTTTATTAATTATTAAATCATAGAGAGAGAGAGAGAGAAAGAGAAAAATGGGGGGGGGGGTGCCTGATATTCCATGTTATGTAACCACGATAAACGATGTCAAACATAATTAATTTATGAACTTTCTTTGAATTTCAGGTAACAGTTTTACGCTTTTATTTCATGGAGTAGTCGGTCTTATTAATTAAGTGTTATAATTCGTACTTACTTTTTACATATTTTGTTATATTGTATTATTAAAAATAAGCACGGTATGTATCTATCAAGAGTTGTATAGTAATTAGGCAGGTTTTTTTTTAAACCGATTTGTATAATATATTTCTTTCGTATATTTATCTTTAAGTTATCCCCCTTCTAACTGACCATACTAATTGATGGCACCGCCTTCATAATTATGACTGATGGGTTGGGTGCGTTATTATTCTTAGTGCGTAAAGATAGGTATCGAGAAGGTATCTGAATTAATGTCAAGTTATATTCATGGAAGGGGCTGAGCCCGGGGGAGGGGGTTGGGTCACTCCCAACATGACTGGTTATACGCACCCGCGTCCAAAAAAAAAGCGCCGAAAGGATGTCTTTTCAGCTATACGGCGGCGTCGACGTTTTCCCTTTTTTCAGGTTCACATGTTTCGACGTCTTCGAAAAATGTGGGATACCTACGCCTTTAGGGTCATTTCAGAAAAGATGCGATACGTCATAAGTCCATTTCAAAAAGGTGCGATACGCCATTAGGGTCCATTTCAGAGGTTGATGGACACAGGTGTATAGCACTTATGTATGAGAGTGACCCCCCTGTTACACCCACAAATGTAATAATGCCCACAAATGTAATAACGCCCACAAATGTAATAACACTTTACCCACAAATGTAACAACACCCACAAATGTAATAACACTTTACCCACAAATGTAATAATTTCACCCACAAATGTAATAACCACTTTACCCACAAATGTAATAATTTTGATTCACCCACAAATGTAATAATGACTTTACCCACAAATGTAATAAATTTGAAGGGATATTTTGTCGAATTTAAAACTAAAACCCTGTAATAAAGCATGGGTATAGCGCGCAGTCTTTGCTCCAGACCCGGTTATTTCAAAAAATTTAAAAAATCTTCAAAACTAAGACCCCACCATCTTCCAAACTTAGACCCGGTAATAAAGCATGGGTTTAGAGCGTAGTTTTTCTTCCAGACCCGGTTATTTCAAAACTTTTTAAAAATCTTCAAAACTAAGACCCCATCATCTTATTCCTGTGGAAGAACGTGCGTGTGTGTGTGTGTGTTTTATTTTTACAGACGTGTGTCAATCAGATATGATTATTTACGTCTCGGGACCGACCTTTAAACGTCATCATCCGAAAGACGTGACTCAGTTTCGAACCTGCGTCCTCGGCTGAATCAGTTTGTAACTTCCACTGTTAGCTGGATTACAGGCGCACGCCACAACGCCTAGTTGTGCGTAGTCTTTCTTCCAGACCCGGTTTTTCAAAAGTTAAAAAACAAACAAAAAACGAAACAAAACAAAACAAAACAACAAAAAAAACTTTTAAACTAAGACCCCTCCATCTTCCAAATTAAGACCCGGTAATAAATCATGGGATTATAACGTAGTCTTTACTTCAGACTCGGTTATTAAGAAAAAAAATCTTCAAACTAAGACCTCACCATCTCATTCCTGTGGAATAACATGGGTATAGAGCGTAGTATTTCCTCCAGACCCGGTTATTTCAAAGGAAATAGAAATTTAAACAAATCTTCGAAACTAAGACCCACCATCTTATTCCTCTTTTTTTTCATTTAAAAATAAATTACATTATTATGTGGATAAAACACGTCACAAATAAATGATTGGTCGGCGGTCACACGAACTAACGAATCAGTCAAAATGGTCCATATATATAACACACAGAGGAGGGACCGATTCGATGGTTCGTTGACCGTCGACGATTTCTTAATCATGTAAATATTCTAACGCCCACAAATATCCTGGAATTCAATGTTCGTAGAAAAAAAAGTAATTGAATAAGTGACCTTAAATGTATTTAAATATTGAATATTGACGCTGATTGTTTTATGCATGTGATTATGAAATATGTTCACGATATGTAACATAATATTTATATATATATATATATATATATGTACGCTATTAGTGACATTGAAACGTTGGATTGCGATGTTATATTTTCATGAGTGCGTGAATGAATTACCTTTCTTCATGTGATGAACGTATCAATTACTTATACTCAAGACTACCAATTGGTACGCGGTACACGGTGTGAATTCATGAGAACGAAATTTATTCAAAGGCAAATACAAACAAAACACATTTAGGCTATATTACAGTTTTCCCTACTTCTGAAACACTCAAGCAGCTATATAAACAAGAACAAGTCTGAAATGATGATCGGTTAACAAGCAAATAACAATGCATACTTTCATATAACAAATCATAAATAGCTGTATAACGAGATCGCGCGAAACATATTTGCATGTTTTGAATGAACGATTGCAGAACCCTTTGACTGATAAAATATCTATATACTCTCTCAATCAATGATTGCAGAGGTTATGGTTTTATAGTAATGCAATGATGGATACATAGATTTTGTAAGATAGAAAGTATTTTATTCCAAACGAATGAAGAGGTTGTTTCATTAATATACAGACGGTAACAGAACCAAAATAATTATTACGTATAAAAAGGTGGAGTAACTCACATGCCTTTTACAAGCAAACAAGGTTATAATTCATCCCACTGTCCAAAGTCACAATATAGCTGTACGTTAATACGTTCTACTCACGCACACATTCACTAACTCCCATAGATCACTGTATATAAATAAAGCCCCAGTCCCATATAAAGCCGGACCAGCACGGACGAGCACGGACCACTCCGGACCATCCCGGACCATGGTTTGGGGTGATCCGGGATGGTCCGGGATGTTTTGTTCAAAAAATCGCAACCGCCGACCGTCTCCCCGGACCCAACACGGTACCACTACGGACCGCCCCGGACCGTCCGGGCATAGCCCCGGCAGCAGTACAGATCATTCCAGACCCAGCACGGAGCCGCCACGGACCGTCCCGGACCACCCCGGTGCCAACACGGTGCCAACACGGATGACACCGGACCATCCCGGAACGCCCCGGTGCTGGTCCAGGGTGATCCGTGTCGCCACCGTGCTGGGTCCGGGATCATCCGTAGGGGCGCCGGGGTGATCCGGGGTCAATAACTCACTCCCGGACTGCCACGGATCAACACGGACCGCCCCGGCGCCACTACGGATGACCCCGGACCCAGCACGGTGGCTACACGGATCACCCCGGATCAAACTATTGTCCCGGACCGTCCCGGACCACCCCGGCAGTTTTTGACCGTCAAAAACATCCGGGGTCGACTCCCGGACCGCCCAGGACCATCCAGGACCATCCAGGACCACCCAGGACCATCCAGGACCACCCCGGTGCCAACACGGTGTCAACACGGACCGAATCCCGGATCACCCCGGATGGGGTCCGGGATGGTTCGGGACGGTCCGGGACGTATATGGGACTGTAGCTTTACATGAACCTACCTGATTTTGGTCAGTACACACTTTTGTAACAGAAGAAGCAGTCCTTGCCACCTGCTTTTATTGTTCTATGCTTTTGATTTCTACAATATCTTCTGGTCTTTCTGGATATTGTACTACAATGAAGTAATTGATATATCTGCCTGATTTAAGTGCTCAATATTAAGAACGTCTCCGTCACAGTTTTGTTTATTGCTGTGATTTGTTGTAACTTTAGTGTTCTGACACTGCTCATTACCATGGAGCTACAACCACGAGAGAGGGGACTCCCCCGAAAGAAATGTCAGACATAATCTCTAATCGATAATCTAGGACACCTACCCCCCTGCCAACTACCCCCAGCTAACTACCCCCTAGAATGATACCCCCCCCCCCCCCAGCTAACTACCCCTGGACATCTACCCCGGACAATACCCCCCCCCGGACATCTACCCCAAGTCAAGTACCCCCCGGACATCTATCCCCGGGCAACTACCCAGGCACGTAGCCAGAGTTTGGTATTTTGGGGGGGGGGGGGGCACATACATGTAATCGATCGAGGTAAAAAAAAAAGGGGTCTACAAAATTTCAACCGATCCTGGAAATTTTAGGGGGGGCACGTGCCCCCCCCCCCCCCCGTAGCTACGCGCCTGCAACTACCCCCAGACATCAACCCCCGTCAAATACCCCCGGACATCTACCCCCCCCCAATCCAACTATCCCCTTCCAACTACCCCCAGCCAACTACCCCCACCCTGAAACTACCCCCGGACATCTACCCCCATCCGACTACCCCCATCCAACTACCCCCAACTACCTTAATTTGCTTGGGGGTAGATGTCCGGGGGGGTAGTTGGAGGGGAGTTAGTTGTCCAGGGGAAGGGGTAGTTGGATGGGGTAAGATGTCCGGGGGTAGATGTCCGGGGGTAGTTGGCTAGGTGGCTATACCCATGCTTTATCACAGGGTTTTTGTTTTGAACAAATTTGACAAAATATCCCTTCAAATTTATTACACTTGTGGGTAAAGTCATTATTACATTTGTGGGTGATTCAAAATATCACTTCAAATTGATTACATTTGTGGGTAAAGTCATTATTACATTTGTGGGTGATTCAAAATTATTACATTTGTGGGTAAAGTGGTTATTACATTTGTGGGTGAAATTATTACATTTGTGGGTAAAGTGTTATTACATTTGTGGGTGTTGTTACATTTGTGGGTAAAGTGTTATTACATTTGTGGGCGTTATTACATTTGTGGGCATTATTACATTTGTGGGTGTAACACCCCCCCCCCCCCCCCCCGGGTACTGAGATTTGGATATTATTACTTAGTTCTCAAATCTGACTTTCATTACCTACACTTGGAGAAAGATTGAAAATGTCTAAATGCCTGAAATATGTAGTATAAATTGGAGGGGGGGGGGGGGGGGGGTCTACTCCAACATTTTAAGTTGGAATTGAGAAGGAATGGTTTATTGATGACCTCTATGGTATTATCTAAAGAGATTGAAGAGCGCCATCTACAAAACCTCGATCAGCAAACAACAACTCTAAAACTACGGATATAGTGGAAGAGTTCAAGGGAGGTGACGCGTTTAAGCAAATCATTGTACCATCAATGTGTTTTTTCAATCAAGTTTACCTTCTAGACTTTACAGTCAGACACTATTGGGTGACTGGCTGACACCTTTTTATCTTTGGTAATAGCATAAAATGAGCTCTAACAGATAGCCTACATGAGCATAACCCACTACTGGTAATGGCCAAAATTAAACTGATTTAATCTTTATGCAGCACAAATACGTTCGACCATTCGGTACAAGGGGCTACAAATCAGAATTATTATTATTATTATTATTATTATTATTAGGCATTTAGCTACGCTATTCATAGTACACTATATCACAGCGCTTACAATAATATGCAATATAACAATATAACCACAAATCTTAACATAACATTGAACAAACAAAAATAATAGCGAATCAAGTAGGAAATAAGTAGGTTTTAAGGAGCTTTTAAAGACATCCACTGATGGAGCAGCTTTTATACGGGAGGGAAGTTTATTCCACTCCTTAGCTGCTGCAACAGTGAATGTGCGATCTCCTGCCTTACTACGAGCCACATGAAAAGTCAATCGAAATGGGTAAAGGTTTGTACGCAGGCACGTAGCCACGGGGGGGGGGGGGGGGCACGTGCCCCCTAAAATTTCCAAGATCGGTTGAACTTTTTATTAAAAGTGAAAGCTCCACAATTTTATATGGATTTATTAGAAGATTGGGTGAATACAAGACATATAAGGAGTATAGACATTGGTGATGTGGTAATTTTTAATAATAAACTTATTCGATATAAAGGAAGTTGTATATACGATAAGAGGTTGTATGACAAAGGAATTTACAAATTAAAACATATTCTGGAAAACGATGGTAAACTAAAATGTGACAGGCATTTTATCGATTTAGGTGTTGAAGTAAATGAAATTGAAAAGATCAAGCACTTTTATGCCTGTTTACCAGTTTGTTGGAAAAATAATTTTAGAAAGGGAGAAGAAAAAAATAATTCTGGAACTGATTTCACTTTGGGGAAGAAAAACTTATATAGCTGATCTAAAATCAAAACAAATTTATGTACAATTAATAAAGAAAGATGATTTTAAACCTTTGGTTTTTGAGAGAATTGGAAGGAACTATGGTTTTTCCTGTAAGGAAATAGAAAACATATTTTTAAGACTAAGACAGTGTACACTTAACAGTCGATTAAGAGAGTTTCAGTTCAAACTTATACATAATATATTATATACAAACCATCACCTCTTCCGTTTTGGTCTTGTCTCGACTAAGTTATGCTCATTTTGCGAAAAAGATGAAGAAACATATAAACATTTATTCTATACTTGTGAATTTGCACAATCAGTGTGGGGAATGTGCACGAGATTTTTAGACTTTGAAATACACAACTGTAGTTTGGAGGAAATTCTGTATGGGAAAGAGGAGAGTAATAAAGGAAAATATCAATTAATGAATCATGTTTTAATTCTTGTTAAATATCTGATTTATAGAAATAGAGAACTTAAAAAACCACCCTCTTTTAATGAAATAAAGAATAGTATAATAGGGGATAAAGTAGAAGAAAGGAAATTGGCTGCAATGAGGGGAACTCTCACTATTCATTTTTCGAAATGGGAAAACCTGAGTATTAGACAAACAATTGGAACCCAGAGCCAGTCGTCCACCGGTTAAGAGGGGGGGGGGGGGGAGGGGGATAAGGGAGAGGTCGGGTAGGGTAGGGTTAACAAAAAGAGAAATTTTTTTTCTCAGGACAACAGTATAAAAGAAGTATAAGTTGCTACATTGTTAAAACAAAAATTTTGGATTATATAACTGCATATGTTTTCTTTGAAAATATGAATTTTTGTGTCGAATATGATGTATAGGAACTAACTATGTAAGTTTTCTTTGAAGTCGTTTGTAAGACAAAAATTTATACTGATTTATAATGTCATCACATTTGCAGTGAGTGTTACATATGATGATTGTAATTTGTACTATGATTATAATTTGTTTCAAGAGAGAAAAGAATAAAAACTGACCATAAAAAAAAAAAAAAAGACCCCTTTTTTGTTACCTCGATCGATTACATGTAGATGCCCCCCCCCCCCCCCCCTAAACATCGAACTCTGGCTACGTGCCTGTTTGTACGTACAGGTCGATACAACTCAAGACAGTCACTAAAATACTCTGGCGCCTGATCGTGAACAAATTTGTATACAAATAAAAGAGACTTAAAAATAATCCTCTTTTTGATTGGCAACCAATGAAGGGATGTTAGTAGAGGCATGGCATCATGACGTGGCATCATGACGAATATCACTTAGGTGATTGCAATCACTTAAATCGATTCGACAACTAATGGTCGTTATTTTCCCACTGAAAGCCATTTTTAAGCCATGTCGTTTTGAGGGGATCTACATTGTTGGTCATAAAGGTGGAATAATTATTTTTACCCCAATTTATGAAATGATTTTGACAATGATTTATTCCTAGTAGATCTAAATTGCGGTATACATTTTCAGATTTTAATGAATAATAATTTGCGAATGTTTGGTTTGCGTGTCCCCAACAGGAAAAAATCCTCTGTAGTGCCATGCATTATGGTTCAAGGCAGGCCCACAAGGAGGATTTTTTTATGTTAGGGGTCGGGGCAAAATGCAATGAATTATTGATAATTTATTGCATTTTCTTTGTTTTTGGTATTTGTGGGGGCGGCGATGTACCCTAGGCCCCGCTGCATACAGTCATGATTCAGTGAATAGGCAATGGCCTCGTAACTGTGAGGCCACAGGATCAAAACCGTGTCGACCAGCTTTATTAGTGCCCTTTTGTGAGGCATTGATCCTCATTACTGTCAGTTATGACTTAAGGACGTAGGTCCCCTAGTTGATTATCATAGTAGCATACAGGGATGGATCCAGCCGACGGCAGGGGAGGGGGCCCAACTCGTGAGTTTTTTTTTAGTGGCGAAAAAGCAGGCCGATAATTCGCTCGGGGGGGGGGGGGGGGTAGTGAGCACTATTTGTTTTGCTCCCGAAAATTAGAAAATCGCGCCGGACGATAATTCGCTAAGTGGGGGGGGGGGGGGGGGGGGGCTCGACAATTTGAAAAATCGCACTCCCCTTGAGCGTTAGGGGAGAGGGCCCATCTCCAAAAAAAAGGTAAAATTAACGTGTCATTAAACGTTTTCTTCCCAGGAGAGGGGGCCCGGGCCCCCTGGATCCGCCACTGGTAGTATACACATGCTTTAGCAGTCACGCAAAACAAACACTCACCAATTATTATTATTCAATTAAATCTGAGAATGTACACTATTATCTTGATCAATAAGGAATAAATCATTGTCAAAATCATTCCATAAATTGGGGCAAAAATAATTATTCCACCATTATGACCAACAGTGTAAATTAGTATTGCCTTTTAAATGCCGTTGGAATTTAACCTTTTCCTTTTTGGGGTCTGCAAATGGGACATACATGTATAATCGACGGATTTTTCTTTACATTCAACGAGGGTGTGTGTGTGTGTGTGTGTGTGTGTGTGTGTATTGGGTTTTTACAGACGTGTATCAATCAAATATGATTATATACGTCTGGGGACCGACATTTAAACGGACCCGAAAGACGTGACTCAGTTTCGAACCTGGCGTCCTGGGCTGAATCAGTTTGTAACTTCCATGCACTGTTACCTAGATTACAGGCCGCACGCCAAAACGCCTAGTTGACTACCAATAGGTCCATTATAGTGAAAACTAATTTGAATAGTATATTCTGTCTTGTTTGTAGATCCTCTTAAGAGGACAATTCTATTAGTTTAGTTTAGTGTCATAATCTCAAAGAACGATTTCCATTGCTTGAAACCCAAGACTATGACCAGTATTTTAATGAATGTCCACCGCCACCCGTGACCATTTGGACTTTGGAATTAGATTAACATTAATTTCTTCAGCTCATTACATACATGTAGAAGTTTCGTCCTGACTTAGGTTTCACCGTGGTTGCATGCTAAAGTCGATTTTCACAAAATTCTTCTTCTTCTTCTTTTCCAGCGCATCAATGATCATTATTGCTATTTGTTTGGTTGATTCTATTTCTGCATTTTTCACCATAATAAAAAGTGACATACAAACTAAGTACATTAGACATTATTCAAAAAGATCAAAATACATCTAATCAGATCATAATATAAATCAGTTGAATAATTATATCTTTAAAAAAATCCACATAGTTGACAAATCTCTCGAAACTTAAAAATTGCAGAAGACCGCCTTCTAAAGCCTTCATAACGGGCCTATATAGTACGCCTTTGCTTTCATCAAATATATTGCAGTATGTTTTGCGTGTATAATCAAACCTTTCTGAGTGGCCATCTCTCTATAAAGACCACCTGTGTATAGTGGCCATGCACTTTTCCCTCCCCTCCCTCGAGAGAGAGAGAAACGTGTGATGTGAAATGTACCTGTTTAGAAAGGCCACCTGTGTCAGTGCTGGGTGTCAGTGGCTTTTTTTCTGTTTCCCTTCGGTGGTCTTAATATAATTATGCAGGTTTTACTGTATTTTTTTTTTAGAGACGTGTATCAATCAGATATAATTACTTACCTCTAACATCCGAACGTGAAAGACACGGGTTCTTGACCAAAGTGAGTTTGAGTAGACGAAGACAGAGAGATGAGTTTAGCCTGTCCCTATCTAACGCCAGCGCCCAGCGGTACAGCTAACCTAAACCAATTCACATCGATTTACTATGCACACGTATATTCCACTTTTATTTGCTTTACAATGTATTTGATCCAAGTTAATCTTGATGGCTGGCGTGATCAGGTGCGTTACCTACAGCCACAACAAAATAAACAAATTATTGACATTTATTTCCATCATCATGACAAATATACAAGGATAGAATATGGAATATCATAACAGATAACAATCATTACATATAAATTGACGTAAAGCATTCAAAATATAAAGAAAATATGAAAGTATGATGACATTTAGTGGAAAATGGTGTGCCCGTAAAAGCCATGTAGCATAATATGTCTAGCGCCAGGTCCGTCACGCCTGCATACACGTACGCTTTATGAGAAACCACTATTATTACTATTATTATTATTATTATTATTGAATGCACCAGGCCTACACTGTATGAAATGATTTATTGTGTAATGGGTATATAATGGTCCTTTATGATCCTTGATGGTTCACTGCCCTGGGCCATGACCCGTTGGACTATGTTTATGCATAGACCTACTTCTAAGGTTCATGCATACAAATATCGATTGGCGTAATGAGCAAAAATATTTGAGGATATGGGCATTAAAAAAAAAAAATCCGCATCACCACCCCTCTTAGATAGATAGATAGATAGATAAATGGTATTTATTGATTCATTTCCATGTATCGCAGTTACAAGTAACTGAATTGTGCATGAATAAAACATTGATGGTGAAGACAATTATACATTTGAAGTGATATCACAGTAAAAAGTAACTGAATTGCACATGAGTAAATTGCTGGAAAAAAGCAAGTATACATTTCAAGATGTCACACTACAATCTACATAATTATGAAGAGCGTGTATATACTATATACCATTAATCTTATACAATATTTCAATTAGAGGGGGAGAAAGGGGACAGATGGACAGAGAGGGAAAACAATTATGTACATGTTGATAAAATACAAAGATACATTGCACTACAAATATGAATATTATAAGGTGAACATTAGAGATATTAAGATATAAATATAGATATGCATCGCATTCTTCATGTCATAAAAAATACATTGACTAACTTGACTAAAAAAAATCAGACCTCAAATTTATGAATTAATTATATACTAAGGAATATAAAATTGTAATTTGTTTCAGAGTATATTAAATACAATCATAAAAAACTTTTGTTATACAAACGGATCAAATCTGGGATTGGGCTATTCTGCATACGTTTAGTTTTGCACCTGGGTTCAGGGATCTTGTTAGTTCTTCGCAAAGTTCTGCTGTGTGCTCTTTGGGGTATAAATTGTTTGAACTGGTCTGTGCATGAAAGAGTTTTTTTAAAGAAGGTAACACATAAGTCATTTCGACGACTTTCCAATGTTTGTAATTTCGATTTAGTAAGAGCGTTTGCGTGACTATGATAATCCTTTCCAAAGATAATCCTCAATGCACGTTTTTGTAATCTTTCTATGCGTTGTTTTTACCTGTTACATGCAGGCCCCGCGGAACGTTTTTCCCAGTAGGGGGAGGGGAGGGGTAAATTATTTACGATCAGGTAGAGCGAAGCAAGTGGAGTGTTAATTGGCGTCCAGCTAGGGTCCAAGGGCGGAGCCCAGTGGCGTATCTAGGGTACTCCGTCAGGGGGGGGGGGGCAGAAGACCGAAACCAAAACAAAAGGCGATGCTAATTTTCACTTCTGGCGAGCGAGCGAGCAAACAAAATATCTTTAAGTAACGTTTGGTATATAAACTGGTATTGTTGCAAGTCGGGGTGGGCACATTCATTTGCTAGTGACGTTAATTTCATTTTTGCAAGTGAGCGTAGCGAGCAAGAAAAAAAAAAATCGCTTCTTTTTTAATAATTGCCACTTAAACTTGGTTCAATTGTCCCATGCCGGGTGCGGGAACAATATTGTGTTTAGGGTGATTTAATACCCATTTTAGCTAGCGAGCGAAAACACTCCTTTCCTTAATGAATTGCTATATCAAATTTGTTTCATTGTTGCAGGTCGGGGGCGGGCACAATTGTGTTTAAGGCAATGTCAATCCCATTTTGGCGGGCAGGCAAAAAAATCCCACATTTCTCTTTTTCACGAGCTAGCGAGCGTAGCGAGCCAGCGAAAAAAATCACTTCTCTTTTAGCGAGAACATGGTACATAAACTTGGTTTCATTGTTCCATGTCAGGGACGTGATTATTAAAAGTGATGTTATTTCTATTTTGGCGAGCGAGCGTAGCGAGCGAGTAAAATTTTTGTAATTATAATTGGTTATAAATTTCAGGTTTTTTGGTTGCAGGTCCAGGCTTACACAATCATGTCTAAGGTGATGTTAATTCCGTTTTGGCGAGCACGAGCACACCAAAACTTCTTTGAATAACGTTTGGTACATAATTATAAACTGGTTGTTGTAGGTTGGGGCGGGCACGTAACCGATGTTAATTCCGTTTTGGCGAGCGAGCGTAGCGAGCAATAAAAAAAAAATCGCTTCTTTTTTTAATAATTGCCAATTAAACTTGGTTCAATTGTCCTCAATGAATTGATACATAAACTTGTTTTTATTGCTGCAGGTCGGGATGAGCGCAATCGCGTTTAACGCGATATCAATTCCTTTTTGGCGAGAGGGCGCAAAAACACTTCCATTTTTAATGATATTCTTGCAGGTCAAGGGTGGGCACAATTGTTTTCAAAGCAATGTCTCATCCATTTATTCGCGAGCGAGCGTAGCGAGCTAAAAAAAATGAATTAGTCTCTTTTAGTAACATTTGGTACATAATTTGGGTGTTATTGTTGCCATGGTTGCAGGTCGGGGCCTGTCGGGGCAGGCACAATTGTATTCTAGGATATGCTAATCCTTTTCTTTTTACAGGGGGATGAGCAAGTGAAAACAATTAATACAAAATAGGCTAGCAAGCAGGGGGCACTCTGCCCCCTGCCCCCTTTAGGTACGCTACTGGCGGAGCCCCATGAAGCTCAGGGGGTTTCATGCATTAACTTAAGGTCAGATAAGCAGTTAGAGGCCTGCCGTAAGGCCCCTAGTGGGGTCCAGGGGGCGGAGCCCCCGGAAGGTCAAGGCTTTAATGCATATTTATTTACAGTCGCTCAAATGAGCATATTTTGGGGGGCTTTGTTCATGCATGCAAATGTCCAGGGGCGTAATGAGCAAAATTGTTTGGGGGGGGGGCATAACAAAAAACAAACAAAAATCCGCATTGGCGTGGGGTGCGAGGGGGCAGAGCCCCTGCGGGGTTAAGGGGCAGAGCCCCATGCACTTCAGGGATTAAGGCATTTCATTACGGTCAGATGAGCAGTCAGGGGCCCAGGGGCGGTGCCCCAGAAGTTCAAGGCTTTGAGGCATATTTATTTACGGTCAGATCACTCAAATGAGCATATTTGATACCTTATCTGTGACACTGGCACTCACAATTTGGAGTGGGGTCCAGGGGGCAGAGCCCCCGGAATCTCAGGGGTTTTAGGCATTTAATTACCTTCAGATGAGCATCCAGGTGCCCGCCAAAAAGCTCCGCTGGGGTCCAGGGGGTGGAGCTCCTGGAAGCCTTGGGGTTTTAGGCATGTAATTACGGTCAGATGAGCATTCAGGGGCCCGCTATAGGGCCTCACTGGTATCGAATTAGAAATAAATCATGTTAAAATGTTATGTGGGCGTCAACTTCTCCCCTCCCACCCCCCCCCCCCCAACCAGTGCAGATATCCGGGGGGGGGGGGTCACTCCCAACATGATTGGCTATCCGGTTCCAGAACAAGCGTCGTCGATGTTTTCCTTAAAAAGGGGCGTTTTTCAAGCACTGATCGCACACAAACCAAAAAGAGGGTACCTTTTCAGGTTCACAGGTTTTGACGTGTGCGATACATTCGCCAATATATAGGGTCATTACAGACATGGTGCGATACGCCATTTATAGGGTCCATTTCAGAGGTTGATGGATACGGGAGGGTAGCACGTGTGTATGATAGTGACACCCCCCCCCCCCCCCCTCCGGCAAATATAAGCGGGTGGTCATATCAACGTAGGCCTATATCTATGATAAGACCTGATATGATGTAAAAATGATATGATATGGTATAATATGATATGATATGATTATGATGTGATAATTATGATATTATATATAATGAAATATATATATATATGAAAAGTACTTTTCAGCATGCAATGATCATTGTTGCTATTTGTTTGTTTGAATTTATTTCCGCATTTTTCACCATAAGGCATAATAACAAGTGAAATACAAACGAGGTATATATTATTGAAAAAGGTAAAATTATAATCATATCATAATATAAACCAATTGAATAATAATATCTTTAAAAAAATCCACATAGTTTAATATCATTTCAAAATTTCAAAAAACAGGAGACCGCCATCTTAAGCTAGAGATTGGACGTGATGTTGTTGTTCTGGGTCACTAATGACCATTATATACCTCACTTAAGTTGGTTACCCCAAAGGTTTACATGTTAAAAAATGGTCTGAGCGATCGAGGATACCGTACGTGTGCGAAGAATTGGTCGGTAATTTCAATACAATTGAATCTCGATCGATCTTACCGACAATTTTATCTTGCATTGTTGACATGAAGACGAAAATAAACTTCCAAAAACAAAAAAAACAACATCTGCCGATAGATCTTGATCTAAGTTCGTGCCAATATGCATTGCAAAAGTAAAAGAAGGGCCCGTTTAATGGAGCAGCGGCGAAGCATCGACCACGCGAAGCCGTTTTCAATTCATTTTAATGTATATATTAAAGAAAACTACTGAGCATGGTGACACAGCGCGCTGGCCGAGCGGTTTGAGGCGCTGATTGTAATAATCTCACATTTGGTACGCAATAGTTCGAATCTCATCTTCGACAAAAGTTTTTTTTTTTTTCTTTTTTTTCGGCATATATAAAAGTATTAATGACTGCTTTAATATTCGAGAAATAGTTGTTTTTATACGCTCTCGGGAAGGTTACATTTGGGCTATTCCCCTCGGCATGCCTCGGGTAATAGCACAATTCTAACCTTCCCTTGAGCGTATAAAAACAACTATTTCTCTCAAAGCAGTCATTAATACTATACTATTTATCATGGGCCTACATTATGGTACGCCGATGCTTTCATCACAGATTATGTTGCAGTATGTTTTGCGTGTATAATCAAACCTTTCTGAGTGGCCATCTCTCTATAAAGACCACCTGTGTATAGTGGCCATGCACTTTTCCCTCCCCTCCCTCGAGAGAGAGAGAAACGTGTGATGTGAAATGTACCTGTTTAGAAAGACCACATGTGTCAGTGCTGGGTGTCAGTGGCTATTTTTTCTGTTTCCCTTCGGTGGCCTTAATAGATGCAGGTTTGACTGTAATTGTTTTTTAAGAGACGTGTATCAATTAAATGTCTGTTCTATAAGTTCACATCTTATTCCATAGCATATGTCATCTTTCTTGACTTGATTTGCATGAAGTCTTTCGTCTGTGTCTGATCGTCAACGAAACGGAGTTAAGTCTTTTGTCAATTCCGTTTGTTGCTACGACAGGCAGCCAGTAAAAACGAATTCGTTTAATCAAATTATGGAAATGTAAGCATCACTTTAAACAAACAGAAATTTGTTACTCCTGGCCCATTTTCCTGATTGAGGTGTCATATGAAAGAGCAGAAAATGAACTTTTTATAAATGTGAATTTTTCTTCGAAATTCAGATACTGCCCGCCAAATGACTTTTTGGTTTCCTTCCTTCAAATTGCTTTTAATCCCTCATGCGTGAAAACGCATCATATAAGTTACATCAAATGAAAGAGGAGGATCTAAGCTTTACAAATATGTGTCATTCATTAATTATAATTGTGATTAAGTTATGATAAAATATTGATAATTTTCGGTTTCGTGTTTTCTGGGTCGCACTGTATAGTGATGCGATGCGATGCGAAATGAAATGATGTAATATAATATGATATAGTCTGGCAAGTAAACTTTCATTACTGAATTCCTTTTGTATTTGTGTCATTTGTATTCATATAGTCCTCTTACCTGTTGCAACAAATTACGTTTTAGCCTTGTAGACATAGGCGGATATCCCTGGGAATAGGGGGATATATCCCCACCCCCAAAAAAAAATTGAATAAGGGGGATCATCCCCCAAGTGGTATGCATATGTTTATGGTAAAATGCTTACTGTAAAGGCTTTCATTTAAATTTTACCAAAAAGTGTTAAAAGTCTAAGAGCCTAAAAGTTTAAAATCCCCCCCCCAAAAAAAACAAAAAAAATTAGCTTCAGAGGAGCGGGCGCACATCCCTCCCCAGACGCTCATTGACGCTAACGCGCGTGTGTGCGTGTGTGTGTGTGCGTGTGTGTGTTTTCTACATTCTATAGCTTTGTATTTTCATCACTTGTATATACAGTTACGTTACATTCTATTGTTTCACCTTATTGTATTATAGGGCCCCGCTCACAAGCTAAGCTTCTGAAGGGGTCCTACAGCCATTCATTTTATGATGTGATCAAGTTAATAAATGATGATTAATGTACTATTACCAGTCTCTTTCTTAGGTAAAAGATCATATCATATTTTGTGTGGTTTTGAATAAATTGAACTTGAACTTACCTGATCGTAAATACTTTAGCCCTCCCCCCCCCCCCCAACACTTTTTAAAACGTTTCGTGGGGCCTGTTTTGTATGTTTGTATGCAGTTATTTCGATGATAGCCTACGATCTACAACAGAAAGAGGTCATGGAAATTACGTAATCAAAAGTGAATTCCATGACATGCATGGCACCTAAGTGAAAGTATTCTTTTCAAAAGGGGGAATTATAAAGCACCGCTATCACATTAGCAGCGATTATTCTCAAATGCAAAAAGCACCATCTCCAAAATCTGTTGGAAATTGAGGTCATTTAAACTCGTACCATGTGTTAATTACAAATTGGTCTATATTCCGGACTGGGTAGAAAACACAAGTGATGTGATGTTTGGGTGATTATAGAAGGGTGAATCTGTGTTTTTCTCATGGCAAATCAATACAACATTCCAATTCAACAGATTGTACACATTGACGAAATAGGGGAAATACATGTAAGTCTATTATGCGGTCTGATTGTTTGACGATTTTAGTGATTTCAAAAAAGAAATATTTATCACACTTTGCTCACTTTCTTCTTCTTCTTCTTCTTCTTCTTCTTCTTCTTCTTCTTCTTCTAACTGTCTCCTCTGACCAGGCACGTAGCCAGAGTTTTATGTTTGGATGGGGGGGGGGGGGCACATACATGTAATCGATCGAGGTCTAAAAAAGGGGTCTAAACAAGTTCAACCGTTCTTTTTTTTTTGGGGGGGGGGGGGCACGTTGCCCCCCCCCCCCCCCCCGTGGCTACGTGCCTGCCTCTGACACCGATTTTGTTTGCAGGTTTATTGTTGCGTGTCCATCAAAATGAAAGAAAGGCGTTCACGTCATACGGGGCACACTTTACTGATCACCCATGCAGGAGCACAATAGTACCTGTTCATGAATAACCTTATAATGCTCTATCAATCAACAGCTGAAGACGATAGCTTCAAGCAGTTCCTCTACAAATCAGATGTTAGAAAGTACGAGGTTCGCTGGAATTCCAAAATTATTAGCATGACAATAGATTTTAGCACGGTGGGCTCAATAGCATGACAGTTATCACCAGTATATGCTTGGAACCCGTTGCCATTATTAAATGCCTTTGTCTTGGGTGTATGTGATCGTTCGTCTGCTCAAACCACGTGATGCATTCAAAGAAACCGCCCGCGCAAATCGAATTTTAGGTTTCGTGTAAGATGAGGGGCTAAAAATCTGCCTGTCTCTGCTAGATTCTGTCCTAGACAAGTCGCTTGGAGATTTTTACTTAGTTTTTGCTTCGTAATTGAATTCGTCGTCTTCGTATTGCTTAGTGTCATAATGATTGCTAACCGGTACAACGATAACTGCGTGGAGTATACCCAGAAGGGTACGCGTTGTTTGAGGAAGGTACCCCTGGCCTTAGGTATTGAAGGAGAGTGCTGGCAACACCGTCAGTAAGTACACAACAATTTCCTAAATTAAAACCAAATTTACCAACCATAGTTGATTATACATTCAAGAAGTATAATGACCCCTAAGTGAGTTGAAATAGGTTTCTTTAGAGTCATCCTTTGTCGAATTACCTAATCAAAAGTGTTTAAAAAATTGTAACATGTGCACTTTATAATTATTTGAAATATATTATTATTGGCAATCTAGTAGTAATATGTTCTTGTTTTATGTTTCTTGTATACAGACAGCCAGCCGAAGTCCAGTGCTCTGCACATACGGGGCTTCATGGGAATGGCAGACGTTGCAGCCGGCGTGGACGTCACTCGCTAGACGAAAACGCCGTTGAACTCTACTGCACGCAACACGGTATGTATTTATTCAAAGTAAACCTCTCAAAATTACTGTTACTTCTCATTTGTTTAAAAGGCAGTCATGTGGACCATAGACCTTTACTGGTTAAAAATAGTATGTATAGAATCGTGAATAATGATTCATGACGAAAATATTTTGAGACTAATTACACTGCCCCTATAGCTATAACTTCTAAGTATGTAAGATGTTGGATCATTCAAAGTGTACGCTTTGTACTGTGACAGGTTAATGAGTTGGGCCACCATTTTTTTATTTTTTTTTTTTTTTGGGGGGGGGGTAGATCTTTATAACAAATATCAATGGAGAATCGTGTATTTTAATGTCCTCTGTGAAATGCATGAAGCACATCCTAACCATTTATATTTTGCTTGGTTTATACAGTCAACAAGTTGCATCGCGAGAACGGTCGTGCGGAGGTCGTTTCTGCTAATCGCCAACAGCAGGATGAACAGCGTAGGAGGGCGGAGGAGCGTGAGCAACTCCACCCGAGACGTAGGTCGCCGCGTCTGGTAGAGCGAGAGATCGCAGCTGCCGCTGTTCAGCTCGCCGCAGAGAGGGAGCAACGTCGTGCCGCCAATCGGGCAAACCAGAACCTGCGGAGGTCGGCCCGGATTGCCGCGAGGCGAGGCAATGTGTGATAATAGCCTGGGTAAGTAAAATTACTTTATTTCTACACTCGCCTATTTTTATAATTATAACAATACCCCCCCCCCCTCCGAAAAAAAATAGATGAGCATACAATGTATTCAAAATATAATTATGTACCTAAACAAAAGATCTCAAATTTGAAGACTTGTGTATCTGCCCAAACTTTACCAACATAGCAGCAACTTTAGTTGAAACAAAGTGAGCCGAGGTGGTTTCAATGTTTCTTTTATCATCGATCCCTAAAGGCCCTTAACAGTAACATGTTATTTGCCACTTATGTATAGGGGGTTCTGAAAATGAATTAATCTGAATGCATATTCTGTTGTCAAGTACGTTAAAAAGAAGTATGAAACCAAACATATGACTCACAATGAAATTAAAGGGGATGTACTCCCTGATATTAAGTTGGTTTTAATAGAAGCAGATAAAGGAGAGAAACAGGCCAGTGAAAGTTTGAGCAAAAACCGATTGAAAATAAGAAAGTTATTATGGGAGCAAGCAATCAAACATAATTGGTGATTCTGACGTATCACGTGACGTGAGCTCGCCTCCCGGTGTCCTTTCCCCCAAAATCCTAAAAACGTATATTTTCACTTAAGAAATGTTTCAATCATATATCAACCCTAAGTATAATCATTGCTAAGTTTGGTTTTATACAACCCCTGTATGAAACGTTTCTATTCCGTCATCAATAACTAAGAGAATTAAAAAAAAAAAAAAAAATCTGTACAGAGCAAGTAGGAGAGGAGCTATATATGATGACAGCTTAACACATTCATAACTTTCATATTTTTAATTTAATATTGCACTACTTTGTTTCTCATTTTTATGGGTTTAATACAACCAACTTTTTATCAGGGTGGACTTCCACTTTTAGTATGAATGATTTTTTAAAAACTCACTTTGTTCTTCTTTCCTACAGACTGATTCGCAGAAGCAGCAGGGGGGAGACCGAGGGGGGATACTGGGTCGAACACTGCTGAGGTTCTCGGGACGTAAACGCCTTGCTATAGGAGTAGTAGGGAGGAAGCCGAGACGGGTAGTGCATGGTCACTCAAACCAGGCCCGCTGCACTATCGTGGTCAAGAAAGACTGGGTGTGGTCAGTCGGGGTAGACGCCGGAGGCCATTCTCTTTCTTTGACCGCCTGTAAATTATTTCCAAGAAGGTATGTGTACTGTTCATTATTAGGCTTCAAACAGTGGCCCTAATTCACAAAGCAGGTTTGTCGATAAACCTCCTTTGTGAATTCGGGCCACTATGTTTGAAATAGTAATTAGTTATTTATAGCATTATAGCAGTACATGGTGAGTCTTCATGTTTGCTTCTGTTTTCTCATGTCCTCATCATTTTGGAAAGTATGCAACTGCTATGTTTCCTCTATTTTATAATTAGTAAATTTAGGGCCGAAAGGTGAAAAGTATTTGAATATTTGTTCAAGATACTTGGAAATAAATCTATTTTGAAATGAATGGATAAACTTGCTATATACTATACCTAACAAAATGTCATAATTTGTCTTTTAGTTTTAAGATTGTATCTGCCCCATCATATTTCCTTTGAGATGCCTAATACAGCATTCTGTTTACCTCTTTATTCCACAGATCAGGCCTCGCCGTGGGACGCGCACACACGTCGTAGGTATGCAGGTATTTCAATGTCTACCTTGTGACAATATGTTCCTATTCACCAGATCTTATTACCCCCATACCTCCTAATAGGAGGCATGTATATCTATGAGTTTGACACGTTGGTTACTAAGTTGAGAACTTGTGAATATTTGGTCGAAAATCTTTTTTAAATAAACATTATATTGTTATAACAAAGGATTCAGAAGTTGTCTTCTTTTGTAAGTCTTAGTTATTGGGTTTCGCAATCATCCCTCTCATAAAAGCAGTTGTACTGATAATTTAAATTGTATCTTGTTGTAAGAGATAGACGTGGCAGGAGTTTTCCAATTACCCAGTTTGTAATTAGCACGAAATATCCACTGAATATCTAAACATGGAGAGACCCAACATGATCCTTAAAATGGAGGGGTCACGTGAATGCCCTTTATGTCAATTTAGAGATATACAACTTTACCTGTGTATCATGAAATATCATAACGGTGCATGAAATAAAATGAATATTTAAACATGAGCATGTATGCAGTAGTGCCTCATTTTGCACATTTTAAAAAACACAAAACAAATTTAGACTGCAATTACAAACTGGCTTGTTATAGGATGTGTACCGGTACTTGAGGAAAGATTGTACTTTCATGTGGAATATCAGAAAATGCACAAAAGAATTAGAAAGAAAAGATTCCAACAACTAATGATCTTATACGAAAATGGTTTCAAACTAATAAAATGAAATACTATTTAAAACAAAGAAAAGAAAAGATAAGTAACATTAATAATAAAAATATAAAATGAAAAAAATGATTAAATTGAATAGAATACATTCTTTTTATAAAAAAATGGATAGAAATGCGAAGTTTCAAACAGTAAAACCACTTTAATCATTAAGCATTATTGATCATAAAAAATTTCCAGTCCATTGAAACAAATACGTAAAATCTCAGCTTCTAATTGCAATTACTTGATTCAAATTTCTTATACATTATATCCAATTTATGCATATATAGGTTCTACTCACTTATAACAAATCCCATTCTGTTTCTCTTTTTGTCGCGGATTGTTCTCAATCCTATCTTTTAAAGGGGTGCATATTCCCGACATCTTACAATTTGAAGAAAAAAAGGAATCACTTAATCTAAGTCACCTCACACCTTTATGTGTGGCTGGGGTAAAATAGTTGTCCATTTATAGTTGAGTATGAGACAATATTTTAATTTGTTGATTTTAGTATATTATTCAAAGTTAACATAAGACGTAGTAGCATGACATCGGACACAAAATATATCGTGTTCACTACTTTCAGGTATACAGCCCCTGTAAATCCCATGTGTGTTCTTTAATAGGATTGGTTATACTCTCTGTGAAATGTAATATTTTTATCCTTTTCCTTCTCCGCTAATCTTTACAGTTTGTCTCTTCAATCTAATACAATAGTATTGCTTTTATTGTGGGTTGTTTTTGTTGTTCGTCTAGTAGGATAGGACTCCCTTTACATGTCATTAAATATATTATAAACTTTTTTCTGATTTTCTTCTCAATTCGCTACTAAATAAATACAAATTATTTAATAAAGTAGGCCCTACTTCAGATTTGTGACAAAAAAACCTTCAAACACACCCTATCCTTTTCAAAATGACCTATCAAATTCTCACTTGCATGTGTGAATATTCTAACTCCCTTCCATTTCCTATTGATACATCCCCCTCCCTCTATAACTCTTTTAAAAAAATAAAAATAGACAAATTAGTATTGCACTGTATATATTAAACATCTAGGAAAGTTGTGATTCCCTCCTTCAGTCTTTTGTTACTATCCAACAATTTTCAGTATTTGTTAACAGCTGCTTTTCTTGTCCAATGCTCTCTTTGATTTACCCTTCTCTCCATTGCTGCAGGGATCTTTCTCGATATTGTAGAATTTTCTAATAGCTCCTTACATCCTCTAACAATATTGAATCTTTAACCCTAATAAGGCCGGGGGGGCATTATGCCCCCCCCCCCCCTCCAAGATTTTTCCGATTGCTCGGGAACGCATATGGATGGCGCCCCGCCGCTCCCTGACTTTTTTCTTTCGAGTCTTGCGCATCTTTAAAAAAGACGTACAGTTACAAGGTCACGTGACCTTTTGTCTTTGCATGTCAGCCCGAAAATCGCTCATTTTTGTGATTTGTGTACAAAACATATGGAAATGTCATTTTTCCTCAAAACAGATCAAACATGGGTTATTGGGTCTTGTTTCAAGTTTAGGTGGTTGTTTAGGGAGTCAAAATAGTTTAATTATAGTAAGAAATGAAATAAAACAACAAAAACAATAAAATACATAAGTTAAAAAAACAATGAAATGCATAAGAAATTGTCAAAACAAGAGATATTAGGAATAAGCTGGCTCTTCCGAAAAAAATTGTATTTTTATTCCAAATGGTCTGATGAATATATGTAGTGAAAAAAATGCTTAAATATGAATAATATATGATTTATGGGTAAAAATGTGATTTTATGACCTTATTTGCATAAATTACCATAAATATGCAAATAAGTGAATTTTTCAAAAAATTTAAATTATCATATTGTTCTATACACTTCACTTGACATGCGTGCAAATTTTGGCGAAGATCGGCCTCTTCACGGCCGAGATGTTCATATTGCCATATTGCCATATTTTCATATTGCCCCCCCCCCCGGCCGTACTTAGACCTCAAATAGCCCAGCCTTTTTAGGGTTAAGGGTCATTCCGTAAAATTGAGGCAAAAACAAAATCGAGATTGAGAAGGTTGTGAGGAGATCACGAAGGTTAAAGAATGAAGAGTAAAGATTGAAGAGTGTAGTTCTGAAAAGACCTGTTCGAATAAAGACAGTTCATGTTATTTTTATATCATTCTTTCCTCTTTCTCTATCATTGTATCTTTCTATTTATTTTTATTTGTTTATGTCTTGGTCTTTATTTTTCTTCTTTCTGTGTATCAGCTCTAAATCAAGACCCATCCTCTGTTCTCCTCTCTCTCCCTCCCTTCCTATCTCTCCCACTTTCCCGCTTACTATTTATGATTATGACTTATCAAATCTACATTTGCTTGTTTGAATAGGATACATAAAATTCGAAGCAAGCATTTTAAGGGCCTTCTCCTCCTACCCCCCCCCTCCTCTATCGGTATCTCCCTCTCTCTCTTCCCCCCCCCTCTCTCTCTCTATATATATATTTATATTTATGATTTAACATTATTTGTTCATGGAATACTGTACATCTGATTTAAATATTGAATAGCTAGTGGAATACTATTGCATATCGCATTAAAAGCAGGAAATGTGATTCCTCCCTTATTTTTCTTTACATTAATTTATTTTTAAATCTAGATTATTCGAATACTGTACCATGAAACAGAAGGGATGAGAACACTTATGTATGTGAACAGCACGCCTAGTCAGGTCCCATAGTTTTCTTTCATTTTAAGACATTAAATTTTATCTTTTTGGGGTATTCATAGTGTAAGGTTAGGTTTTCACTGGCTAGATGATGGTGACATGTTGCACTGTCCCTTAAATTGTGGGCAAACGGCACGCCCACTTTTTTTTTTGGGGGGGGGAGGGTACATTATGGTACTAGGTTAGGACTTTACTGGCTGGGAGATAGTGACCTGTGAATTTTGGTATTTTCGGCGTTTCATTCTTTTTTATGATATTTACGCCCTTCAATTTTTTTTTTTTTTTTTTTTACTTTTTGTAAATTCGTACTCTTCTAAATCATTGTTTTGTTTTGATAATATAATCTCAGATCCACTGGTCAATGTGCTAGTTTCTTTCATTTTAAGATATAACTTCTTTCCTCTTTTTTTTGGGGGGGGGGGGGAGGGGGGGTATTAATGGTATTAGGTTAGGTTTTCACTGGCTGGGAGATGGTGACCTGTGAATGATGAGCCTACTGGGCAGTCATGTTGTTTGTTTTTTGTTTGGTATTATCGGCGTTTCACTTTTTTTTAGGATATTTACGCCCTTAATTTTTTTTTTTTTTTTTTTACTATTTGTAAATTTGTACTCTTCTAAATCATTGTTTTTTGATAATATAATCTCAGATCCACTGGTCCATGTGCTAGTTTTCTTTCATTTTAAGATATTACTTTTTTTTGTTTAGGGGCGGGGGGTATTAATGGTTTTAGGTTAGGTTTTCATTGACTGGGAGATGGTGACCTGTGAATAATGAGCCTACTGGGCACTGCCCCTTAATTGTGGGCGAACGGCACGCCCAGTCATGTGCTAGTTTTCTTTCATTTTAAAATATAACTTTTTTCTTTTTTTGGGGGGGGGGAGGGGGGGATATTAATGGTATTAGGTTAGGTTTTCACTGACTGGGAGATGGTGACCTGTGAATGATGAGCCTACTGGGCAGTCATGTTGTTTGTTTTTTTGTTTGGTATTATCGGCGTTTCACTTTTTTTTAGGATATTTACGCCCTTAATTTTTTTTTTTTTTTTTTTTACTATTTGTAAATTTGTACTCTTCTAAATCATTGTTTTTTTGATAATATAATCTCAGATCCACTGGTCCATGTGCTAGTTTTCTTTCATTTTAAGATATTACTTTTTTTTGTTTAGGGGCGGGGGGTATCAATGGTTTTAGGTTAGGTTTTCATTGACTGGGATTTGGTGACCTGTGAATAATGAGCCTACTGGGCACTGCCCCTTAAATTGTGGGCGAACGGCACGCCCAGTCATGTGCTAGTTTTCTTTCATTTTAGGATATAACTTCTTGCTTCTTTTATTTTATTATTTTTTTTTTTTTGGGGGGGGGGGGGGGGTTAATCATGGTGCTAGGTTAGGTTTTCACTGGCTGGGAGATGGTGACCTGTGAATGATGAGCCTACTGGGCAGTCATGTTGTTTTTTTTTTTTTTTTTTTGGTATTATCGGCGTTTCATTCTTTTTTAGGATATTTACGCCCTTAATTTTTTTTTTTTTTTTTTTTTTTTTTTACTATTTGTAAATTCGTACTCTTCTAAATCATTGTTTTGTTTTGATAATATAATCTCAGATCCACTGGTCAATGTGCTAGTTTCTTTCATTTTAAGATATTACTTCTTTCCTCTTTTTTTTTGGGGGGGAGGAGAGGGTATTAATGGTATTAGGTTAGGTTTTCACTGACTGGGAGATGGTGACCTGTGAATGATGAGCATACTGGGCACTGCCCCTTAAATTGTGGGCGAACGGCACGCCCAGTCATGTGCTAGTTTTCTTTCATTTTAGGATATAACTTCTTGCTTCTTTTATTTATTTATTTTTTTTTGGGGGGGGGGGGGGTAATCATGGTGCTAGGTTAGGTTTTCAATGGCTGTGAGATGGTGACCTGTGAATGATGAGCCTACTGGGCAGTCATGTTGTTTGTTTTTTTGTTTGGTATTATCGGCGTTTCATTCTTTTTAGGATATTTACGCCCTTAATTTTTTTTTTTCTTTTTTTTTACTATTTGTAAATTTGTACTCTTCTAAATCATTGTTTTTTTGATAATATAATCTCAGATCCACTGGTCCATGTGCTAGTTTTCTTTCATTTTAAGATATTACTTTTTTTTGTTTAGGGGCGGGGGGTATTAATGGTTTTAGGTTAGGTTTTCATTGACTGGGAGATGGTGACCTGTGAATAATGAGCCTACTGGGCACTGCCCCTTAAATTGTGGGCGAACGGCACGCCCAGTCATGTGCTAGTTTTCTTTCATTTTAAAATATAACTTTTTTCTTTTTTTTGGGGGGGGGGGGGGAGGGGGGATATTAATGGTATTAGGTTAGGTTTTCACTGACTGGGAGATGGTGACCTGTGAATGATGAGCCTACTGGGCACTGCCCTTAAATTGTGGGCGAACGGCACGCCCAGTCATGTGCTAGTTTTCTTTCATTTTAGGACATAACTTCTTGCTTCTTTTATTTTATTATTTTTTTTTTGGGGGGGGGGTTAATCATGGTGCTAGGTTAGGTTTTCACTGGCTGGGAGATGGTGACCTGTGAATGATGAGCCTACTGGGCAGTCATGTTGTTTGTTTTTTTATTTGGTATTATCGGCGTTTCATTCTTTTTTAGAATATTTACGCCCTTCATTTTTTTTTTTTTTTTTTTTTTTTTTTTTACTTTTTGTCAATTCGTACTCTTCTAAATCATTGTTATTTTTTGATAATATAATCTTAGATCCACTAGTCCATGTGCTAGTTTTCTTTTATTTTAAGACATTAATTTTTTGTTTAGGGGGTGGGGGGTATTAATGGTATTAGGTTAGGTTTTCACTGGCTGGGAGATGGTGACCTGTGAATGATGAGCCTACTGGGCACTGCCCCTTAAATTGTGGGCGAACGGCACGCCCAGTCATGTGCTAGTTTTCTTTCATTTTAGTATACAATTTCTTTCTTCTTTTTTTTCTTTCTTTTTTTTTTTGGGGGGGGGGGGTAATCATGGCGCTAGGTTAGGTCTTCACTGGCTGGGAGATGGTGACCTATAAATTATGAGCGTATTGGGCACTGCCCCTGAAATTGTGGGCGAACGGCACGCCCAGTCATGTCGTTGTTGTTGTTGTTTTGTGTTATCGGCGTTTCATTCTTTTTTAGAATATATACGCCTTCAATTTTTTTTTTCTTTTTTCTTTTTTTTATTTATGTAAATTCGCACTGTTCTAAATTCATTGTTTTTTTTTTAATGATATAATCTCAGATCCACTGGTCTATGTGCTAGTTTTTGTCACTTTTAAGATAAATCCATTTTTTTTTTCTTTTGGGGGGGGGGGGATGGAAATCATGGTGCTAGGTTAGGTTTTCACTGGCTGGGCGATGGTGACCTGTGAATGATGAGCCTACTGGGCAGTCATGTTGTATTTTGTTTTGTTTGGTAACTTCTTTCTCATTTTTTTTTTGGGGGGGGGAGGGGGGGGGGTATTAATGGTATTAGGTTAGGTTTTCACTGACTGGGAGATGGTGACCTGTGAATGATGAGCCTACTGGGCACTGCCCCTTAAATTGTGGGCGAACGGCACGCCCAGTCATGTGCTAGTTTTCTTTCATTTTAGGATATAACTTCTTGCTTCTTTTATTTTATTATTATTATTTTTTTTTTTGGGGGGGGGGGGGGTTAATCATGGTGCTAGGTTAGGTTTTCACTGGCTGGGAGATGGTGACCTGTGAATGATGAGCCTACTGGGCAGTCATGTTGTTTGTTTTTGTTTTTGGTATTATCGGCGTTTCATTCTTTTTTAGGATATTTACGCCCTTAATTTTTTTTTTTTTTTTTTTTTTTACTATTTGTAAATTCGTACTCTTCTAAATCATTGTTTTGTTTTGATAATATAATCTCAGATCCACTGGTCAATGTGCTAGTTTCTTTCATTTTAAGATATAACTTCTTTCCTCTTTTTTTTTGGGGGGGGAGGAGAGGGTATTAATGGTATTAGGTTAGGTTTTCACTGACTGGGAGATGGTGACCTGTGAATGATGAGCATACTGGGCACTGCCCCTTAAATTGTGGGCGAACGGCACGCCCAGTCATGTGCTAGTTTTCTTTCATTTTAGGATATAACTTCTTGCTTCTTTTATTTATTTTTTATTTTTTTTAGGGGGGGGGGTAATCATGGTGCTAGGTTAGGTTTTAACTGGCTGGGAGATGGTGACCTGTGAATGATGAGCCTACTGGGCAGTCATGTTGTGTTTTTTTTTGTTTGGTATTATCGGCGTTTCATTCTTTTTTAGGATATTTACGCCCTTAATTTTTTTTTTTTTTTTTTTTTTTTACTATTTGTAATTGCGTGCTCTTCTAAATCATTGTTTTTTTTGATAATATAATCTCAGATCGACTGGTCCATGTGCTAGTTTTCTTTCATTTTAAGATATTACTTTTTTTTTGTTTAGGGGCGGGGGGTATTAATGGTTTTAGGTTAGGTTTCATTGACTGTGAGATGGTGACCTGTGAATAATGAGCCTACTGGGCACTGTCCCTTAAATTGTGGGCGAACGGCACGTCCAGTCATGTGCTAGTTTTCTTTCATTTTAAGATATAACTTTTTTCTTCTTTTTTTTTTTGGGGGGGGGGGGGGAGGGGGGGTATTAATGGTATTAGGTTAGGTTTTCACTGACTGGGAGATGGTGACCCGTGAATGATGAGCCTACTGGGCACTGCCCCTTAAATTGTGGGCGAACGGCACGCCCAGTCATGTGCTAGTTTCTTTCATTTTAGGATATAACTTCTTGCTTCTTTTAATTTTTTATTTTTTTTTAGGGGGGGGGGGTAATCATGGTGCTAGGTTACGTTTTCACTGGCTGGGAGATGGTGACCTGTGAATGATGAGCCTACTGGGCAGTCATGTTGTGTGTTTTTTTGTTTGGTATTATCGACGTTTCATTCTTTTTTAGGATATTTATGCCCTTAATTTTTTTTTTTTTTTTTTTTTTTTTTTTTTTACTATTTGTAAATTCGTACTCTTCTAAATCATTGTTGTGTTTTGATAATATAATCTCAGATCCACTGGTCAAAGTGCTAGTTTCTTTCATTTTAAGATATTACTTCTTTCTTCTTTTTTTTTGGGGGGGGGGGGGAGGGGGGGGGGTATTAATGGTATTAGGTTAGGTTTTCACTGACTGGGAGATGGTGACCTGTGAATGATGAGCCTACTGGGCACTGTCCCTTAAATTGTGGGCGAACGGCACGCCCAGTCATGTGCTAGTTTTCTTTCATTTTAGGATATAACTTCTTGCTTCTTTTATTTTTTAATTTTTTTTTTAGGGGGGGGAGGGTAATCATGGTGCTAGGTTAGGTTTTCACTGGCTGGGAGATGGTGACCTGTGAATGATGCGCCTACTGGGCAGTCATGTTGTGTTTTTTTTTTTTTGGTATTATCGGCGTTTCATTCTTTTTTAGGATATTTACGCTCTTAATTTTTTTTTTTTTTTTTTTTTTACTATTTGTAAATTCGTACTCTTCTAAATCATTGTTTTGTTTTGATAATATAATCTCAGATCCACTGGTCAATGTGCTAGTTTCTTTCATTTTAAGATATAACTTCTTTCTTCTTTTTTTTTGGGGGGGGGGGGGAGGGGGGGTATTAATGGTATTAGGTTAGGTTTTCACTGACTGGGAGATGGTGACCTGTGAATAATGAGCCTACTGGGCACTGCCCCTTAAATTGTGGGCGAACGGCACGCCCAGTCATGTGCTAGTTTTCTTTCATTTTAGGATATAACTTCTTGCTTCTTTTTTTTTTTTTTTTTTTTTTTTAGGGGGGTGGGTTAATCATGGTGTTAGGTTAGGTTTTCACTGGCTTTGAGATGGTGACCTGTGAATGATGAGCCTACTGGGCAGTCATGTTGTTTGTTTTTTTTGTTTCGTATTATCGGCGTTTCATTCTTTTTAGGATATTTACGCCCTTAATTTTTTTTTTTTTTTTTTTTTTTACTATTTGTAATTGCGTACTCTTCTAAATCATTGTTTTTTTTTATAATATAATCTCAGATCCACTGGTCCATGTGCTAGTTTTCTTTCATTTTAAGATATTACTTTTTTTTGTTTAGGGGCGGGGGGTATTAATGGTTTTAGGTTAGGTTTTCATTGACTGGGAGATGGTGACCTGTGAATAATGAGCCTACTGGGCACTGCCCCTTAAATTGTGGGCGAACGGCACGCCCAGTCATGTGCTAGTTTTCTTTCATTTTAAGATATAACTTTTTTCTTCTTTTTTTTTTAGGGGGGGGGGGAGGGGGGTATTAATGGTATTAGGTTAGGTTTTCACTGACTGGGAGATGGTGACCTGTGAATGATGAGCCTACTGGGCACTGCCCCTTAAATTGTGGGCGAACGGCACGCCCAGTCATGTGCTTGTTTTCTTTCATTTTAGGATATAACTTCTTGCTTCTTTTATTTTTTTATTTTTTTTAGGGGGGGGGGGGTAATCATGGTGCTAGGTTAGGTTTTCACTGGCTGGGAGATGGTGACCTGTGAATGATAAGCCTACTGGGCAGTCATGTTGTGTTTTTTTTTTTGTTTGGTATTATCGGCGTTTCATTCTTTTTTAGGATATTTACGCCCTTAATTTTTTTTTTTTTTTTTTTTTTTTTTACTATTTGTAATTGCGTACTCTTCTAAATCATTGTTTTTTTTGATAATATAATCTCAGATCCACTGGTCCACGTGCTAGTTTTCTTTCATTTTAAGATATTACTTTTTTTTTGTTTAGGGGCGGGGGTATTAATGGTTTTAGGTTAGCTTTTCATTGACTGGGAGATGGTGACCTGTGAATAATGAGCCTACTGGGCACTGCCCCTTAAATTGTGGGCGAACGGCACGCCCAGTCATGTGCTAGTTTTCTTTCATTTTAAGATATAACTTCTTTCTTCTTTTTTTTTTTGGGGGGGGGGGGGGGGGGTATTAATGGTATTAGGTTAGGTTTTCACTGACTGGGAGATGGTGACCTGTGAATGATGAGCCTACTGGGCACTGTCCCTTAAATTGTGGGCGAACGGCACGCCCAGTCATGTGCTAGTTTTCTTTCATTTTAGGATATAACTTCTTGCTTCTTTTATTTATTTATTTTTTTTTTTAGGGGGGGGGGGTAATCATGGTGCTAGGTTAGGTTTTCACTGGCTGGGAGATGGTGACTGTGAATGATGAGCCTACTGGGCAGTCATGTTGTGTGTTTTTTGTTTGGTATTATCGGCGTTTCATTCTTTTTAGGATATTTACGCTCTTAATTTTTTTTAATTTTTTTTTTACTATTTGTAAATTCGTACTCTTCTAAATCATTGTTTTGTTTTGATAATATAATCTCAGATCCACTGGTCAATGTGCTAGTTTCTTTCATTTTAAGATATAACTTCTTTCTTCTTTTTTTTTGGGGGGGGGGGAGGGGGGGGGGGTATTAATGGTATTAGGTTAGGTTTTCACTGACTGGGAGATGGTGACCTGTGAATGATGAGCCTACTGGGCACTGCCCCTTAAATTGTGGGCGAACGGCACGCCCAGTCATGTGCTAGTTTTCTTTCATTTTAGGATATAACTTCTTGCCTCTTTTATTTATTTTTTTTTTTTTTAGGGGGGGGGGGGGGTAATCATGGTGCTAGGTTACGTTTTCACTGGCTGGGAGATGGTGACCTGTGAATGATGAGCCTACTGGACAGTCATGCTTTTTTTCTTTTTTTTTTGTTGGTATTATCGGCGTTTCATTCTTTTTTAGAATATTTACGCCCTTAATTTTTTTTTTTTTTTTAACTATTTGTAAATTCGTACTCTTCTAAATCATTGTTTTTTTTGATAATATAATCTCAGATCCACTGGTCCATGTGCTAGTTTTCTTTCATTATAAGATATTACTTTTTTTTTGTTTAGGGGCGGGGGGTATTAATGGTATTAGGTTAGGTTTTCACTGGCTGGGAGATGGTGACCTGTGAATGATGAGCCTACTGGGCAGTCATGTTGTTTGTTTGTTTTGTTTGGTATTATCGGCGTTTCATTCTTTTTAGGATATTTACGCCCTTCATTTTTTTTTTTTTTTTTTTTTTACTATTTGTAAATTCGTACTCTTCTAAATCATTGTTTTTTTTTATAATATAATCTCAGATCCACTGGTCCATGTGCTAGTTTTCTTTCATTTTAAGATACAACTTCTTTCTCATTCATCTGGGAGATGGTGACCTGTGAATGATGAGCCTACTGGGCAGTCATGTTGTTTGTTTTTTGTTTGGTATTATCGGCGTTTCATTCTTTTTTAGGATATTTACGCCCTTCATTTTTTTTTTTTTTTTTTTTAAAACTATTTGTAAATTCGTACTCTTCTAAATCATTGTTTTTTTTGATAATATAATCTCAGATCCACTGGTCCATGTGCTAGTTTTCTTTCATTATAAGATATTACTTTTTTTTGTTTAGGGGCTGGGGTTTTAATGGTATTAGGTTAGGTTTTCACTGACTGGGAGATGGTGACCTGTGAATGATGAGCCTACTGGGCACTGTCCCTTAAATTGTGGGCGAACGGCACGCCCAGTCATGTGCTAGTTTTCTTTCATTTTAGGATATAACTTCTTGCTTCTTTTATTTATTTTTTTTTTTTTTAGGGGGGGGGGGGGGTAATCATGGTGCTAGGTTAGGTTTTCACTGGCTGGGAGATGGTGACCTGTGAATGATGAGCCTACTGGGCAGTCATGTTGTGTGTTTTTTGTTTGGTATTATCGGCGTTTCATTCTTTTTTAGGATATTTACGCTCTTAATTTTTTTTAATTTTTTTTTTACTATTTGTAAATTCGTACTCTTCTAAATCATTGTTTTGTTTTGATAATATAATCTCAGATCCACTGGTCAATGTGCTAGTTTCTTTCATTTTAAGATATAACTTCTTTCTTCTTTTTTTTTTGGGGGGGGGGGGAGGGGGGGGGGGTATTAATGGTATTAGGTTAGGTTTTCACTGACTGGGAGATGGTGACCTGTGAATGATGAGCCTACTGGGCACTGCCCCTTAAATTGTGGGCGAACGGCACGCCCAGTCATGTGCTAGTTTCTTTCATTTTAGGATATAACTTCTTGCCTCTTTTATTTATTTTTTTTTTTTTTTAGGGGGGGGGGGGTAATCATGGTGCTAGGTTACGTTTTCACTGGCTGGGAGATGGTGACCTGTGAATGATGAGCCTACTGGACAGTCATGCTTTTTTTCTTTTTTTTTTGTTGGTATTATCGGCGTTTCATTCTTTTTTAGAATATTTACGCCCTTAATTTTTTTTTTTTTTTTAACTATTTGTAAATTCGTACTCTTCTAAATCATTGTTTTTTTTGATAATATAATCTCAGATCCACTGGTCCATGTGCTAGTTTTCTTTCATTATAAGATATTACTTTTTTTTGTTTAGGGGCGGGGGGTATTAATGGTATTAGGTTAGGTTTTCACTGGCTGGGAGATGGTGACCTGTGAATGATGAGCCTACTGGGCAGTCATGTTGTTTGTTTGTTTTGTTTGGTATTATCGGCGTTTCATTCTTTTTTAGGATATTTACGCCCTTCATTTTTTTTTTTTTTTTTTTTTTATATTGTAAATTCGTACTCTTCTAAATCATTGTTTTTTTTTATAATATAATCTCAGATCCACTGGTCCATGTGCTAGTTTTCTTTCATTTTAAGATACAACTTCTTTCTCATTCATCTGGGAGATGGTGACCTGTGAATGATGAGCCTACTGGGCAGTCATGTTGTTTGTTTTTTTGTTTGGTATTATCGGCGTTTCATTCTTTTTTAGGATATTTACGCCCTTCATTTTTTTTTTTTTTTTTTTTTAAACTATTTGTAAATTCGTACTCTTCTAAATCATTGTTTTTTTGATAATATAATCTCAGATCCACTGGTCCATGTGCTAGTTTTCTTTCATTATAAGATATTACTTTTTTTTTGTTTAGGGGCTGGGGTTTTAATGGTATTAGGTTAGGTTTTCACTGACTGGGAGATGGTGACCTGTGAATAATGAGCCTACTGGGCACTGCCCCTTAAATTGTGGGCGAACGGCACGCCCAGTCATGTGCTAGTTTTCTTTCATTTTAGGATACAACTTCTTTCTTCTTTTTTTTCTTTTTTTTTTTTTTTTTTTTTTTTGGGGGGGGGGGGGGGGGTAATCATGGCGCTAGGTTAGGTCTTCACTGGCTGGGAGATGGTGACCTATAAATTATGAGCGTATTGGGCACTGCCCCTGAAATTGTGGGCGAACGGCACGCCCAGTCATGTCGTTGTTGTTGTTGTTTTGTGTTATCGGCGTTTCATTCTTTTTTCTTTTTTAGAATATATACGCCTTCATTTTTTTTTTTTTTTTTTTTTTTTACTATTTGTAATTGCGTACTCTTCTAAATCATTGTTTTTTTTGATAATATAATCTCAGATCCACTGGTCCACGTGCTAGTTTTCTTTCATTTTAAGATATTACTTTTTTTTGTTTAGGGGCGGGGGTATTAATGGTTTTAGGTTAGGTTTCATTGACTGGGAGATGGTGACCTGTGAATAATGAGCCTACTGGGCACTGCCCCTTAAATTGTGGGCGAACGGCACGCCCAGTCATGTGCTAGTTTTCTTTCATTTTAAGATATAACTTCTTTCTTCTTTTTTTTGGGGGGGGGGGAGGGGGGGGGTATTAATGGTATTAGGTTAGGTTTTCACTGACTGGGAGATGGTGACCTGTGAATGATGAGCCTACTGGGCACTGTCCCTTAAATTGTGGGCGAACGGCACGCCCAGTCATGTGCTAGTTTTCTTTCATTTTAGGATATAACTTCTTGCTTCTTTTATTTATTTATTTTTTTTTTAGGGGGGGGGGGGGTAATCATGGTGCTAGGTTAGGTTTTCACTGGCTGGGAGATGGTGACCTGTGAATGATGAGCCTACTGGGCAGTCATGTTGTGTGTTTTTTGTTTGGTATTATCGGCGTTTCATTCTTTTTTAGGATATTTACGCTCTTAATTTTTTTTAATTTTTTTTTTACTATTTGTAAATTCGTACTCTTCTAAATCATTGTTTTGTTTTGATAATATAATCTCAGATCCACTGGTCAATGTGCTAGTTTCTTTCATTTTAAGATATAACTTCTTTCTTCTTTTTTTTTGGGGGGGGGGGGGAGGGGGGGGGTATTAATGGTATTAGGTTAGGTTTTCACTGACTGGGAGATGGTGACCTGTGAATGATGAGCCTACTGGGCACTGCCCCTTAAATTGTGGGCGAACGGCACGCCCAGTCATGTGCTAGTTTTCTTTCATTTTAGGATATTACTTCTTGCTTCTTTTATTTTTTTTATTTTTTTTTTAGGGGGGGGGGGGGGGTAATCATGGTGCTAGGTTACGTTTTCACTGGCTGGGAGATGGTGACCTGTGAATGATGAGCCTACTGGACAGTCATGCTTTTTTTCTTTTTTTTTGTTGGTATTATCGGCGTTTCATTCTTTTTTAGAATATTTACGCCCTTAATTTTTTTTTTTTTTTTTAACTATTTGTAAATTCGTACTCTTCTAAATCATTGTTTTTTTTTATAATATAATCTCAGATCCACTGGTCCATGTGCTAGTTTTCTTTCATTATAAGATATTACTTTTTTTTTGTTTAGGGGCGGGGGGTATTAATGGTATTAGGTTAGGTTCTCACTGGCTGGGAGATGGTGACCTGTGAATGATGAGCCTACTGGGCAGTCATGTTGTTTGTTTTTTTGTTTGGTATTATCGGCGTTTCATTCTTTTTTAGGATATTTACGCCCTTCATTTTTTTTTTTTTTTTTTTTTTTTTACTATTTGTAAATTCGTACTCTTCTAAATCATTGTTTTTTTTATAATATAATCTCAGATCCACTGGTCCATGTGCTAGTTTTCTTTCATTTTAAGATACAACTTCTTTCTCATTCATCTGGGAGATGGTGACCTGTGAATGATGAGCCTACTGGGCAGTCATGTTGTTTGTTTTTTTGTTTGGTATTATCGGCGTTTCATTCTTTTTTAGGATATTTACGCCCTTCATTTTTTTTTTTTTTTTTTTTGGAACTATTTGTAAATTCGTACTCTTCTAAATCATTGTTTTTTTTATAATATAATCTCAGATCCACTGGTCCATGTGCTAGTTTTCTTTCATTATAAGATATTACTTTTTTTTTGTTTAGGGGCGGGGGGTATTAATGGTATTAGGTTAGGTTTTCACTGACTGGGAGATGGTGACCTGTGAATAATGAGCCTACTGGGCACTGTCCCTTAAATTGTGGGCGAACGGCACGCCCAGTCATGTGCTAGTTTTCTTTCATTTTAGGATACAACTTCTTTCTTCTTTTTTCTTCTTTTTTTTTTTTTTTTTTTTTTTTTTTGGGGGGGGGGGGTAATCATGGCGCTAGGTTAGGTCTTCACTGGCTGGGAGATGGTGACCTATAAATTATGAGCGTATTGGGCACTGCCCCTGAAATTGTGGGCGAACGGCACGCCCAGTCATGTCGTTGTTGTTGTTGTTTTGTGTTATCGGCGTTTCATTCTTTTTTAGAATATATACGCCTTCATTTTTTTGTTTTTTTTTTTTTTTTTTTTTTTTTTTTTTTTTGTTTTCCTATATGTAAATTCGCACTGTTCTAAATTCATTGGTTTTTTTTTAATTATATAATCTCAGATCCACTGGTCTATGTGCTAATTTTTTTTCATTTTTAAGATAAATCCTTTTTTTTTTTTTTTGGGGGGGGGGGGTGGAATACATGGTGTTAGATTAGGTTTTCACTGGCTGGGAGATGGTGACCTGTGAATGATGAGCCTACTGGGCAGTCATGTTGTATTTTGTTTTGTTTGGTAACTTCTTTCTCATTTTTTTTTTGGGGGGGGGGGGAGGGGGGGGGGTATTAATGGTATTAGGTTAGGTTTCACTGACTGGGAGATGGTGACCTGTGAATGATGAGCCTACTGGGCACTGCCCCTTAAATTGTGGGCGAACGGCACGCCCAGTCATGTGCTAGCTTTCTTTCATTTTAGGATATAACTTCTTGCTTCTTTTATTTTTTTTTTTTTTTTATTTTTTTTTTTTTTACTATTTGTAAATTCGTACTCTTCTAAATCATTGTTGTGTTTTGATAATATAATCTCAGATCCACTGGTCAAAGTGCTAGTTTCTTTCATTTTAAGATATTACTTCTTTCTTCTTTTTTTTGGGGGGGGGGGGAGGGGGGGGGGGGGTATTAATGGTATTAGGTTAGGTTTTCACTGACTGGGAGATGGTGACCTGTGAATGATGAGCCTACTGGGCACTGTCCCTTAAATTGTGGGCGAACGGCACGCCCAGTCATGTGCTAGTTTTCTTTTATTTTAGGATATAACTTCTTGCTTCTTTTATTTTTTTTATTTTTTTTTAGGGGGGGGAGGGTAATCATGGTGCTAGGTTAGGTTTTCACTGGCTGGGAGATGGTGACCTGTGAATGATGAGCCTACTGGGCAGTCATGTTGTGTTTTTTTTTTTTTGGTATTATCGGCGTTTCATTCTTTTTTAGGATATTTACGCTCTTAATTTTTTTTTATTTTTTTTTTTACTATTTGTAAATTCGTACTCTTCTAAATCATTGTTTTGTTTTGATAATATAATCTCAGATCCACTGGTCAATGTGCTAGTTTCTTTCATTTTAAGATATAACTTCTTTCTTCTTTTTTTTTTGGGGGGGGGGGGAGGGGGGGTATTAATGGTATTAGGTTAGGTTTTCACTGACTGGGAGATGGTGACCTGTGAATAATGAGCCTACTGGGCACTGCCCTTAAATTGTGGGCGAACGGCACGCCCAGTCATGTGCTAGTTTTCTTTCATTTTAGGATATAACTTCTTGCTTCTTTTTTTTTTTTTTTTTTTTTTTTTTAGGGGGGTGGGTTAATCATGGTGTTAGGTTAGCTTTTCACTGGCTTTGAGATGGTGACCTGTGAATGATGAGCCTACTGGGCAGTCATGTTGTTTGTTTTTTTTGTTTCGTATTATCGGCGTTTCATTCTTTTTTAGGATATTTACGCCCTTAATTTTTTTTTTTTTTTTTTTTTTACTATTTGTAATTGCGTACTCTTCTAAATCATTGTTTTTTTTATAATATAATCTCAGATCCACTGGTCCATGTGCTAGTTTTCTTTCATTTTAAGATATTACTTTTTTTTGTTTAGGGGCGGGGGGTATTAATGGTTTTAGGTTAGGTTTTCATTGACTGGGAGATGGTGACCTGTGAATAATGAGCCTACTGGGCACTGCCCCTTAAATTGTGGGCGAACGGCACGCCCAGTCATGTGCTAGTTTTCTTTCATTTTAAGATATAACTTTTTTCTTCTTTTTTTTTTAGGGGGGGGGGAGGGGGGTATTAATGGTATTAGGTTAGGTTTTCACTGACTGGGAGATGGTGACCTGTGAATGATGAGCCTACTGGGCACTGCCCCTTAAATTGTGGGCGAACGGCACGCCCAGTCATGTGCTAGTTTTCTTTCATTTTAGGATATAACTGCTTGCTTCTTTTATTTTTTTATTTTTTTTTAGGGGGGGGGGGGGGTAATCATGGTGCTAGGTTAGGTTTTCACTGGCTGGGAGATGGTGACCTGTGAATGATAAGCCTACTGGGCAGTCATGTTGTGTTTTTTTTTTTTTTGGTATTATCGGCGTTTCATTCTTTTTTAGGATATTTACGCCCTTAATTTTTTTTTTTTTTTTTTTTTTTTTTTACTATTTGTAATTGCGTACTCTTCTAAATCATTGTTTTTTTTAATAATATAATCTCAGATCCACTGGTCCACGTGCTAGTTTTTTTCTTTTTTTAAGATATTACTTTTTTTTTGTTTAGGGGCGGGGGTATTAATGGTTTTAGGTTAGGTTTCATTGACTGGGAGATGGTGACCTGTGAATAATGAGCCTACTGGGCACTGCCCCTTAAATTGTGGGTGAACGGCACGCCCAGTCATGTGCTAGTTTTCTTTCATTTAAGATATAACTTCTTTCTTCTTTTTTTTTGGGGGGGGGGGGGAGGGGGGGGGTATAATGGTATTAGGTTAGGTTTTCACTGACTGGGAGATGGTGACCTGTGAATGATGAGCCTACTGGGCACTGTCCCTTAAATTGTGGGCGAACGGCACGCCCAGTCATGTGCTAGTTTTCTTTCATTTTAGGATATAACTTCTTGCTTCTTTTATTTATTTATTTTTTTTTAGGGGGGGGGGGTAATCATGGTGCTAGGTTAGGTTTTCACTGGCTGGGAGATGGTGACCTGTGAATGATGAGCCTACTGGGCAGTCATGTTGTGTGTTTTTTGTTTGGTATTATCGGCGTTTCATTCTTTTTTAGGATATTTACGCTCTTAATTTTTTTTAATTTTTTTTTTACTATTTGTAAATTCGTACTCTTCTAAATCATTGTTTTGTTTTGATAATATAATCTCAGATCCACTGGTCAATGTGCTAGTTTCTTTCATTTTAAGATATAACTTCTTTCTTCTTTTTTTTTTTTGGGGGGGGGAGGGGGGGGGGGGGTATTAATGGTATTAGGTTAGGTTTTCACTGACTGGGAGATGGTGACCTGTGAATGATGAGCCTACTGGGCACTGCCCCTTAAATTGTGGGCGAACGGCACGCCCAGTCATGTGCTAGTTTTCTTTCATTTTAGGATATAACTTCTTGCTTCTTTTATTTTTTTTATTTTTTTTTAGGGGGGGGGGGGTAATCATGGTGCTAGGTTACGTTTTCACTGGCTGGGAGATGGTGACCTGTGAATGATGAGCCTACTGGACAGTCATGCTTTTTTTTCTTTTTTTTTTGTTGGTATTATCGGCGTTTCATTCTTTTTTAGAATATTTACGCCCTTAATTTTTTTTTTTTTTTTAACTATTTGTAAATTCGTACTCTTCTAAATCATTGTTTTTTTGATAATATAATCTCAGATCCACTGGTCCATGTGCTAGTTTTCTTTCATTATAAGATATTACTTTTTTTTTGTTTAGGGGCGGGGGGTATTAATGGTATTAGGTTAGGTTCTCACTGGCTGGGAGATGGTGACCTGTGAATGATGAGCCTACTGGGCAGTCATGTTGTTTGTTTTTTTGTTTGGTATTATCGGCGTTTCATTCTTTTTTAGGATATTTACGCCCTTCATTTTTTTTTTTTTTTTTTTTTTTGCTATTTGTAAATTCGTACTCTTCTAAATCATTGTTTTTTTTTATAATATAATCTCAGATCCACTGGTCCATGTGCTAGTTTTCTTTCATTTTAAGATACAACTTCTTTCTCATTCATCTGGGAGATGGTGACCTGTGAATGATGAGCCTACTGGGCAGTCATGTTGTTTGTTTTTTTGTTTGGTATTATCGGCGTTTCATTCTTTTTTAGGATATTTACGCCCTTCATTTTTTTTTTTTTTTTTTTTTAAACTATTTGTAAATTCGTACTCTTCTAAATCATTGTTTTTTTGATAATATAATCTCAGATCCACTGGTCCATGTGCTAGTTTTCTTTCATTATAAGATATTACTTTTTTTTTGTTTAGGGGCTGGGGTTTTAATGGTATTAGGTTAGGTTTTCACTGACTGGGAGATGGTGACCTGTGAATAATGAGCCTACTGGGCACTGCCCCTTAAATTGTGGGCGAACGGCACGCCCAGTCATGTGCTAGTTTTCTTTCATTTTAGGATACAACTTCTTTCTTCTTTTTTTCTTTCTTTTTTTTTTTTTTTTTTTTTTGGGGGGGGGGGGGGGGTAATCATGGCGCTAGGTTAGGTCTTCACTGGCTGGGAGATGGTGACCTATAAATTATGAGCGTATTGGGCACTGCCCCTGAAATTGTGGGCGAACGGCACGCCCAGTCATGTCGTTGTTGTTGTTGTTTTGTGTTATCGGCGTTTCATTCTTTTTTAGAATATATACGCCTTCATTTTTTTTTTTTTTTTTTTTTTTTTTTTTTTTTTTTTTACTATATGTAAATTCGCACTGTTCTAAATTCATTGGTTTTTTTTTTTAATTATATAATCTCAGATCCACTGGTCTATGTGCTAATTTTTTTTCATTTTTAAGATAAATCCTTTTTTTTTTTCTTTTGGGGGGGGGGGGGTGGAATACATGGTGTTAGATTAGGTTTTCACTGGCTGGGAGATGGTGACCTGTGAATGATGAGCCTACTGGGCAGTCATGTTGTTTGTTTTTTTGTTTGGTATTATCGGCGTTTCATTCTTTTTTAGGATATTTACGCCCTTCATTTTTTTTTTTTTTTTTTTTTTTTGCTATTTGTAAATTCGTACTCTTCTAAATCATTGTTTTTTTTATAATATAATCTCAGATCCACTGGTCCATGTGCTAGTTTTCTTTCATTTTAAGATACAACTTCTTTCTCATTCATCTGGGAGTTGGTGACCTGTGAATGATGAGCCTACTGGGCAGTCATGTTGTTTGTTTTTTTGTTGGTATTATCGGCGTTTCATTCTTTTTTAGGATATTTACGCCCTTCATTTTTTTTTTTTTTTTTTTAAACTATTTGTAAATTCGTACTCTTCTAAATCATTGTTTTTTTTTGATAATATAATCTCAGATCCACTGGTCCATGTGCTAGTTTTCTTTCATATAAGATATTACTTTTTTTTGTTTAGGGGCTGGGGTTTTAATGGTATTAGGTTAGGTTTTCACTGACTGGGAGATGGTGACCTGTGAATAATGAGCCTACTGGGCACTGCCCCTTAAATTGTGGGCGAACGGCACGCCCAGTCATGTGCTAGTTTTCTTTCATTTTAGGATACAACTTCTTTCTTCTTTTTTTTCTTTCTTTTTTTTTTTTTTTTTTTTGGGGGGGGGGGGGGGTAATCATGGCGCTAGGTTAGGTCTTCACTGGCTGGGAGATGGTGACCTATAAATTATGAGCGTATTGGGCACTGCCCCTGAAATTTGGGCGAACGGCACGCCCAGTCATGTCGTTGTTGTTGTTGTTTTGTGTTATCGGCGTTTCATTCTTTTTAGAATATATACGCCTTCATTTTTTTTTTTTTTTTTTTTTTTTTTTTTTTTTTTTTTTACTATATGTAAATTCGCACTGTTCTAAATTCATGGTTTTTTTTAATTATATAATCTCAGATCCACTGGTCTATGTGCTAATTTTTTTCATTTTTAAGATAAATCCTTTTTTTTTTTCTTTTGGGGGGGGGGGGGTGGAATACATGGTGTTAGATTAGGTTTTCACTGGCTGGGAGATGGTGACCTGTGAATGATGAGCCTACTGGGCAGTCATGTTGTATTTTGTTTTGTTTGGTAACTTCTTTCTCATTTTTTTTTTGGGGGGGGGGGAGGGGGGGGGGGGTATTAATGGTATTAGGTTAGGTTTCACTGACTGGGAGATGGTGACCTGTGAATGATGAGCCTACTGGGCACTGCCCCTTAAATTGTGGGCGAACGGCACGCCCAGTCATGTGCTAGCTTTCTTTCATTTTAGGATATAACTTCTTGCTTCTTTATTTTTTTATTTTATTTATTTTTTTTTGGGGGGGGGGGGGGGGTTAATCATGGTGCTAGGTTAGGTTTTCACTGGCTGGGAGATGGTGACCTGTGAATGATGAGCCTACTGGGCAGTCATGTTGTTTTTTTTTTTTTTTTGGTATTATCGGCGTTTCATTCTTTTTTTGGAATATTTACGCCCTAATTTTTTTTTTTTTTTTTTTTTTTTTACTATTTGTAAATTCGTACTCTTCTAAATCATTGTTTTTTTTTATAATATAATCTCAGATCCACTGGTCCATGTGCTAGTTTTTTCATTTTAAGATACAACTTCTTTCTCATTCATTTTGGAGATGGTGACCTGTGAATGATGAGCCTACTGGGCAGTCATGTTGTTTTTTTTTGTTTTTTTTTGTTGGTATTATCGGCGTTTCATTCTTTTTTAGAGTATTTACGCCCTTAATTGTTTTTTTTAATTTTTTTTTTACTATTTGTAAATTCGTACTCTTCTAAATCATTGTTTTTTTGATAATATAATCTCAGATCCACTGGTCCATGTGCTAGTTTTCTTTCATTATAAGATATTACTTTTTTTTTGTTTAGGGGCGGGGGGTATTAATGGTATTAGGTTAGGTTTTCACTGACTGGGAGATGGTGACCTGTGAATAATGAGCCTACTGGGCACTGCCCCTTAAATTGTGGGCGAACGGCACGCCCAGTCATGTGCTAGTTTTATTTCATTTTAGTATATAACTTATTTTATTTATTTATTTATTTATATATTTTTTTTTTTTTGGGGGGGGGGGGGAATCATGTCGCTAGGTTAGGTCTTCACTGGCTGGGAGATGGTGACCTATGAATTTTGAGCGTATTGGGCACTGCCCCCGAAATTGTGGGCGAACGGCACGCCCAGTCATGTCGTTGTGTTGTTGTTGTTGTTGTTTTGTGTTATCGGCGTTTCATTCTTTTTTAGAATATTTACGCCTTTCATTTCTTTTTTCTTTTTTACTATATGTAAATTCGTACTGTCCTAAAATCATTGTTTTGTTTTGATAATATAATCTCAGATCCACTGGTCAATGTGCTAGTTTTTTTTTTATTTTAAGATATAACTTCTTCTTCTTTTTTTTTTTTTTGGGGGGGGGGTATTAATGGTATTAAGTTAGGTTTTCACTGACTGGGAGATGGTGACCTGTAAATTATGAGCCTACTGGGCACTGCCCTTAAATTGTGGGTGAACGGCACGCCCAGTCATGTGCTAGTTTTCTTTCATATTAGGATATAACTTTCTTTTATTTAAACAATTTTTTTTAGGGGGGGGGGGATTAATCACTGTGCTAGGTTAGGTTTTCACTGGCTGGGAGATGGTGACCTGTGAATGATGAGCCTACTGGGCACTGTCCCTTAAATTGTGGGCGAACGGCACGCCCTGTCATGTGCTAGTTTTTTTTTCATTTTAGGATATAACTTCTTTTATTTTTTTTTTTTTTTAGGGGGGGGGGTAATCATGGTGCTAGGTAAGGTTTTCACTGGCTGGGAGATGGTGACCTGTGAATGATGAGCCTACTGGGCAATCATGTTGTAGTTTTTTTTTTTTTTTTGTATTATCGGCGTTTTATTCTTTTTTGGATATTTAGCCTACGTCCTTCATTTTTTTTTTTTTTTTTTTCTATTTGTAAATTCGTACTCTTCTAAATCATTGTTTTTTTTTATAATATAATCTTAGATCCACTGGTCCATGTGCTAGTTTTCTTTCATTTTAAGATATAACTTCTTTCTCATTTTTTTTTTTGGGGGGAGGGGGGTATTAATGGTATTAGGTTAGGTTTTCACTGACTGGGAGATGGTGACCTGTGAATGATGAGCCTACTGGGCACTGCCCCTTAAATTGTGGGCGAACGGCACGCCCAGTCATGTGCTAGTTTTCTTTCATTTTAGGATATAACTTCTTGCTTCTTTATTTTTTTATTTTTTTTTAGGGGGGGGGGGGTAATCATGGTGCTAGGTTAGGTTTTCACTGGCTGGGAGATGGTGACCTGTGAATGATGAGCCTACTGGGCAGTCATGTTGTTTGTTTTTTTGTTTGGTATTATCGGCGTAACATTCTTTTTTAGGATATTAACGCCCTTAATTTTTTTTTTTTTTTTTTTTTTACTATTTGTAAATTCGTACTCTCCTAAATCATTGTTTTTTTTTTATAATATAATCTTAGATCCACTGGTCCATGTGCTAGTTTTCTTTATTTTATGATATTACTTTTTTTTTGTTTAGGGGGTGGGGGGTATTAATGGTATTAGGTTAGGTCTCCACTGGCTGGGAGATGGTGACCTGTGAATGATGAGCCTACTGGGCACTGCCCCTTAAATTGTGGGCGAACGGCACGCCCAGTCATGTGCTAGTTTTATTTCATTTTAGTATATAACTTATTTTATTTATTTTTATTTTTTTTGGGGGGGGGGGGTAATCATGGCGCTAGGTTAGGTCTTCACTGGCTGGGAGATGGTGACCTATGAATTTTGAGCGTATTGGGCAATGCCCCGAAATTGTGCGCGAACGGCACGCCCAGTCATGTCGTTGTTGTTGTTGTTGTTGTTGTTTTGTGCTTTCGGCGTTTTTATTCTTTTTTAGAATATTTACGCCTTTCATTTTTTTTTTCTTCTTTACTATATGTAAATTCGTACTGTCCTAAAATCATTGTTTTGTTTTGATAATATAATCTCAGATCCACTGGTCAATGTGCTAGTTTCTTTCATTTTAAGATAAAACTTCTTTCTTCTTTTTTTTGGGGGGGGGGGGGGAGGGGGGGGGGGTATTAATGGTATTAGGTTAGGTTTTCACTGACTGGGAGATGGTGACCTGTGAATGATGAGCCTACTGGGCACTGTCCCTTAAATTGTGGGCGAACGGCACGCCCAGTCATGTGCTAGTTTTCTTTCATTTTAGGATATAACTTTCTTTTATTTAAAACAATTTTTTTTAGGGGGGGGGGGGTAATCATGGTGCTAGGTTAGGTTTCACTGGCTGGGAGATGGTGACCTGTGAATGATGAGCCTACTGTGCAGTCATGTTGTTTGTTTTTTTATTTGGTATTATCGGCGTTTCATTCTTTTTTAGGATATTTACGCCCTTCATTTTATTATTTTTATTTCTTTTTTACTATTTGTAAATTTGTACTCTTTTAAATCATTTTTTTTTTTTAAATAATATAATCTTAGATCAACTGGTCCATGTGCTAGTTTTCTTTTATTTTAAGATATTCCTTTTTTTTTTCTTTTTTTTTGGGGGGGGGGGTAAATCATGGTGCTAGGTTAGGTCTTCATTGGCTGGGAGATGGTGACCTGTGAATTATGAGCCTACTGGGAAATGCCCCTTTAATTTTGGCGAACGGCACGCCCAGTCATGTTTTTTTGTTTTTGTTGTTTTGTATTATCGGCGTTTCATTCTTTTTTGTTTGTTTTCTATTTTCTAAATTCGTACTCTTCTAAAATAACCGGTCCATGTGCTAGTTTTCTTTTATTTTAAGATATTACTTTTTTGTTGGGGGGGAGGAATTCATGGTGCTAGGTTAGGTAATTACTAGCTGGGAGATGGTGACCTGTGAATTATGAGCCTACTGGGCACTTTCCCTTAAATTGTAGGCTAACGGCACGACTTGTCAGTTGCTAGTTTTCTTTTCGTTAAATTGTAACTGTTTTTGATTTCCATGGTGTTAGTCATTACTGGCCTGGAAATGGTGACCTGTAAATGAATTATGATTTCCCTTTTGATTCTTGTTTGTAAGTTTGTACAAATTACTTTTAGGGTCCGACTGACATGAGCGCTATACAAAAACCCATTATTGTTATTATTATTATTATTATCATTATTATTAATGCCAGATTCAAATCAATTTTTATTATGTTATTGTTTGATATATAATTTAATACAGTGCTGTAAAATGAAGCCAATAGAAATCTGTGTGAATGAGAACCAAATTTGGAAAGATTTTCACTTGACTTTCACCCAGGAATGTTAGAGACCCGTTCCATACCCCATCTTCATCTTAACAAAACTGAAAAGGGTCTGCATAAGTGTTGGGATCTTTATCTTCTCAAAAAATTGATTTCAGAATTTGTTTTCATTTACTAAAAGTTAGTGTTTTAGCATGTTCAGCTATAGTATTTTCTCGGTTTCACAAGAAATCATTATCTCTTTATCGTCATAGTTGTAATTTTACTCTTAATTATTTGCTCGTTTGAATAATTTATATCAGATTGAAAACAAGAATTATTCACTCTTACTCGCTCTAATTTTATTTTTAAGTTATGACTTCATTTAGATTAATTTTTTGTCTGAATAATGTATCATAACTGTGGCATCACTATTCATATTTAATCTGGAGTAATGCACATCGTTGTATTTCTTGTATTCAATATTATTTTATTTGAATTGATGGGGTCTTTATTATTCCTGTAAATTTTCTATTAGAATATCCCGTATTTGTTCCTATTTACCTAGCTTTATGTTAGGTCTGTATCAGATTCATAAGAATTTAATTCCCTTCTCTATTTTTATTTTAAAATGCTGCTATGTATATACTGATGAGCTTATTTTAAAAGTGAACATCAGATTCCCTTCTAAACAATTATTTTGTATAGCTCAGGACATGGATTAAAAGCCCATGACAGGAACTGCAGTGCTTTTTCAAAAGGCTGGGAACCGAAAAGTACATGCAAACGGCTATTTATGTTATTGTTGCAGTTATAGTAGGGGTGAGAGTAGGGTTGCAGTCTCACCTCCCCTTTGGTTCCATAGGCTGTCTGTCTCTTGCTCCATCAGTCGCATTGGCCGTAGTCTTTTTATTTTATAATATACATTTGCTCATTGAAGGCTTCATAATATAAAAGTGATGCAATATTTCCACTTCCAACACAATCGGAACTATAATGGAAAAAAAGAACCTGAGGCAATTTCAAATGTACGTCACCTTTGGAATGCATGAACATTGCAATGACATAGTTGTATCACATAATCTGAACAAGATTTCTATTAGTCAGGTGTCTTAGCGTCCAATTTATAAATTATCGTTATTTGCCGGATAAAAGCGCCATTTTTGGTAAAGGGCTTCCTTAGGACCTACTGAACGATATTATCCTAGGAGCCCTAGGTAAAAAAAATAATTTAAAGGTGTGGGAGCGTTGGCGTCACCCCGAGCCCCTAAATAATATAGGATTTCCCGGCCAAATTCGCGACTTTGTCATTCAAGTTCATTTGTCTTGCGTTCAAATTCGACGGTTTTAGTGCTGTCGGGTATATCTCGGATTTATATTCCTTTTTCTAGATTTCAAATCTATGAAGTTTTCGTTAGAATCTATGTATGTTTCATTCCAATTAATGAACAAATTGCTTCTTTCGCTATTTGGTCATTCGATTTAGCGCAACCTGACATCGCGACGGTGTACTTTTAGCATTCTAATTCATTTGTAGCATTCAAATTAGCACTTTGTGCACTAAAATTAATGGTCAATACACATTTCTCGTTTTTTAAACACTTTTTATAGCTCATTCTTTTAAGATCGTTTTTTCATGTGTATTTCATCCTTTTTTATTTTCTTGCATTTATACTCTTTATATACATTTAGATTTATCAGATATTCATCAGCCTTTAAGTTTGATTGTTAAAAAAAAAACTTACTGTACATCTACGGACTTGATGGTCTCAATATTTGTGTAAATTTTCATGTAAGGAAGTTGTTTGTCTTGTGTTTCATCATAAATTTATCACAATTTCATTATGGAGGAAGGGTACAATATTGTGACTGGGGTAGGTGTTTTCGTGTCCCCACTTTTCCGGGGTATATTTATGAACATGTCCGTTCAGAGATGCCATATCCCTTGATGTCGCCCCTTCTTTACCTAATGTCTGACTACAAACATATGCTTTGTCCTCAAAACTAATACATTGAATAACAGAAAAGACCCCAATAGCAAATCATGTATTTAATTGCATTTTTTTAAAATTGTAAACGTGTGTTGCATTTCTCCCCCCTAACATTCCTAACTTGAATAAACATAATTCGAATACGAATGACAGGTGTTAATTTGAATGATAAAAATGACGCCTCGACAAGTGACGATTAATTTGAATGCTAGTTGAGCAGTTTCTAAATTGAATGACAGATCTATGAAATCCTTCGACCAAAATCCTAAATTAAATACACAATCGGGAAAATTGAATAATAATTGGCATGGCAAAGCAGATCTGCGCTAAATTAAATGCAAAGTAAATGAATTCGAATGACAAACTCGCGAATTTGACCGGGAAATCCTATATATAAAGTAAAATAACACTGATTTGTTGTAGTACGAATGCAATTTTTGTTACAGGGCTATTTAGGACCTTCTGAACGATTTTAGGGTTGGAGCCCCCTCAAAAACATTCATATAGGTGTGATTTGGGGGCGGGGCGTCGTACCGGAGCCCCCATATTGTATATCGTGTATGGTCACATTGGTTTGTGGTAAAACAACAGCCTGTTTTTGTACATGGCTTCCTTAGGACCTATTGAAAGATAGTAGGGTATAACCCCCTGGCAATAAAATCATATGAGGGTGTGGGCGTCGGGGCGTCGTCCCGGATCCCCCAAATAATATTGAAGGTAAAATAACATGGATATTTTTTCTTGTACGAATACAATTTCTGGTACGGGCCTTTTTTGGACCTACTACACGATGTTAGGGTTTGAGCCCCAACAAAACATTTACATAGGTGTGATTTGGGGGCGGGGGCGTCGTACCAGAGCCCGTGTTAGATATTGTGTAAGATCACATTGGTTTGTGGTTATATGACAGCCTGTTTTGGTACAGGCTCTCTTAGAACCTACTGACCGACATAAGCAAGGAGCCCCGGCAAAACAATCGCATAAGTGTGAAGGGGCTCGGGGTGTTTTTCCGGATCCCCGCGTTGATGTTTTATCTTAATACTGTGCACTCTCTGGGGGTATAATGTTGTGAATTGCCAGTAATTAGTCTGCACAACAGAAAACGCTCATGTCAGGTGGCTAAGCGTTACTTTCAACTAATCATAGCCTAGGAGCCCTTCAGAATATTTTGGAAAAAATCAGATGAAAAAATGAATGAGTCTTGGAAGTCAAAACATATATAAATGTTTTGAAGGGGGCTCCAACCCTAACATTGTTCAGAAGGTCCTAAAAAGCCCTATACCAAAAATTACATTCGTACAACAACAAATCGATGTTATTCTACGTTATATACTATCTAGGGGCTCCGGGATGTTCAAAGCAAGAACTATCTCCCTCCATACCTCCTCCCTCTCTATATCTCTTCTTCTTCTTCTGCTTTATATATCAGATTCGAATAACAAGACACATGGCTTCCCCTCTTCTCTTATATTTCATAATTATAACATTGATTTGCTTGTTTGAATACTCCAATACAGTGGTTAGTTACCCCCCCCCTATCTTCTCTCTTTTTCTCCCTCTTTCTCTCTTTATGTTAATGATCATTTCTCAAATTTCTTGATTTTGCTTCTTTGAATACTGTTAATTAGAAAGACAAATTATCCTTGTTTCCAGTTTGGCACTCTATTATTTGTTAGATGAATACCTGTTAAAATATTGTTTATTAGATTCATTACAGGAGGTAGTGTATTCCCATTGTCTCCCACTATTAACTTGTGTAGTTCTTACTTGTAAAATTGATTTACTTTTGTGGATGTTCCATGTCCGGTTTATTTAAAATTATTCCTCTTATCCATTTAAGACATTGATAAGTAGACATAAGACCAAAAAAAATTGTATACATTAGTTTTAATGATTTTGAATTTCGATTTAATCGTTTGAATATTTTCTTTAATAGTACAATCCAGCAGATTAACAGCAAGCTCTTTTCTCATTGTCTTTGATTTGTACAATTTTGGGCTCATTTACCTACTGTTTTCGAACACTGTACAACATATTGAAAGGAACGGCCATCTCTCTATTAAATACTTTAAACTGTTATTTAGGTTTCAGATTAAGTAATAGCCCCCTCCCCCTGTTTCCTCTTACTCTTTGTAATATAGGACTTTTAAATCTAGATATTATATTTTAAAAATTCCTATACATGTAGATTCCATCACAATTATGGCAAGATTGCTAGTACCCCAATGCATGGACTATTTTTGACTCATTAACATCGATTTCCTGTTGAATATTTTATATTATATTCACAGCACCAACCCTCTCTATTTTCCTTTTATTTCTTTGTAATTATAACTCAAATGTCTCGAATTTTTCTATTTTTTTTAAAATTTAGTTACTACATATTTTCTTTATATTTGGGACGTGTATATTACTCGTCGATACTCAATCCAATATATCTGGAATTTGTTTAAAGCATAGCCTTTTCAGTTCCATACATACATACAAATGTATCTTACCAGTACATTATTGCCTAAAGCGATTCAAGTAGTTAATGATGAACAGACAAAACAAATAAAGAAGAAAATACTTTAAAAATCAGTAATCAAATACAGATTTATGCTAGAGCAACCTGCATATTCCTATTGAAAAGAGTACCATTTTGTTCACAGTACACGTTGCATTATTAATGAAAAAAGGGAACAGTTCCTGCCACAATCACCATATCGTAAAATAATCTCTAGCTCTGACATAATTGTGCATTGAGCCAGTTCACAGTTGCAGTCTGAGCATGAGCAGATAAAGGTCATTGCAGAACAAATTGTGAAATACACGAGACGAAATACTGGATAGTTGCTCATGAAAGTTATGTAGTCATTATTCATTCATGCACAAGCAGTGCACTCCATGATACACAGGTGAAAGTTTTCTTTGAAAAGGCGAAACAAATATGTAGCACCTCCATCGCTGTAGGATTGAATATTTCAACATGTACAAAGTGGGACCTCTTCATGTTTTGAAGATCTATGGATATTCGGGGTCGTTTCAGACTTATTGTATTAACCATGAACTGGTCTATTCGGTCACATGGCTGTGACATTTATTGTTTAATAAACCGTTTTGAAATAATCAAAAAAGTGTAAACAAGGCATGAAATTATTAAACCAGATTGATGAGATTGTTTTTAATATGTGATGTTATTTCATGATCACCTCGATAATTATGGTTTATATTTTCCATGTATTCTTTCATTCTATAGTGTAATATTTGTAAATGTAGGTAACTAGTATCAGTGCCATTATATAACTGAACAATTTTTTTCTTACTTTGTAGCAGTAATGCAAAATTCTAGAAATTGATATTCATATGTATGCATTTGTAAAGTTTTTTTGCTAAGGCTATGCAAAGTACATTGAAATGTAAAATGTTCTTTATGAATGTACGAATTTTCTTATTGTACGAAATGTCTTCTTTGTCTTGCATCTAAAGCTTAATCAGTTGATTTTTTTATTATTATTAAGCATCCTACTTGCAATGTTTAAGCAGAGAATTCCAGATAGAGGAATTTAAGGAAAATGAAAAATCACTAATCTGAGAAATTCCATCTCGGGAACGAAGATAGAATTTATTCTTAGTCACTTGTTGCTTATGAGTCTCGCACAATAATATGGAATTATACATGGAAGAACTGTTTGTTGAATTCTCGCTACCCTAAATAGGTACGAAATCTCGAAATCGCGAGACGAGGTAATTTTCACTCTCTCGGGTCGTCACTACAACTTCCGGTATAGAGTCCCATCCACTGGCGCTAGCGCCTGTGTTCGCTGTGCAGAGTTTCACGCACGCTAAAATCGATGCCAATCAGTGTAATTTGTACAATTATAATATGCAATGGAAAGCTTCGGGCAGAATTAGTGACTTTAGCACAAAAGGCCGTTAACTCTACCGTGAAAGAGAGGGTTGTGATCACGAACGCCTGCACAGAAGCTGTAATGTCGAAAAGCTATCCCATAATGCAATGCGCGTTTCAGGATTTTCCCGGATCTCGGCAGAATCGCTATTTGGGGTAGCGAGAATTGCAAACAAAAAACATTTCAAAAACTTTCTTTGTTTCAGCAGGTAATTTAATCCTGAATATGCAATAGGGTGTATGAACCCAGACGTGGGTGAGTAAACTCTTTTGCATCAGCAACTTATTTTTCATTTCCAGACGTGGAAGTGTTAATTAAGTTGGGTAATAAAACCATTACAAAAAATTATAAAATTGTGCATCATTGAGCCATGCTTTAATTCCTAGTATTGTGAGAGAACTAGAAATAAAACCTGCAACACAATATATTCCTGGCATGAAAAGTTTTATTGTACCTTGCAAGTGGGAAATCTAGTATATCTGTTACAACTCGTAAATATAGAAATAATACATTTTGTATCATCAATTTGTATATCATATATTCCAGTATTTGCTCTTGTACAAAAACTGCTCAGATATCTGATACGGTTTATAATTAATATTATGAACCAAGTTAGAGCACTATTTAAGTTGTTATCATCTTTAAGTTGTTACTTTCTGTTCTCCACTGGTTGTCATACTAGTTATCATGCTATACTTGTTACCATAATGTAGATTGATATTTAAAAAGCTGAATCCCTTGTTGTGAAAGAGCTTTGTCATTGTTAATTGTGAATATGAAATGATTAAAAGGCAACAAAAGTGTCCTGTTTGTATATACATGTATTTATATCTTTAAAGGGATGATTGCCATACCTGATATTGTATTAACGACACTTCTAATGTGCCATAGTATGTTGGGAACTCTTCTATCCCATATCATTCTATAATTGTTAGTAAAAATCATACTGTAGTATAATGTGATTATAGGTCCCCACATTCTCCTGTTAACATATCCAGGAGCCCTCATTTCGATGAGGATGGAGGCTCTTGAAGCCTGGCCTAAGCCTGCTTGTGAGCTTGGCTTGGTGTATGTACCATATTCATGGATGCATACGTGTGTACCACTGGTGAGTTAGGAACTGTCACAAGCGTAGCTATATCGCAAATTGCATTCGTTCTTTTAACCATGCCATACAATTTCACGTTCCCACTAAGCAGTCTCATCTGCTTCATCTTGCGGTTTATACCGGGAGATATAACAGGCAAGGTGCCTGTCCATGTAACTGGCAATTTTGTAGTGCTCCTTGTTTTGTTCATCTCAAAACAGATTTTTGCACTATAATGGTGATCATCAGATGGTATAATACCATAGTGTCTACACATCTGCGATGCTTGTAAACACTTTACAGAAATATGATGTATGAGGAACGTGGTTATATAATGGCTAAAAGATTTCATGAATATTTGTTGGTCTCCATGGTTAAAAGAATGTATGACTGGTATAGTGCCATCCACTGTATATTTATAGGAGAGAGTATAGGTTTATTTTTGGTAGACAGTTTCTTACCATACAACAATGTTTGTCGTATTGGTAATGAATATTCTACTATTACAACACATTTTTATGTTCAAGATGTGATTTAAAGATGTTAGCAGAATATTTGGGAGAGGGGAATAGGAGAAATGTATAGTGTTTCCTCAAATTGGTTGATATGTTTTTATCAAGTCAGTCCCCCTCTCTCATTTTACGACAATTAAACTGATGCTTTTTACATAACGATGAAGATACATTAATCTTGTAGCACATACCAGCTTGGTGCAGCCAGGCAAGGTATGTAGCCTGTTCTTCTGCACCTTTTCCCTAACTGGGTTTTGGTGGTTTTAGGATAGAAATATCCTTATCGTTTGCATACAGTGGATGGTTTAGCATTGAAATACCTGCACCTTTTTTCAATTTTTTTTTTTAATTGTTTACTACAGGTGGCAAGCAAGGTATACTGGGATTCTCTTTTACAATATTGGTGCCTTTGCCCTTAGAGGGCTGGGGCGTTTGGTCATAACAACATTTAAAAAAAAATTAATTGAAGGGGGTGAGGATGGGAGAACGGAGCACCCCCATCCTGAGTCAATGGATGATAAAAAAGGCAAAATGTGTCAGAATTTACCCCTCCCCTGTATAACCATTCTTAAACACAACAGATAGGGAGGAGCTTCAATCAATTGCTCCTCTCATTATCTGTTGTAAGCTAGAAGGGGAGGGGAAACGCAGAACATCATCTTCAAATGGGTCCCTCCCCTGCATACCCATGCATACATACTGATAGGGAAGAGCTTCAATCAATTGCTCCTCTCATTATCTGTTGAAAGCTAGAAGGGGAGGGGAAACGCAAAACATCATCTTCAAATGGGTCCCTCCCCTGCATACCCATGCATATATACAGTGACAGGGAGGAGCCTAGCTAGTGGCATATATAAGCAGTGCTCCTACAATGATGGGCTTCTCCAATTATTACACTATGGGGGAGGGGCAACAAAGTACCTATTCCCAAATATGCCACCTTCGACTCATGTGGGAGGGGCAAATACTCACATGAGGAGTATCATCACCTTCCCCCATCATATACCCCCTTATAATTCAATCAATAGATAAATCCTCATCAAAGTCGGTTGATGGTACAAGAATTCGATTTTGAGTTCACAATCTTAAGGATTATTTCCAATTGGTACTAGGATGATGTTTATTTGATTGGGCTTAATGATGGTCATTCTGTCCAACAGTCATCCAACATCTGTACTATTGCATGATAGTGTAGTTATCTATCAAGGTAAATCTACTTGCCACCTGTAACCATGGTAACTGTACTTTATGTGCTTTGTACGACCCACATGACAGGTATGATGGCGAGAGGAGCCATATATCAAATGTCTTCATGACATCTCAAATCACATCGATGTGGGTAGGGCGTCAATCCATCGTTCGGGCAAACATTGCATTATTATGTTCTGTATACAGACACTTCTGAAATTAGTTGCTAACCTTCGGATTGACGCCCCTGTGTAATATCATTATTTGTGTCTCAATACAATACTCATAACTGTGAATTAAGTGATGAATTCTACACTATTTACTGAGACTATTTGTTTGTAAACAATGTCAATGCCATTGAAACTCTCGAAAATGCAAATGTAATATATGCGTCAATAGTGTAATATTTTTATATTTTCCCATGACATATTGCAATAATGTAACAATATGTATAACTCTGTGATCGAATTACCAATTTTGTGAGAAAGAATGTCAATGTAATTCAAAAATAAGAAAATGATTTGTCATTATTACTCTTTGTGATGTAATACAAAATTTAATGCTCAAAGATAAATTGAAATTTTAAAATGTTTACTACTGTCTTTGTTTTTATTTCCAATGAAATAAGCTTCTCAAACGTTTTAAATTTATAATGAGAGCATGTGTGTGTTTGTGTATACGGTGAAAGTCTTTCATCTGCTACCTTCCTCTACATCCCCCTCCATCCACCCTACCCCTTCTCCATTCATCCTACCCCTACCAACCCTCCATCCACCCTACCCTCCAACCACCCTAGCCCTCCTCCATCCATGCACCTACCTCTCCTCCATCCACCCTACCTCTACCTCCCCTCTATCCACCCTAACTCTCCACCTTGCATCTACGTCCCCTCCATCCAACATACCCCCCCCCACGTACCCATCTCTCCTCCCTCCAACCCAACCTCTCCCACCCCTCCATCCAACCTACCTCTCCTCCATCCACCCTACCTCTAACCCCTCCATCCAACCTACCCCCACGTACCCATCTCTCCTCCATCCACCCTACCTCTTCTCCATCCACCCTACCTCTATACCACCCCTTCATCCAACCTACCCCTCACGTACTCATCTCTCCTCCATCCACCCTACCTCTACCAACCCTCCATCCAACCCTACCTCTCCTCCATCCACCCTACCTCTCCTCCATCCACCCTACCTCTTCTCCATCCACCCTACCTCTCTCCCTCTTCTACCTACCCTATTACCCCTCCATCCACCCCAACTTCTACCACCCCTCCATCCAACCTACCTCACGTACCCATCTCTCCTCCTTCCACCCTACCTCTTCTCCATCCACACTACCTCACTCCTCCTTCACCCTACCTCTCTCTTCTCCTACCCTACCTCTCTCCTCCTCCTACCCTACCTCTATTACCCCTCCATCCACCCCAACCTCTACCACCCCTCCATCCACCATACCTCTCCTTTTTCCACCCTACATTTACCACCCCTCCATCCAACTACCCCCACGTACCCATCTCTCCTCGATCCACCCTACCTCTCCTCCATCCACTACCTACCTCTACCACGTACCCCTCCATCCAACCTACCTCCCACGTACCCATCTCTCCTCGATCCACCCTACCTCTCCTCCATCCACCCTACCTCTACCCGTACCCCTCCATCCAACCTACCCCCCACGTACCCATCTCTTCTCCACCCACCCTACCTCTTCGACCCCTCCATCCACCCTACCTCTACCACACCTCCATCCACATACCTCTACCACCCCTCCATCCAACCTACCTCACGTACTCATCTCTCCTCCATCCACCCTACCTCCACCAACCCTCTATCATCCCTACCTCTCCTCCATCCACCCTACCTCTCCTCCATCCACCCTACCTCACTCCTCCTACCCTACCATCACCCCAACCCCAACCTCTACCTCCCCTCCACTCTACCTCTCCTCCATCCACCCTACCTCTACCACCCCTCCATCCACCCTACCTCTCCTTTTTCCACCCTACATTTACCAACCCTCCATCCAACCTACCCCCACATACACATCTCTTCTCCATCCACCCTACCTCTTCGACCCCTCCATCCACCCTACCTCTACCACACCTCCATCCAACATACCTCTACCACCCTCCATCCACCTACCCCTCACGTACTCATCTCTCCTCCATCCACCCTACCTCCACCAACCCTCTATCATCCCTACCTCTCCTCCATCCACCCTACCTCTCCTCCATCCACCCTACCTCACTCCTCCTACCCTACCATCAACCCCAACCCCAACCTCTACCTCCCCTCCACTCTACCTCTCCTCCATCCACCCTACCTCTACCACCCTCCATCCACCCTACATTTACCACCCCTCCCCTCCACCTACCCCCACGTACACATCTCTCGTCCACCCACCCTACCTCTACCACTGCTCCATCCACACTACCTCTCCTCCTTCCACCTTACCTCTCCTCCACCCACCCTACCTCCCATGAACCCATCTTTCCTCCATCCGCCATACCTCTACCACCCCTTCGTCAACCCCAACCTCTACCTCCCCTCCACTCTACCTCTCATCCACCACCCTATCTCTCCTCCATCCATCCCCCCTCTACCACCCTCCATCCACCCTATCTCTCCTCCACCCTACCTCTACCACCCCTCCATCAAACCTACCCCACGTACTCATCTCTCCTCCATCCATCCCCCCTACCACCCCTCCATCCACCCTACCGCTCCTCCTTCCACCCTAACTCTACCACCCCTCCATCCAACCTACCCCCAACGTACACATCTCTCCTCGATCCACCCTACCTCTACCACCCCTCCATCCAACCTACCCCCAACGTACACATCTCTCCTCCTTCCACCCTACCTCTACCAACCCTCCATCCACCCTACCTCTCCTCCATCCACCCTACCTCTACCACCCCTAAATCCAACCTACCCCCACGTACCCATCTCTCCTCCATCCACCCTACCTCTCCTCCTTCCACCCTACCTCTACCACCCCTAAATCCAACCTACCCCCACGTACCCATCTCTCCTCCATCCACCCTACCTCTACCAACCCTCCATCCACCTACCTCTCCTCCATCCACCCTACCTCTACCACCCTCCATCCACCCTATCTCTCCTCCATCCACCTTACCTCTACCATCCCTCCATCCAACCTACCCCCCCCCCCACGTACCTATCTCTCCTCCATTCACCCTTCTCCCCTCCTTCCCTCTTACCTCTCCTCCTTCCACCTTACCTCTCCTCCATCCACCCTATTTCTCCTCATTTCATCCTACTTCTAACTCCTCTCTACCTCTAGGAGTTTATTTTCTCATTATTTTCCCTCTTCCCTATCCATTATCCTCTCTCTGTTGCTTTTCCTTTCTCCCTCTTTTTGTGTTTACTTTCCTTCTCTATCTATAGAGATAAATACAGCTCTTAGCTTAGGAATTTATTTAGTAAATTTCGCACTTATTCTAAGTATTGAATATTGAATACCGGCCCAGGGGTGGCGGAGCGACTTCCAAAGTGAAAGGGCAGCAACAAAGAAGTGAACTTTAAAAAAAGGGCACCTACAAAGGGAAATCTCAAAGCGAAAATATACATTCTTTTAAACTTTAGTATATGCCCCTAATTGTGATTACTTATCAGGGATGATTTCAATATTTGATTATCTTTTCACATTATACAAGATATTGCTTAAGCATCATTCATTGCAGCTGGGTGTGTTTGTTTGAATTTGTGAAGTCGCAGTTCGAAAAAGTACATCTAATAAAGAGACAAAACCCCAATCCTGATGGGGTTATAAGCACATTCTCATAACGGAAGACTGAAAATACCTTTGATAAGTAACATATAATTATCTCATAAGGAACACGTGTCAAAGTACAAAGGAAAATTATCCCAGATGAAAATGGGTCACTTTTTACAACTGAAAGGACGCACTTACAGAGATGAAAAAGGCACTTATGAGAATGGGAAATGGGTGTTTGTCAACAGAAAAGAGGCACCCACCAGATACTGATAGAGGCATTTATAAGAGGTGAAAGGGGCATTTATGAAAAGAGGATATGTCCCCTATTAGAAAGGGGAAAGGGTACACGTCATTGTTAAAAGGAAAATTATCAGAGGTGAAAAGGGGAAGGGGCACTTTTGCAAAATAATAAGGGCTCTTTTCCTACGTAAATATGGGGACTTTGGGGGTACTTAAAAATGTTGGGGGGCACTGTGCCCCACTGTGCCCCACCGCCTGCCCCCTCCCAAACCAAACCAAACCAAGTAAATCATCCCTAACAACAGATCTAAGATCTATTTGTACGAAATTGTAAAACCCACGATGAGACAGATAATGTATGCTCACGAAAGTAGTCACCTTTCATAAAAAAAAATAATATTTGTTCCCACTCAACACCCCTCCCTACCGTAATAAAAAAAAGTAAAAGGTTTAAATTGTAGTTACCAACTTTTGTTAAACACTTTTGTTTGCCAGGGGTGAGGGGCCCGTCTTTTTTTGTTGATTTTTTTTTTTGCCAGGGGGTCGAGCACCGCTCCCCCCGTGGATCCGCGCCTGATGATATGCATAAATTGATTAAATATATAATGAATCTTTACTTATCTCTCATTAATTTTCAGAAATAATCTGATTACCCCTTCTAAAAGTTATCTCCCAATCTTTTTATAAAATATCTTGGATCCGCCCCTTATATAAAAACAAATCTATGGTAATGAAGATCATTGGCGTAGCGTGTATTTAAGGGCAGGCACTTGTGCCATGAGGAAGGGATGGGGAGGGCATTAATGGTACTTAGTAAATGATATGCCAAATGAAAAAAAAATATACTAAGAATATAATGGGATGTCGTATCCACTTTTCACTTTGCCTTCAACCACTCTCTCTCTCTCTATCTATCTCTGTCTCTCTTTCTCTCTCTCTCTCTCTTCCTATTCATCTATCTCTCTCTCTCTCTCTCTCTCTCTGCCTTGTCCTATCACCACATCTTTCACCCGTTCATTAGAGATAGGACACGTAGTATGATTTTAGTCGGAAATGTTTTGTCTCATCACAGGGTGATTGACTTTGAAATGTTTGCAGCAATAATGACTTTAATCGACGACATTTAGAAATATAATCCTTGAACCATCGTGAAAAACAGAATAATACTTATTCAAAGGATCGATGGAACCCGACAATTAACATCCCCAAATGAAGGCAAACGAAACCTTCTTTGAATATATAAAGGACTTAGTTTTACATGCTTTTAATCTTAAAATAGAGATAGATATCGGTTTATTACTCAAAATGAATTCGCAAACCGAAATCGATTTGATAATGACGATTGCTTTTTGGTCTATTTATAAAATGATTATTTTTCTTAATAAGTATGGGTATGAAAATAAAGATTTGAATTCGATATATTTATTTAAGAGAGAAATGACTAACATAATAAAAATAAACGAACATTACAAGTACAAAATATGAAATTTCCTGCGAATTTAATTAGTTATATTTGAACAAATAATTTGTGTATTATTGATGTTCCATTGTTTTGCTAAATTGTAAGCAAAATTATGTTATTGTTTGAATATTGAATAAACACTTCTAAGAGGCAAAGAGAGAAGAAGAAAAAAATCCCCCAAGTTAATAATTGATCGATTGAAAAAAAAAGGGTCTGCTCATCACAATATTCTCATGAAGAGGAATATTTCAGTTGAGAATGAAGGTAACGAACCTAAGTATAAATCAAATGGACTAGGCATGTCCAGTGGCTGGTAGTATCTTTGAGAAGTCAAGATCAACCCATGCGTCATTCATAGCCGCTTTCACAATCTCTTCAGGGAATTGCGGGAAGTAATTCTTATACGCAGCAACGATATCATCTAGTGACTTAAGATAAGATTTTTCAACCCGTCCCTCTTCTTTTTCAACCAATAAAGTCGTGTCTTTAATGCAGATGAATCGACCTTTAGGCCAGGTCATGCACCGAGGGCTTGTAAGATACGGTGGGGTGGATAATTTCTCTGTGTAGAGTGTTGTCATGACCTTATCGAAGTAGGAGATCTTCTGCGGCTTGTCGTAATGGATGTAGATGAAGGAATACCAGCCATCCTTGACTCTGTCTGGCCACAGGGAAGCTCTGGGATCGGTATCGGCATGATGTTGACGGATGATGAGGTCGCCTTCACGGATGAACCGGTAGCGGAGATAGGAATGATGGTACTCGGGGACACGAGCTCAAAATCGAACGGTATGGCCTTGAACGTTGGGTATCCAGTTCCAACATCCTCCATATGGATGCTGCCTTGAGAGGAAGCGTTGTGGACGAGAACCAGGGCGTGGCTGTCTTGGAAGCTGACATCGCACGTCACCAATGAGACGTCGAAACCCAGGGCGCGGAGGATGGCCAAGGTACCCAGAGAGTGATCATAACAGAGACCGCCCATCTTAGAGAACAGATCCTTCTTGATCTCTGCGAAAGATGGGAGATGACGTTCGGGGTGGGGCACAGAGATTGCCCTGATGGACTGGAAGGGAATGTGATGGAGCCATGCCATTGTCATTTCGTCCAAGAAAGCTACCCGATCCTTGTGAATATTGTCTTTCGTAGTCTCCATGCCAAGAACATCTCGCAAGAAGATGAGCGCCTCATCGGTAGTCATGGAAACTTCGTCTGACATCTTGGAGATTAAATGAGCCAGCAATTAGGAGGCTCAGATTAGTTAAGGTTGGTGGAACAGCTTGGCAAATCTGAAAATAGGTGTAATACAAGATCAGAAAACTTCTATTAATTGGCTCTATAGTTTGCATGCACAAACTCTTATGGGGCGTTGCAAGAAGGGTTGGGATATCACTGATTGCAAGTTGCAAAATTTGCAACTGATATTTGCAATCGCTTGCAACTCCCCATTAGTCTCCTTATTTCCTAGGATTTTGTTAAGATTAAAGTTTTAACAATTAAATTAACTACATCTGGCTTTTATGCCCCCCCTCTCTCTCTCTCTCTCTCTCTCTCTCTCTCTTACTAATGGGGCGTTGCAAGAAAGTTGAGTTGCGAACAATTGCAAATTTGCAATTAGTCGCAGGACTTACGCTTGATTTGCGGGATTTGCAATTGATTGTTTGTGACGTATAGTGCATAATAATATGGTCTGAACTTAGAGTTCATTGCATGTGCCATAAAAAGAATATACACCCTATATTTAGACACAGACAGTGTGGAGCTCGCTTAGGCTTCACTCAAGACATGGAAATTACTTTGTTAAAGTGACAAAGTAGACTCTGTTTTGACACAAGGGGATATAAAGGGGTATATGTTACCTCCTTGCTTTTAGGGTTTTTAATTAAATATGAACAGAGAATGGGGCTAGTGTCGGGAGGGGAAAAGGGGGAGGGCATAACAATGTGTTATGGATGGCTACGGGAGGCCAAGGGGGGGGGGGGGTAAGGGGGTATAAAGGGTATATATTAACTCCTTGGTTTTAGGATTTCAATTAAATATGAACAGAGAATGGGGCCAGTGTCGGGAGGGGAGAAGGGGAGGGTATAACAATGTGCTATGGATGGCTTTGGGTAGCCGGAGGGAGGGGGGAGGGGGTGGTAAGGGGTATAAAGGGGTATATGTTACCTCCTTGGTTTTAGGGTTTCAATTAAATATGAACAGAGAATGGGGCTAGTGTCGGGAGGGGAAAAGGGGGAGGGCATAACAATGTGTTATGGATGGCTACGGGAGGCGTAGGGGGTAGGGCTGAATAAGGGATATAAAGGGGTATATGTTACCTCCTTGGTTTTAGGGTTTCAATTAAATATGAACAGAGAATGGGGCTAGTGTCGGGAGGGGAGAAGGGGGAGGGCATAACAATGTCTTATGGATGGCTACGGGAGAGGTAGGGGGGGGGGTAGGGCTGGATAAGGGGATATAAAGGGGTATATGTTACCTCCTTGGTTTTAGGGTTTCAATTAAATATGAACAGAGAATGGGGCTAGTGTCGGGAGGGGAGAAGGGGGAGGGCATAACAATGTGTTATGGATGGCTTCGGGAGGCGTAGGGGGGGGGGGGGTAGGGCTGGATAAGGGGATATAAAGGGGTATATGTTACCTCCTTGGTTTTAGGGTTTCAATTAAATATGAACAGAGAATGGGGCTAGTGTTGGGAGGGGAGAAGGGGGAGGGCATAACAATGTGTTATGGATGGCTACGGGAGGCGTAGGGGGGGGGGGTTGGGCTGGATAAGGGGATATAAAGGGGTATATGGTACCTCCTTGGTTTTAGGGTTTCAATTAAATATGAACAGAGAATGGGGCTAGTGTCGGGAGGGGAGAAGGGGGAGGGCATAACAATGTGTTATGGATGGCTACGGGAGGCGTAGGGGGGGTGGGGTTGGGCTGGATAAGGGGATATAAAGGGGTATATGGTACCTCCTTGGTTTTAGGGTTTCAATTAAATATGAACAGAGAATGGGGCTAGTGTCGGGACGGGAGAAGGGGGAGCGCATAACAATGTGTTATGGATGGCTACGGGAGGCGTAGGGGGGGGGGCCGGGGTAGAGCTGGATAAGGGGATATAAAGGGGTATATGTTTAGAGCACAGAAATAAACAAAATGAAATGAATCAATAGGAGTGATCGAGGGGTGGAAAACAAAAAGGATGGCATCACGGGCATTCAATGTTGCCTTGACTGAACCCCGCCGGCCTATTGGCACATTCAACAGTATTGCATTTAATGGATGTCACGAACAATACACGGATTGACGCTTCCCCTTTGTTCCTCGACCACCCCCCCCCCCCCCCCCCTCTCTCTCTCTCTCTCTCTCTCTCTCTCTCTCTCTCTATTAAACTCGCCGTTCAAGAACCACAAAAGCATGCAATCGAATTAAGGAAGATGGATATGATATGTACAGTTCAGAAATAGACAATATGAAATGAAATAAAGGAATGATCGAGAGGGAGGAAAAAATAGAGGAAAAGAGAAACGAAGGAGATGCATGAATCAAGACAAAAATAATAGAATAGGATCGTGGGAGGGAATTTACTTAAACGATCAACTAAAAATGTGAGGAACAAACAAAGACCAAAAGTCTGTCAAAGTTTTGTCCCCAGATATATGAAATGAATATAATCTAACCAGGCGCGTACGCGGGGGGGTCCTCTTACCCCCCCCCCCCCCACTGAGCGACATTTCGGCTGGCTGAGTCGTTGCGATTTTTTTTTTTGACTCCCCCCCCCCCACCCCCCCCACCAAAAAAATTGTCCTCTACCGCCCCCCCCCCCCCCCCCCCCACCCCCACCCCCCCCACCCCCCCCCCCCCCCTCCCCCCCCCCCCCCCCCCCCCCCACCCCCAGACTCCCCCCCCCCCCCCCCACCCCCCCCCTCCGTGTCGGACATTCCGTGCGCGCCTCAAATGTCCGACGGACAATCTGTGCGGAAGAGGTCTCGCACCAATAGTCCGCCTGCCGCACCGAATGTCCGTACTCTAGTCCACACGTATACATATTCAATACAAGTATAAATATACTTAATGAATGAAACGACTGGATAACCCATATTCAGCTTTGCCAGATGACACTACAGGTCTTCCCGGCGCGGATCAAGGGGGGGGGGAGGGCCTTGACCCCCAACCGCCAACAAAAAATGAAGAGAGAGAGAGAGAGAGAGAGAGAGAGAGAGAGAGAGAGAGAATGTAAAGCGGAAAGTAAGGGAAAGGAAGAAGAGGAAGAAGAAAAGAAAAGGGGGAACAAAGGAGATCGGGGGCGAAAGGCCTTCGCCACCCCCCCCCCCCCCCTCAGCAAAAGAGAGAGAGGGAGAGAGAGAGAGAGAGAAGGAAGGAAATTAAGGGAAAGGGAAAGAAGAGACAAAGGAAAAGGAAGAAGAAGAAGAAAAAGGGAAAAGAAGAAGATCGGGAGGGGGGCGAAAGGGCTTTACCTCCCAGGCTGTTGCCCCAGCAAAAAGAAAGAGAGAAGGAAGAGAAAGGAAAGAAAAACGGGGAAAAGACGAGACAAAGGGAAGAAAAGAAAAGAAGGGGGATATCAGTTGCAGTTTACCCGCCAACAAGTTGGGGATCGGGGGGGGGGGGCAAATGGCTCTTGTCTCCCCCCCCCCCCTTCTACCACAAATTTAAAAGAGAGAGAAAAAGAAGAAAAGGGGAAGGGAAAGAAAAGAAAGGTACGAAGATCAATTGTGATTTTTCCCACCAACGCGGTGTGGATCGGGCGCGAAAGGCCTTCGCCTGCCCTCCCCTGGCCCCTCAGCAAACAAAGAGAGAGAGAGAGAGAGAGAGAGAGAGAGAGAGAGAGAGAGGAAGGAAAAGAAGGGAAAGGGAAAGAAGAGAGAAGAGGAAAGGAAGAAGAAAAGAAAAAGGGGTCCGACAGGGCCTTGCCGCCCATGCTGTTGCCTCCCCCCCCCCCCCGCAAAACAAGAGAGAAGGAAGGAAAGGGAAAGAAACAAAAGAAGAAAAGAAAAGAAGGGATATCACTTGCAATTTTCCTGCAAACAAGATGTGGATCGCGGAGAGAAAGACCTTTGCCTCTGCCCCCCCCCCCCTCCCGAACCACCACCCCACCCCCTCCCCGCCAAAAAAAAGAGAGAAAGAATGGAAAGGGAAAGAGAAGAGCCAAAATGGAATACAAAAGAGGAAGAAGAAAAGAAAAGGGTGAAAAGAGGCAGAGATCAGTTGCGATTAATCCCACCAACATCGTGTGGATCGGAGAGAGGGGGAGGGGGCGAAAGGCCCCTGCCTCCCTCAGCAAACTTAAATGAGAGAGAGAGCGAAGTAAGGGAAGGGAAAAGGGGGGGGGGAGAGGAAGAAGAAAGGTAGGGGAGATCAGTTGCAATTTGTCCCGATTTGTACCCCTACCCCCCCCCCCTCAACAAAGAGAGAGAGAGAGAGAGAGAGAGAGAGAGAGAGAGAGAGAGAGAGAAGGAGAAGGGAAGTGAAAGGGGAAGAGGAGAGAAAGGGACAGAAAACAAAGAGGAAGAAAAGAAAAGGAATTAAGGAAGATCAGTTACGATTTTCATTGGTTCTTCTATCATCATTGTACAACTATCATTGTACAAATGTATTTATATATTCATTTATTTATTCCTGTTTGATAACAAAAATATGAATATAAACTCACAACAGCAACAAAATTAAATGTAGAAGGAAGCTATCTTGCTGGGAGCAAGAAGCGCAAAAAATGATCATGCATTTGCATGTACATGTAAGTGTATCATTAATATCATTCATATTGTTTAATTACATCTTGTGAAATAGTATGCATTCAAGCTTTTGGGATTTTTTTTGGTGTATTTGTATGAAACAAAGCATTTTGAGCTTATAATGCACATGTTGCAATTTCAGGTGCAACTTAGTGTTCAAATATGGGTTACGCACGGCCAGGCATTAGTGTAGGAAATCTTCAAATGTTAAATCAGGTATATGACTAAATTACTTGTCTGTTGCCTTACGAAAAAAATTATATTTAGTTAGGCCTGAATTGAGTCACAAAACAATCATTGTGTTAAAAGGAAAAAAACATATTTGATGACATTCGAAATTCCCAAATAACCAATACGATTGGAGAGCGAGTACTCGTTTGTTTTTCTTCAAAAATTACTCAACTATAAATAGCTGGCCCGGATACTTGAGCCTCTCACAAAACGCAAGTATAGGCCTGATGTGTCGTCAGGGGCGTCGCTAGACCTTTTCAGTGGGGAGGGGGGGGGGGGTATAGAGGCCAACGATTACCGACAAAACAAGCCACCAATTATCGACAAATTTAAATATCCCAATATCTACAAATGTAACCCTATAAACCCGAGGCCAAAGGCTAAATTGTTATGCGCAAATGGTCATTTTCGTCGACGACATAAATATACAAATTATTTCGTCAACTTAGTAAGCATCATAGCTATATATTTCAATGCAGGCGCGTAGGTAGGATCTTATTTAAGGGAGGGGCGGTATTGAGCAAGCGAATCGCTTAAAGAGCACGCAAAGCGCTCCCTAGGTGGGGTAGGGGTGGGTGAAAGGCCTCCCGCGCGAAGCGCGGTAGCTTAGACTTTTCATTAAATTATTATGAAAAGAAGACGATTTGTTGTACCGTTCTCGACTCTCAATCCTTGTCTGAATTCAGTTTCCCCGTCCCACGCGAAGCGCGGAAGCTTAGACGTTTCATTAAATTATTATAGAAAGAAGACGATTTGTTCTATACCGTTCTCTACTCTTAACCCTAATTGCCTGAATTCAGTTTTCCCCCTCTCGCGCGAAGCGCGGGAGCTTCGACGTTTCATTAAATTATTGGAAAAAGAAGACGATTCATTGTACCAATTCTAAATCATTGTCTGAATTTTCAAAAATGTTTCTTTGTCCGGAAAAAAATTGCTGGCCGACCGACATAAAAAAAAAAAATCCCACCGGCTTCAACCTCACCCCCCCCCCCCCCCCCCCCTTTAGCGATGCCCCTGAATGTAGGGTGGCCTGAGCGGGTAGGCACAGGGCGTGGTTCTAAACTTACAGTGACACTTCGATAAAGACACCCTTATTTCATGATTGCGTGTGTTGAACTGCCCTGGGCTTTACAACTTTAAACCTCCAGGGTTTATTTTGCATTTATAGGTATTTACATGTTTATTTATATAATAAAAGGAAATCATGAATATTCAAATATCATAGGTAGCAAATAAGGGATGACTAACAGAGGAATGACAACAAATAGATAGGAGAGGATGATCAAGCATAATGATGTGTACCAATCTATAAATGTGAATTACTAAGTAGCCTGTTCACACTACAGCTCTACAGTAACAAAGCATTTGTAGCCTTAATTTTAAGCAGTTGAAGAAATTAATAAAAGTAGGCCTATTTGAAGAAATCGTTGAATTGTAAGATATTCAGTTTATTTTTATTAAGTAAGACAAAGTACTAGGTGTTAAAATAACACTCATTTAACACCTTTGGAAAAAATAATACTCCAGGAACGTGAAAAACAAAACTTTTATTGTAATGCCTATAAACGGACATATTTGAAAACTGAAATGTGGCACCACCCAAAAAATATAATTCTGAGATCCTCCTTTGTCTTTAATTTGCACCTGGAAATAAATTCTTTGTTCCTCGTCTATGTCATCGCGGCGAAAATTTTCAGACTTTTCTTCTTTTGAGGTGCACATGCAGCCTCAGACAAATGTGCCAAAGAAGTTTTGTCTTCTTGTGTTCCTGGAAACAAAGTTTTGGGCAAACTATAGTCCAGTTTATCTGTACGAGATTTATATATGAGTAATATTAAGCTTTGGTTGAGCTTTCTTTGGGTCATTGTACTTATCAGATAAGTTTTGATCCCTTTCAAGACAGAGAATGTTCTCTCGCAAGTTGTCGTTGTAACCGGGATGGTAAGGTAAATGAGAAGAAGAATGTGTACCTCTGAGAATGATCTCTTATAGATTGGACTGTTGTTGAAAATCTCACAGATTGTTTTAATGTATTTGATAGGTTTCCTCTCATCGTCATACACGTCTTGGAGGTTTGTTAGCTGCCGAGTTAATGCTACAAAGTCAATATCTCCGGCATACACTTCCCTCAACTCATCAGCGCGAACAAAATATTTGGGAGGGGGAGGGGGGGGGGGGGCTCATGATAACCGAGCCCGGCCGAAGTACTGGGGGGGGGGGGGGGGGCTCAATGATATCTGAGCCCCCCAATATATATATATATATACTTTTTTTGGTGGGGGCGGTGCCCCCCAAGCACCCCCGGTTCCTAAGCCTATGTACAGGTCAATGAAGTCTACGTTTTGAAACTTAAAGGGATTGGGTGACTTTGTCTCAGGTTCTGAAACAAAATCCTGGAATGATAGTAAGGGCTAGTTCTGATCGGAAAACGACTCAAATATCGGAGTATAGCTAGCTGCCCCAGGGCCTTGTCCTATATACGGATCAGGGAAAAAAATACTTTAAAAATTTCGGGGGCTACTTTTATGACTTTCGGGGGCTCTTTTTGGCATTTCGGGGGTGATTCACCCCGAGCCCCCGTGTATTTTTCCCCTGATACGGATAAGTGAGCGCCTTGATGGGCCCACTTCTAACTCGTGGTTTTAGCCCTTCTTTCTTTCCTTTTTCCTTTCCTTTCTTTTTTTTTCAAAGAGGGGGGGGGGGGGGCGGGTCCGTCGCCCCCCGTATGTCCGCGCCTGAGTGACACCCACATAAACTAACCTTATTTATTACCGAATAAAAATAAAGAAAGAGCCCCTCGACACCATGGGTCTAAGTAATCAGCCAGTTGCTACTCCTTCATTTTAACTCCTTCATTAAACCTCGAAACGCCCCCAAATACTTGGAGCGGGGCCTCTATGACGAGTATATACTAGTAGTGAGTTGGTTGATGTACGAAGCCACGTACAAAAGTATAATCGATTACAACAGTTGTGGGGCCGATATCACGAGCATGCCTTCATAAAATAAAGGTTCTAAAGAAAATATTCACTTCTACTTTCAAAAGGACTGGCCCATTTGCTTTAAAAAAAAATTAGAGTTATTATTATGTAATTTCTAGAAAAAAAAATGTCAACCACATGATTTGCTATGAGTCTAAATACATTGATTTGCCAAGTTGCTTCCTTTTATCAAATATACACGTAAAACAATGGGGGACAAAATGTGCGGATAGCAAACCGTGCGAGTCCGTGCGAGTCACGGACGATCCGTGCGAGCAGAAAACCCGCATATTATGTCCGACGGACAAACGAAACTGGTAGGACAAACGGCGAGGTCACACCGGCGCGATTTTCAAATTTTCCTTAGTCGTTGCGAAATTTTGGGCCCGATTTTAAACCCCCCCCCCCCCCCCCCTTGAAAAAATCCTGCGTACGCCACTGAATCTAACACATTTACACTGGAACAAAACAAATTTTAAATAAAACAATAACACAACAAAACGAAAGGGCAAAAGAACCTCTCAAACGTTTAGAGATTTTATGAATTATATCAGTAATTGCAATTCTTTTCTAAGCTTGATAAAGAATGGCCTTTTTCTCTAAACTGAAGACAATTCCACAGCTTTGGTAATTATGATTTGATAAAGAACGTAATTAAATGTTGGTATCAGAATATGAGTGGATCGCCAGGTGGAGTACAGATGCAACAAAACAATTTTCTTGAAAACAATCATTTGAAACTTGAAGCCAGGCGCAAATTGCGCAAATACGAGAACATAAAATTAGCTAATTGCAACATGTGCAAGCCTATATCTGGAACTTCAACTGATTAACTAAATAGAAAGATATAGGCACATTACCCACTTTCCCGATTATTACCAAATATGGCATAATAATATCTACGTTTCATTAAAATTGTGATTTAACATGTTTATCGAGCTTCAATGAAGTAAATGCATCGTTTATTATTTTGTGTAAAATGTTCACTGTCAATCATTTGATAGAAGGGCAATTATATACATGTATTTCGTCTTTCCATCACATACTATGTCCATCTTTGGAGAGCATGAACAAAGCCTAGGGGCAACACATATATAATTGGAACCCCTCAGAGCACGATCAAAGCTAGATGGCATCGGTCATATCTTTTGGGACCCCTTCTGAATAATGGGGGCTCCATCGCTATGTTTAGGAGTCCCTCAGAGCATGAATAAAACCTAGGGGCACTGCCCTTATTATGGAGCCCCCTCGGAGCATGATTTATGCCAGGGGCATCCCCCTCACTTTGAGGGCCCTTTTAGAAAACTGGGGGCTCTGCCTATATATTTGGAACCCCTCTGAGCATATCCGAAGCTATATTGCCACATTACAAATGTTGCACATGGTTTTCAAAAGGCTATTTCTTTACAGACTCACGACACAAGGATTAAGCCGGAGTTAAGATTACATAAAAACATGGATTACTATTGAATTGTGATGAAAGAAGATTATCTCCCCTTTTACTCTCATTAAATATGCTGATAGTAATTAAGCGGTGTACGTTACACGGCTCATATTAAACAAAGGATTAGTAGACGTAAGTCCGGTTTGATTTGACTCAGGCACGCGAGCGATAGCCGACAAAGACGATAAGGATTAATCAGTTCCTAATCCCACTTAGCAAGTGTGTACACATTTTTTTCAATGGAAACATATATAAAGCGCATCATGATGATAACGCTGATGTTGATATGGATGAACACAACGATGATGATAATCGGTTGAGCGATGATAGTGATTGATGATGAAGTTGATGCTGATGATAATGATATGATGATGATGACGATGATGTTGATATGGATGAACACAACGATGGTTACCATTGCTACGCAGATGACATCCAAATTTATCTTTCTTTTAAACCTACAATGTCTTCACTGTCCTCAGCCGTTTCAAAACTTGAAAAATGTCTAGAAGAACTGAAATCCTGGTTAGTATCTAATGGCCTTAAGCTGAATGATGATAAATCTGTGTTTTTATTATTAGGTTCCAAGCAGATGTTAGGGAAGGTTGACTATCAATCGTGTCATCTCCATATTGGAAAAACGTGTATCACTCCATCAAAAACAACTCGTAATTTGGGTGTAATATTTGATCAGGAAATGTCCTTTCGTAGTCACATAACACATGTTCAACAGAGTGTAAGGTACCAATTACGTAATCTAAGTTTCATAAGAAAGTGTTTATCTAAACCTGCGGCTGAGATCTTAATTCATGCTTTAATTTCTTCTCGTTTAGATTTTGCAAATTCATTGTTCTGTAACCTTCCAAAAAAAGATGTCACAAAACTGCAACGACTTCAAAATTCTGCAGCCCGCCTATTAACATTCACTAAGAAATCTGATTCCATATCACCAATTCTCCGTTCTCTCCATTGGTTGCCAGTTGAAAAAAGGATTATTTTTAAAATTATGTTACTTGTACATCATTCAGTTTACTCTCTTTCTTCCCCTGCATACCTGAGCAACTCTGTTTCAAAATACAACCCCACACGAAGTCTTCGCTCCTCATCAGACACACTATTACTTAATACACCCAGAATAAAACATGCTTGGGGTGAACGGGCTTTCTCAGCCATGGGTCCAAAACTGTGGAATAAGCTATGTTTAGGAGTCCCTCAGAGCATGAATAAAACCTAGGGGCACTGCCCTTATGTATGGAGCCCCATCGGAGCATGATTTATGCCAGGGGCATCCCCCCTCACTTTGAGGGCCCTTTTAGAAAACTGTGGGCTCTGCCTATATATTTGGAACCCCTCTGAGCATATCCGAAGCTATATTGCCACATTAGATAATTTTCTTACAAATGGTGCACACGGTTTTCAAAAGGCTATTTCTTTACAGACTCACGACACAAGGATTAAGCCGGAGTTAAGATTACATAAAAACATGGATTACTATTGAATTGTGATGAAAGAAGATTATCTCCTCTTGTACTCTCATTAAATATGCGGATAGTAATTAAGCGGTGTACGTTACACGGCTCATATTAAACAAAGGATTAGTAGACGTAAGTCCGGTTTGATTTTACTCAGGCACGCGAGCGGTAGCCGACAAAGACGATAAGGATTTATCAGTTCCTAATCCCATTCTGTCTTCCTCTCCTCCTCCTCATCTTCTTCTCTTCTTATTCTGTCTTTCTCTCCTCCTCCTCATCTTCTCCTCTTCTTATTCTGTCTTTCTCTCCTCCTCCTCCTCATCTTCTCCTCTTCTTATTCTGTCTTTCTCTCCTCCTCCTCATCTTCTCCTCTTCTTATTCTGTCTTTCTCTCCTCCTCCTCCTCATCTTCTTCTCTTCTTATTCTGTCTTCCTCTCCTCCTCCTCCTCATCTTCTTCTTCTTCTCTTCTCTTCTTATTCTGTCTTCCTCTCCTCCTCCTCCTCCTCATCTTCTTCTTCTTCTCTTCTCTTCTTATTCTGTCTTCCTCTCCTCCTCCTCATCTTCTTCTTCTTCTCTTCTCTTCTTATTCTGTCTTTCTCTCCTCCTCCTCCATCTTCTTCTTCTTCTTCTCTTCTCTTCTTATTCTGTCTTTCTCTCCTCCTCCTCCTCATCTTCTTCTCTTCTCTTCTTATTCTGTCTTCCTCTCCTCCTCCTCATCTTCTTCTTCTTCTCTTCTTATTGTCTTCCTTTAAATTCTGTTTCTTCTTCTCCTCCTTCTCCTCTTTGCTTTCTGTCTTCCCCTCGTTATTCTCCCTTCTTATTCTCCTTCTCCCTCCTTCTTCTTTTTCTTCTTCTCACGTTCTTTCTCATTTTCCTCTTCCTCCTTCTTGTATCAAAGGACTTCTCATCCATTTACCAAAATGAACTCAAGATTGCAAGTGGTGTGAGAGGAATTATTACTCCCCAAGCTGTTACAGTAATTTCTGCAAACATATTCAAACAACCAAGGATAAATAACAGATGAAATAATTCGTCACATATCTATATTTTAATTCTTGAATGTTCATCAAATTCTTATATTTAATACAAACGTTAGCCAAATGATATTAGTTTTCTCATTTATCACACTAGGAAAAGGAAAAAACTTTGAGAGATCAATTATGAAATTATGGGAAAGGGAATTACACACAAGCACATCTTTGGGTATAATACAACCCCACACGAAGTCTTCGCTCCTCATCAGACACACTATTTACTTAATACACCCAGAATAAAACATGCTTGGGGTGAACGGGCTTTCTCAGCCATGGGTCCAAAACTGTGGAATAAGCTATGTTTAGGAGTCCCTCAGAGCATGAATAAAACCTAGGGGCACTGCCCTTATGTATGGAGCCCCATCGGAGCATGATTTATGCCAGGGGCATCCCCCCTCACTTTGAGGGCCCTTTTAGAAAACTATGGGCTCTGCCTATATATTTGGAACCCCTCTGAGCATATCCGAAGTCAGTTCCTAATCCCATTCTGTCTTCCTCTCCTCCTCCTCATCTTCTTCTCTTCTTATTCTGTCTTTCTCTCCTCCTCCTCATCTTCTCCTCTTCTTATTCTGTCTTCCTCTCCTCCTCCTCCTCCTCCTCATCTTCTTCTTCTTCTCTTCTCTTCTTATTCTGTCTTCCTCTCCTCCTCCTCATCTTCTTCTTCTTCTTCTCTTCTCTTCTTATTCTGTCTTCCTCTCCTCCTCCTCCTCATCTTCTTCTTCTTCTCTTCTCTTCTTATTCTGTCTTCCTCTCCTCCTCCTCCTCATCTTCTTCTTCTTCTCTTCTCTTCTTATTCTGTCTTCCTCTCCTCCTCCTCATCTTCTTCTTCTTCTCTTCTCTTCTTATTCTGTCTTTCTCTCCTCCTCCTCCATCTTCTTCTTCTTTTCTCTTCTTATTCTGTTCTTCTCTTCTCTTCTTATTCTGTCTTCCTCTCCTCCTCATCTTCTTCTTCTTCTCTTCTTATTGTCTTCCTCTAAATTCTGTTTCTTCTTCTCCTCCTTCTCCTCTTTGCTTTCTGTCTTCCCCTCGTTATTCTCCCTTCTTATTCTCCTTCTCCCTCCTTCTTCTTTTTCTTCTTCTCACGTTCTTTCTCATTTTCCTCTTCCTCCTTCTTGTATCAAAGGACTTCTCATCCATTTACCAAAATGAACTCAAGATTGCAAGTGGTGTGAGAGGAATTATTACTCCCCAAGCTGTTACAGTAATTTCTGCAAACATATTCAAACAACCAAGGATAAATAACAGATGAAATAATTCGTCACATATCTATATTTTAATTCTTGAATGTTCATCAAATTCTTATATTTAATACAAACGTTAGCCAAATGATATTAGTTTTCTCATTTATCACACTAGGAAAAGGAAAAAACTTTGAGAGATCAATTATGAAATTATGGGAAAGGGAATTACACACAAGCACATCTTTGGGTATAAATCAAGTATATATTAATTTTCCCGTTGTCCCTGGTAACTGGCCGCATAAATAAATTTTGCTGAAATATGTGTAAAAAGTTTCTTTGTGAGAGCCCGAATACCGAATACAGTGCTTTTGGCTGCAATTCCTGAATGATCGATAAATTCAGGCAACTTTCCAGCGAAGATTTACATACAGTGTCTTAGATTTGCTGTGATGTTTTAACCAGTCTTTACTCAAGAAAAGGATAACGTAAGAATTCTTTGTAGATTTGTTTTTGAATTCGGTATTTAAAAGATATATGGACTGCTTTAATATTTGAAGCATAGCTGTTTCTATACTGGATCTCGGGGACATTACATCCTGCTAAAACGCTGAGGCGCGCCTATAGAAACAGCAATGCCTCTCATAGCAATCAATATATCAAAAATATATACTACTGGCGTTGGTATAATGCAATATATACTAGGGTATTTGTAAGCGAGTATCCTTTTGGTTGAAAAAGAATCACATGAACCTCAACATTTCCTTATATGTGCATGAGCGTGCAATGTAACAACCTTTTTTTTTTATGGTAAAAAAAGGTTGTTATACAAAAGTGGAATAGACTGCACACCTCTATCCCCTGCGAATGAATGCCCATGGTTTCCATTGTTTTAGCTGTGTGCATTTGTTGCGAGGACAGCCTGAATGCAATCGAGAGGACCCGATGGCCTTGTTACTCCTATTGGAATATTGAACTTGGAAGGGGGGAGACCTCTCGTTGCTCACATTATTTAGGTATATACGTGCAATTAGTTAGTATAGTCAAGGAACATGAAATAATTGGACTAGTACATTTCAATTAATTAAAAGAGGTGGCTTTCAAACTGATTGAATCTGTATCAGAAGATGATGCCTCACTGCCCTTATTTGATACCACAACAAACGTACCTATCCCCAATACTGTGATGGGATCAAAAATAACACCAATGATAATTAGTTAGAGAAATCAGAGAAATGAGAATAAGATTTGCATAATGGTAATACAAGAGGCAAACAATAGGCATCCCAAGAGGGGGAGAATGACCTCTTCCTAAAACTGAAAATCTGGTGCTGTTAGCAGAAAATTTAAATGTTTTGAGCCAGGTTTGCAAATAGATGTATTTTGTTTTCAGGGGAAGGATTTTCTTTTTTTCGCTTATTCACAAACTTGGAGGGGGGCTGGGGGCTATCTTGTCAGCTAATTCAGTACGTCACCCCCTCCCCTACCAGGTCAAAGTGGTCTAGTGATGCCAGTCTGTAATGGTGAATAACGATGTGATGAAGCAAGTCTTGATATAACCAGCTACAGGGAGTAAATAAATATAGTAGCTTAACTTGCTTTCAAATTACGCACAGAATTCACTTGCTTTTACATGCACATGTTGTATAGATAGTGTAAACTCACCTCATGTGAGATACAGAATCAAGACTCACTACACTTGTAAAAGCACCCAACAAAGACACTTAAGCCTTGTTCACATACAACTTATAAACCGTTTAATAGAGCGTTGTGGAAAACTTATACATGTACATATATATATATATATATATATATGTATAGGTATACAAAATTAATAATGTGGGAGGGGGGAGAAAAAAGCTGCAGACCTGCCAACCTCTGGAGTTCAAAAACTGCATTCTTAAATCCCATAAGTTGTATTTTAAATAAACACAGAGTGTTACGCGGATCAATGTCTCTTACAATTCCTACATATAGGAAGAATTTTTTTAATGGAACATTAGTTGAATATGCATGATTTCGATGAACCAATGAACATCTCCAAATTGCTAATGTGAGATGCTTGTAGGATACTTTACAAGAGAGAATGGGCATTTTGCCTTTTTGTTTTGTTTTGTTTTTGAAAATCTTACTGTCGTATTTGCTTTCTAAAAATCGTACTGGTTGGCAGGTCTTTAGCTGGCGCTACAAAGGCATTAATGTAATTTCTCATCTCATCTGTGATGTCTCAGATACTGGTATGTCAAGCGACCAACACCCTGACGTCTTGGTTTTCTTCTCCCCTTTTCTTTTTTGCTGGGTTATTTTTTCTAGGTGGTTTAAAGGTTCTCGATTTCTCAGTCCACTCTTAAAAGTGGACATCACAAGTTTACTCCATTGCAGACTCTTTGGGGCATAAATCTATGCTTCACCACATTCATGAAAAACAAAGAGAATCAATTCTTACCAAACAATCTTACCTTTGTAACATTTAAAACGATATGATGCAAAATCTGACAAAAGTGTAGTGGGCTGATATTAAGACAGGCATTTTCTCAAATTAACTTTGTAGAGAACGACAAGATTCATGGGAGGTTTCTGATTTGCATTCCCAAATGAGAAAACAAATGAAGGAGAGTTTCTTTTAAAATGTGACTTAGTAACCAAGGATCCCGTTGCTTCAACTTTGCAATATTCCACATTAGATTCTCGCTCTATGTATCGACACAAAAAACAAACAAAAAATGTTAAAAAGTACCTCTTAAGGCCTGTTCAGATATGACCAGGGACCTGTTTCACAAAGCCTTTTTTCAATGTCAAATGACAAATATCAGTGACAAATCTGCTGATAACCAATCAGTAGCAAGGATTTCAGTTGCTTATAACAAAAACTGTCATTTGTCACTAATGACAAGTTTTGTGAAACAGGTCCCAGGTAAACCTCCGCAATGAGTAAATAAATGGCAACTGAGTAAAACACATGTTGACTTAGCTCTGCGTTGCAAGATACAGTAATGTGAAGTGTATTACACTTTATGACATCAGAAAAATGAGGGAAAAAATGCTGCGGTGTAACGATGCATATCTGAACAAGACTTACGTTATATATGCCATAAAGACCATTGAAGTGGGGGGTATATTTATCGCAATCATTCTGTCATTTTGGTAAAAAATATAATTATCAATAGTACAATGCCTTCCCTTCCCTCTATTAAATATCTGCAAGTAAATAGTCCCTTTCAAACGATGAGTGACTGTGCAATCAGATGAAAATATAACATCAAAATATTCATCGTCAGTGAAAGTAGAAGAAATAAAATAATCGCTCGCGTTTCTGTTGAATATCCGACAAGATCTCGCAATCCTTTCTGCTTGCTTTGAGCGCAGGTATCCATGAGAGGAGCCAGGCAGGACGAAATTCACCTTGTAAGTCAAGAATTCAATTACAATCAACATTTCACAAATTGTTCTCCATCCAGCACGCTTGTTTTTCTTTCTCTCTTTCCACTATCTAACATTCCCCTTAGGAGGGGATACATTGGTTAGTCTCTGTACAAGTCTTGCAGGGTTTATGCAACGTAGTGATATTGGTTGGGGTTGTCCTTGTCACGCTCCATGTAATCCCGATCGATGAGACTCTCTATTCTCTTCTTTAGATCAGACGGCTGAAAGATAGGAAAGAATAAAAAAGAATAGCGTCAGCAACGTGGCATGATTCTCCCACAAATCTAAGGTGCATTTATGTCTATTGATTACGTCTTTCAAACATTAACGATGTACATATTATTTGTCCAATATCAGTCACACTGAAACAAATCTGCTCCTCTAATTTTCTGACTTTCTTTAGAGCAACCTGTTATTATGGTTGGGTTTCCATATAAAGAGATTGGTTTCAAATATGACAAATTCATCCATGTTGGAATGATTTACCACTTAGAATCAGGCAGTCTCCATCAGTTCTTACAGTACACGCCGAAAATCTCCGCAACACAATTTACACGATTCAAAATTTACACGATTCGACTGCTCGCGGGAATCGTGTAACCATTTATTTTTACACGATTCGTTTTTTGCCAATGAAGCGAAATTTGAATCGTGTAAACGTGTAATCGTGTAAAATTACACGATTCCTCAATTTAGGTCGAATCGTGTAATCGTGTAATCTGCCCGCCGAAAATCTCCGCAACACGATTACACGATTCAAAATTTACACGATTCGATTGCTCGCTGGAATTGTGTTACAATTTATTTTCAGTGGTGATGGTGAGCAGGTTAAGGACGTCTAGTTCAGTAAAAGCAAGAAGTTACTTCTTGGTTGAACGAGGACAACGTGGACGATACGAGGGGATAGCGAAGATTACGCTTTCTTTCTCTTGTATATATTTTTAATTGCAGTGTCTTGTCTCTAGTTTTATTATAGAATGTTTGAAAGTTAAAAAAATCAGTCCACTTCCCGAAAAGCACTCTCGGATTTAATCCTCGGTGAGACAAAAAGAAAAAAGCGATGAACGACGAAGGAAGGGGGGAATTTTGTTATTCCTAAGTTGTAAATAAGTAAAAATGATTACAAAATGTAAAGGAGGGCTAACATAATTAAGTATGTTGTGATACTCTTACATTACAAGGCTGTACCAATTAGAATTACCGTTCACCAGCTCATTCGTTACTATGAATATCGTTATACTTTTTTTATTCAATCATTATCCATTTTACAAACCTGGTTTGTAAAAACGCGTCATATGACGCACGAAAACCAATGTTTGTCGACAAACCTCCTTTGTGAATTCGGGCCTTAGACTTTGATCACTTATTGCTTTTTTAGCGTTCCTCATTTTCGTAAATTACCTTTTACAACATTGCATTATTCAGCTATATGTATAAAGAGCTACGGTCAAGGCTTAAGGGCACACTTCCTGTCACATACAAAAGAAGCTTACTCTGAATGTGGCCTGCCATTGACCCTCGCCGGGGACAAAGCCCGTTGCCCTAGCTACAGGCAGAGATCCTTACATAATACCTATTGTTCAGGGGGTTCCCCTTGAACATAGGATCCCCTTGAACAATAGGTATTACATGTACGTAAGTATGTAAGCCACTGGCTACAGAGTGTAGGGAACAGTTGCAAGCCGAGAATGAATAGAATAAGTGAATGGCCAACTGTCTTTGAGTTACGTTTAGCTAGCGGCACAGTGTCCCCCCACTTTTTCAAGTTCCCCCAAAGTGCCCCTTTGCATGTAGGAAAAGTACCTATTTTACTTTGACAAGTGTCCCTATTAATTTGTAAAAGTGACCCTTCCCCTTTTCAACTCTGATAAGTGCTCCTTTTCTTTTGACACACACCCCTTTTCCTTCGACGAGTTCCTATTTTCCTTTACAATAAGTGTCCATTTTCCATTCTCATTAGTGTCCTTTTAATCTCTAGTAAGTATCCCTCTTTAAGTACGAGAAGTGCCCCTCTTCACTTTTGATAAATGCCCCCATCAACTCCGATAAATGCCCCTATTAAAATCTGATCGGTGCCCCTTTTCTTTCAACTAAAGCTTTTTTTATCTCTCTCTCTCTCTCTCTCTCACTCTCTCTCTCTTTCTTTCAATATCTTTCCATTCCTCCATATCTTTCTCGCCTCTCTTTCCCTCATTATGTTCCCCTCTTACCTTATTAATTTGTCTCTTTTCCTCTCCGTTTCATAGCCTTCTCATTTCTGTTAATTTTACTAGGTTTCGCCCTTCTTTTTTTTATCACTCTATTTCACTCTTTCTTTTCTTCCGGTCAACTTTTTAGTTTTCCCTTTTTTCTCTCTTTTTTTCTGTTTATCTTAATCGTGCCTTTCAACCCTCATTTTCCTTTTATATGTTCCCTTCTCCTCGTAGCTATCTTTTTTCCTTCTATTTCATCTATCATGTCTTCCTGTTTCTGACGTTTTCCTACCTTGTCTCACGGATTAGTATACGATACATGTTAGTGGAAAGTGCTGAGGTTTATACACGAATATAAAGTACAGTAATTAACTGATGTACACTGAAGGTAAGTTGTGTATAAAGCAATTGGTGTAAGCAGGATACGATTTAACTATTGTTGCAGCTTGTCGCATCGTTCTACCAATGCTCTTATAACCCTAATAACTATTTACACGATTACACGATTCAGAGCAACATTCTTCAATCATGTAAATTTACACGATTACACAGTTACACGATTGTTACATCTGGTCGAATCATCCGACCAATGCACTTAACTATTTACACGATTACACGATTCAGAGCGACATTCTTCAATCGTGTAAATTTACACGATTACACAGTTACACGATTCAGGTGAATCGTGTAAACCGTGTAATCCTAAAAATAAATCGTGTAATCGTGTTGCAGAGTTTTTCGGCGTGTACTGTACCTTCAGAAAGGCCTTAAAAACACATCTTTTTTGCAATTTGTAGTTGTAAGACTGTTTTTTTTTTCTTCTAATTATATGTATTTATGTAATTTTTATTTTCATTCACTGTAAGCGCTTTGGGCCTTATGGGAAAAGCGCGGTATAAGTAATAATAATAATAATAATAATAATAATAATAATCCCACCCTAGAAGTAATCCAAACACAGCCCTAAAACCTTGTCAGTGCAACTACCTCTATCTGTACCTCTCATCCACTTCCTCCCTAACCCTCATACCACTCCATCTCTCCCATCTCCCTCTCCCCCCCCCCCCCTAAAAAAAAGACAAGCAAAATCCTAAAGATAACACAGTACATTACCATAAAGATAAACTTGAGTTCTGGTAAAAAAAGAAAATGAATTCCGACAGAATCTAACGAAACTTACACTGAATGTTCAAGATTACAAATAAATGTCATGTGCCAAACAATTTTGGAAGAAAATGTATACTGGCTGAGTAATGAGCATAGAAAGATAAGGAAATCAGGGTAGTACTACCCCGACACCATGTGTGTTGTCCCATATACATCTTTCTGTGTAAGTGATTGTTACTTTACAAAGACTCTGCCAAATTTATGATGATTTTGATGACTCCAGAACCTTGCATTACACACCATTACTTACATGCTACATGATCAACTTTTCTGATCCATTCCACACCTTTTCTTTCACAATGCAATCGCATTACCAGAACTCAAGTTTATCTTTAACTAGTATCCTCAGCTGGTTTTTATCTGTGAACTGTTCCCCTATAGTTATAATATAGGATTAGCTCCATTGCAAACCACAGCTACTTGTACATTTCAGAGACAAGGATGTTTGACTTTTTGTGGTTATACCTTTTCAACTGTTATTTGACCATTTAACTTTGACCTTTGAAATTTGGATTACCTTAACTGGAAACCTCAGCTGGTTATAGAGTTCAGAGACTAGTAGATTATGACTAAGCAACTTTTATTTGACCTTTTAACTTTGACCTTTGAAATTTGGATTACCTTAACTGGAAACCTCAGCTGGTTATAGATTTCTTAGACTAGTAGATTATGACTAAGCAACTTTTATTTGACCTTTTAACTTTGACCTTTGAAATTTGGATTACCTTAACTGGAAACCTCAGCTGGTTATAGAGTTCAGAGACTAGTAGATTATGATTAAGCAACTTTTATTTGACCTTTTAACTTTGACCTTTGAAATCTGGATTACCTTAACTGGAAACCTCAGCTGGTTATAGAGTTCAGAGACTAGTAGATTATGACTAAGCAACTTTTATTCAACCTTTCAACTTTGACCTTTGAAATTTGGATTACCTTAACTGGAAACCTCAGCTGGTTATAGAGTTCAGAGACTAGTAGATTATGACTTAGTGACTTGCGCATCTTCATAATCCTGACGATAGCTGCATCAATCTGGTACTGCCGATCCTGGAACACCCTCTCCTGGGTGGTCACCTGCTCCTCCACCTGTATGACAGACAGAAAGACATTGATGTCTAGTTAAAGGGACTTAGTAACATTGTTCAGATGAGAGAAAATGGTGCTAAGGTAGTGACTTCAATGCTAGATGTACGTTTAAAGATAATCTGAAAGTTTGAGTGAAAACGGACCATTATTAAGGATAAAAATTGGGAAAAACTGATCTGATCGATTCCTTAATTCTCCCAACTATATTATTACAATTTATTTACATTTTAGGTGAATATAAATTGTCAAAAAGCATTGAATTGACTCCATATACCATTCCAGACATTTTAAGTGTTGACAGATTTTTTATAGCCTGTTTTATGACTTATTTTCAAGGAAAAACGGTTGGGAAAATTCAAAAATGGTTGGGAGAATTTACTGTTAATCACTGTAAGAGGGTGTTGACCAGTAACACTTTCATAAAAAAAAAAAAATATCTTTGTGGTTTGAGGATTTTTCTCAGGATTTTTCGCATGTTAGAGGGTAAGTACAGTAGAAGGAATATAATAAGTAACATTTCATACAAAAATTACACATTTTTTTCATCAAAGTGTCAAATTTGAAAGAGCATACACTCTATATGACAAAATCATCTTGGTTAGATCAAAATTGGTGCAGAGACGGCTAAAATACAAAAAAAAAATCACCATTTCCATTATTTGTGGGGCCCAACGAATATTCAATAATTTTGAACCAGCCGTTGATAAAACGAGATAGCGCGTTGTACGTTTTATTCCGGCCAATGCCAATGTTCGCTTTTTTGTGTTGGTTATAATTCTTATTATTCTTTTAAATTTAACATTTCCCAATTCTTTCTTTTCAGTTTTATTAATGCTGACCGTTTCTTTCATCTGGACTTGGTTGATCTTGATCCTGAAGAGTTTGTGCTTGAATTCATTGGCAAAGAGGAACTTGTCACCATCCTCAATCTCTCGACCCTGTAAGGAATAGACATAATCTATGTTAAAACAACCGACAGCAACACAATAAATAGTTTTAAGGACAAAAATGGAGAGTAAAAAAAAGGAGAGAGAGAGAAAAAACAGATGGTTAAGTAAAGGTTGTCAAGTGATGGGGAAAAGAAAGAGAAATAGAGTCAGTCAGAGTAACAGACAGGCTGATAAAAAGAGAGAGAGAGAAAGAGAGAGAGAGAAAGGGAGAGATAGAGGGGGAGAGACATAGAGGGAGAGAGAGGGGCACAGAGAGAGAGGCAGAGAGAGAGAGAGAGAGACAAACAGAGAGAGGGAGAGAGACAGAGAGAAACAGAGAGAGACAAAGAGGAATGGCATACCTTTGGTAGTTTAACAATGACTCTCGCCTTGCCACAGGCTAGCGACTGAAGAGTTCTCCTTAGTTCACTGTCCTCTGTACATTGCAACAAAATTTACATCACATTAATAAAACACATCAATCAAAATCAGTGATTCTTTTTTCTTCAAATCACAAGTCAAATTACCAATTGGCTTCAACATTGAGTTTACCTTATTGTATCTCTGCGTATATACAACAATTTTCCATACTTTGAGGACATATAATTCTTAAAATGACCCCTCTGTAACTCCTGCTTTACTTTGCTTTAGTTGATAGCATCCCTTATCTCCTTGACTGATTTCTTTTCTTTAATCACAAAATATTCAGTGATTTTATTAATTGACAATGATTTCAATTACCAAGTTCAACTAGAATCTACTGTTTTCCATACTTTGAAGCAGATAGAATTCTAAAATTGACCCCTTTCTAATTGCATTACATGAGTTGGTAGCGTGCCTTATCTCCTCTTCTCTTATATCACGAAACAATCAGTGATTTTATCAATCAAAATTAATTTAAAATACCAATTTTGACTAGAATCAACTTTTTTTCCTTCATGTTTTGGATCATGCAAACCTCTAACATTGACCCCTCTTTGACCCCTATATAACCTACCTTCATTCTTCATAGCTTTTTGAACTTCCTCCACTGACCATTAATTCCAAACACCACCGCCAGCTAGAATCAACTCTTTAAAAAAATGTTTTGGATCAATTATAACATTGACCCCTCTTTTTTCACCTCCCTTTGACCCCTCTTGACCCCTGCATGACCCCTCTTTGACCCTAGTATTACCGATGTTGGTAGCCTGTGCGATCTCTTCTAGTGAGTAGTTATCCCCCTCGTTGAAGAGGAGCAGGACTAGTGTTTGGTAGAGTGACACCTGAAGCTCCTTTACCGAAGAGCCCTGTAAGCATAGTAGATAATATTTACAGAGTAAGTCTTCTTTTTTCCTTTACATGAGACACAATACAAGACAGAGAATATTAAAGATAGTCATAGACAGACAATACAGAACACAATGGTGTAGTGAGAATTTGACTCTGGAAGGCACACCTAGCATCCAATATCAAAGGGAAATAATACTTTTGGTAGTGCCGTCCTCACATTAATTTTCTTTGTCGACATGGCTGGTCAATTTCATGTGTGCAAGAGCAATTTAGTGCTAGAGCAGGAAGTCAATTGCAGCCATTGCTTGTGATACCCTGGCCTTTTAACAAGGCCTCGTGACTTGAGCTATTTTCCAATCAGCGGCTGAAACAAGTCTAATCGGCGACAAAGACCAAGAGACCCGGGTGAATGTGCGATAGAGTGGCGTTAGCCATGAGGCCTTTTGGATTCTGGCTTTTACTGCTCTGCATGAATTATTCATAGGTACACATGAGCATGCTAATACGCCAACTTTGGGTATATTGACCAATCAAAACAGGCATTTTCCAGTTGGCTTCATCCATGATTCTTTGATTATCAAACCATGTAAGAAAAGGTAAAAGATGTAAATAAATTTTGCTTATGAGATCCACAGATAAATAATAAATACAAAATATCACATTCAAATCTATTTTACATGTAAAATTACAATAAGATAGAAAGCATTTGATGATTGGAGCTAAAAATAATAAAGACACCTTAATCTTGTAAAAGTATTTTGTTGATTGAACTTGGTAGAATTGATAGCTTCTGAAACAAAGTTAGGTGACAAAACTCTCACCTCTTCTCTGAACTGACCCTTGACGAGGCAGTGACCTAGGCTTGGCTGCCATTGTAGTTTGCGACCACTGTGCTTATCAAGGTAAAACCGTTTGAACTGCTCTTGAAGATTGACCATCTGGAATAGCACAAAAGAAAAGGGTAGTGATTAAAGGGAGATGGTAGTCAGTTTTCATGTGCAGTCGGCATAATTGTACAAGTCTGCACACAGCAAACCCTTTGGACCCATCAAGAAATACCCCCTAGTCTCTCAAGAGTCTTCTGGTGAGGGAAATAGATAATGACTTTTCCATATGGGTCGATTGGTGGATGTTTTTTAAATTTTTTTTCCCCCCAATTTTTAGAAAAAATAAAAATAATTAAAGCATTCAAAACTGAGAAATATCAGCCCAAAGAGAGGAGATAAAAAAATCAATAAAATAAATAATAAAAAAAAAAAAATCCATCGGTTCTAATGATAATGTGATCATAAGCTATTTTTGCATACATAATGAGCCCTGTGACCTTTGACCTTGTGAACCCATAATCGAATCAGTTCATTAGCTCTGCTATATATATATACATGACCTAAGTTTGGCAGGAATCCATCAATTGGTTCTTGATATAACATAATCACAAGCTATTTTTGCATACATAATGAGCCATGTGACCTTTGACCTTTTACCCCGTGACCACAAAATCTAATCAGTTCATTAGCTCTGCCAGATACATACATGGTTTAAGTCTGGCAGGTATCCATCCATCGGTTCTGGAGATAACGCGATCACGAGAATGGGACGTACGGATGGACGGACAGACAACCCGAAAATATAATGCCTCCGGCTACTTCGTAACGGAGGCATAAAAACATTGATTTTCCATGAATTTCCAGGACCCGTACGAGCCCTCATACCGGCCAACATTTGAAAATAAGAATCAGGAGTTTTCAGCACGGTATGCCTTTGAAAATAGGAAATCGCACTTGCAGCGGCAGTGAAACTGCCAATACACGGAAAGTCTGTTCCAAAAAGCGAATAAAACTTCGCTCCTCGATCATGCAGCCATCAACGCACCCAATATGTGAACTCTCAAATCGCGGCACATGCTAAAACAAGCTTAATTTGGCTTTAACACAACAAATTGCATGTCCTAAAAAATCCCCCAAATCAAAATATTCCGGAATATTCAGAAGGGTTGGCAGGTATCAGGGGTGATAGTGAGCACTAAAAAAAAAATAGGTTTTTTGTTTTCCCCTCAACCACGCCCCCCTGAGTAAAAAAAAAAGAAGAGGATTCGCGGGGAAAAAATGGCATCTAACAACATTCCCCCCTTTCAAGTAAGAAAATTGGGGAAAAATAGGGAAGAATAGAGAAAATAAGGAGGAAATCGGAAAAATCAGGATAAAATAGGGAAGGAAAAAAAATCTGGTAAAAAAAAAAAAAAAAAAAAAAAAATCTGGATTTTTTTTTTTTTTATTAAATCCGGAAAAAATCTGGGAAAAATAAAAAAAATCAGGAAACCAATTTAAATCGGGTTTTTATCAGGCCTGAGGTATAAATACTACATTAACAGTATGGATGTAAAAAAAAACTAGATGGAATTTTGACTGCGCGCAGTCGAAAATGATGCCTCCGCCATAGAGCAATTTAAACAAGTTTGGAGTTTAAATCTCCAGTGGTTCTTGAGATATCATGATAACAATCTCAATGTATGGAATTTCATAAGTTGACCTCTGTGACCCTTGACCTTTGACCTACGTGCTCCAAAATCTAATCAGATTGTCTTCCTATGGTGATACACACTATCATTAAGTTTGAAGTTTAAATCTCCAGTGGTTCTTGAGATATTATGATAACAATCTCAATGTATGGAATTTCATAAGTTGACCTCTATGACCCTTGACCTTTGACCTACGTGCTCCAAAATCTAATCAGATCGTCTTCCTATGGTGATACATACTATCCTTAAGTTTGAAGTTTAAATCTCAAATGGTTCTTGAAATATCGCGCTAACAAACTCAATACAAGGAATTTCATAAGTTGACCTCTGTGACCTGTGACCTTTGACCTACGTACTCCAAAATCTAATCAGATCGTCTTCCTATGGTGATAAATACTATTCCCGAGTCTTAAGTTTAAATCTTAAATGGTTCTTGAGATATTGTGATAACGGTCAAACGGGACGGACGGACGGACAACCCGAAAACATGATGCCTCCGGCACCACCTTCGGTGGCGGAGGCATAAAAAACTAGATGGAACTTTGACTGCGCGCAGTCGAAAATGATGCCTCCGTCATAGAGCAATTTTACAAACCAAAACAGAAGAAATTTTTCGAATTCAAGTTCAATTGTAATCCATTAACAGGTTCTCAGAATATTGTGATTACAAGCTATTTTTGCATACATAATGAGCCCATGACCTTTGACCTTATGAACCAAGAATCTACTCAGTTCATTGGCTCTGCAAGAAACATACATGACCTAAGTTGGCAGGAATCCATCAATCGGTTCTTGAGATAACGCGATCACGAGCTGTTTTTGCATACATAATGTGCCCTGTGGCCTTTGACCTTTGACCTTGTGACCCCTACATCTAATCAGTTCATCGGCTCTGCAAGTAACATACATGACCTAAGTTTGGCAGCAATCCATCAATCGGTTCTTCAGATAACGCGATCACAAGCTCGTTTTGCATACATAATAAGCCCTGTGGCCTTTGACCTTTGACCTCGTGACCTCAAAATCTAATCAGTTTTTCGGCTTTGCAAGTAACATACATGACCTAAGTTTGGCAGCAATCCATCAATCGGTTCTTCAGATAACGCGATCACGAGCTCGTTTTGCATACATGAGCCCTGTGACCTTTGACCTTTGACCTCGTGACCCCAAAATCTAATCAGTTCATCGGCTCTACAAGATACATACATGTACATGACCAAAGTTTGGCAGGAATCCATCAACCAGTTCTTCAGATAACGCGATCACGAGCTCGTTTTGCATACATAATGAGCCCTGTGACCTTCGACCTTTGACCTCGTAACCCCAAAATCTAATCAGTTCATCAGCTCTACAAGATACATACATGACCAAAGTTTGGCAGGAATCCATCAACCAGTTCTTCAGATAACGCGATCACGAGCTTGTTTTGCATACATAATGAGCCCTGTGACCTTTGACCTTTGACCTCGTAACCCCAAAATCTAATCAGTTCATCGGCTTTACAAGATACATACATGACCAAAGTTTGGCAGGAATCCATCAACCAGTTCTTCAGATAACGCGATCACGAGAACGGGACGTACGTACGTACAGACGTACGTACGGACGTACGGACGGACGGACAACCCGAAAACATAATGCCTCCGGCTACTTCGTAACGGAGGCATAAAAAGAAAGATTTTACAACAGTGTTGACCGGTGCTGTACCTACAGCATATATGTACCTGCCAACATTTGAAAATAAGAATTAGGAATTTCTAGCATGGTATACCTTTGAAAATAAGAAATCTGTACCTTAAACACGCGTTCACACATGCAGCAGCAGTGTGACTGGCAATACGCCATAAATCTATACAAAAAAGCAGATACAAATTTCGCTGCTCGATGATGCAGCCGTTCAACGCACGCAGTACGTGAACACTCAAATCGCGGCACGTTATAAAAGCTTAGTTTGGCTTCAGCCAACAAAAAAAAAAAAAAAAATAGAGGGAGAGACAGAACTTACAGGATGACAGACAGGGAGCGGACTATTCTCTTCAATCACTGAACTTAGCAATGTGGGAATGCATCCTATGATCTTATGAATCTAGTGAGAGAGAAACTTACAGGGTAACAGACAGGGAGCGGATGACTTTCTTCCATCACTGAACATAGCAGTGTGGGAATGCATCCTATGATTTAATGAATCTAGACAGAGAGAGAGAACTTACAGGTTAACAGACAGGGAACGGATGACTTTCTTCCATCACTGAACTTAGCAGTGTGGGAATGCATCCTATGATCTAATGAATCTAGAGAGAGAGAGAACTTACAGGGTAACAGACAGGGAACGGATGACTTTCTTCCATCACTGAACTTAGCAGTGTGGGAATAAATCCTATTATCTCATGAATCTAGAGAGAGAAAGACAGAAACTTACAGGATGACAGACAGGGAGAGGATGACTCTCTTCCATCACTGAACTTAGCAGTGTGGGAATGATGTTATTACAAGCTATTTTTCATATACATGTTTGACCCTTCGATCTTTGACCTCATGAACCTAAAATCTAATCACTTCATTGGCTCTGCAAGATACATGTTTTGAGTTTGATAGTAATCCATCCGTCAGTTCTGTTGATTATACGTTCACAAGCTAATTTAGCATACGTAATGAGCCCCATATCAGAGCTGCTAAGTTGTATTTTGCATTTTTAGTTTTCTTATCCCCTCAAAATCAGTATTTTGACCAAAGAATCAGTATTTTTTCCGCGTGGAAAAAATATGCATGCATATTGGCCATGTTCGATCACTTATTACATTTTCGTCCCACATGTACCGTTAATCTCTGTGTATAAGACGCACTTTTTTTGCCGCCGAAAAAATTCAAAGTCGGGGGTGCGTATTATACACAGGTTAAAAAAAAAGTTTCCATTTATGCCCCTCCACTTGGCGCTATGCCTGGCAATGTCTTCAAGCTCAGTAATCGGTGTGTTGACTCACCACTCGGAAACTAGAACACTCAAATTTGTCTGTCATCTTGGTTTGAAAGTAATCTTTCTGATAGATCTCAATGAAGTTTAAAATAATAATTCCTCAAATTTTTCTTCTATTACACATGGCGTACCAAAAGGTTATATCCTAGGTCCTTTACTGTTTTTTTTATTTTACATTAATGATCTTACACATTCAACTGCACCTCGAGGTTAACTGAAAGTCCTTCCCACGTTTTTTTTTTTTTTAACACGAACCTGGCTTGCTGCCGACAGAGCCAGCAAAAAAAAAAAATTAAAAAAAAAAAATCTTCCTTATTTAACATGAAAAAACGTACGTCCGTATTTTAAGTTGATTTCTGTACAGAATACAGCCAATCTGTACTACTTGGCAGCTCTGCCATATCCTTCAACATTTGACCTTGTGACCCCAAAATCTAATCAGTTTAATGGCTCTGCAAGATACATACATAACCCAAGTTTGGAGGGAATCCATCAATGGGTTTTTGAGATAATGTGATCACGAGCTTTTTTTGCATACATAATGAGCCCTGTGACTTTTGACATTTGACCTCGTGACCCCAAAATCTAATCACTTCCTTGGCTCTGCAAGATACATACATGACCCAAGTTTGGTTCCTGATATAATGCGATCACGAGAACGAGACGTAAGGACGGACGGACAACCCAAAAACATAATGCCTCCAGCTTCTTTGTAACGAAGGCATAAAAATGTGTATGCTTGTAGGCAAGCAACTGAAGGAAAGAGGATTAATGCCTTAACCAAAGGGCACTAGCGCACCGACTTGGTTTTGAACCCAGGACCTCCCAGTTATGAGACCACTGAGCCATTACACCTCCTGTGTATAACGACCATCTGCCTACAAAGACTGCCATTTGTGTCTTCTTAGGTTGGACTTTCTATACAGGTTTGTCTGTACAGCAATTCAATTCAATTCAAATGAGGTTTTATTCAAGACTTGTCAAAAAGTCCAAAGATTAAAAATGCAAGTTTACATCAAACATACAATCATATAAAACACATTAAAAAACATATATAAAGAAAACATAGCAAGTGAGAAAAAATATATAAAAATGAATAAATGTTTACATCAAAACATCAAAGCAGTTGAACAAAAAAATGAGAAAAAAAAAAATTTAAACAAAATACAAGATATAAATATTGCTAGCAAAAATGAATAATGTTTACATCAAAACAAATAAAATGTATACAGATACGTGAATTCAATTAACTGTGACATAGAAAAAAACTGTGATAAAAGCACTTGCTTACCTCTGATGGTAGATGTATCTCTAGTGGTTTATACGTTGGCCAGTATCCCATGGTTAGAATGTTCACACTGAGATCCATTACAGTTGCATGACACTGATGTTGCATATGCTGCAAGGGACAGAACAGGCAAAGATGAACATGTCAATTTCATAATCAAATGCCACATTCACACATAAGAGGTAAGCTGCCTAAAAAGTAATATGGTTGCAAAATAAGAACTATGTTGGGCGTAAATAATGCATGGATGGGATCAAACTAAACGTTTTCATGGCAGTTTACTGAGCCATGCATGAAAGATGTTAAAGCCCCACTCCACTACTTATAGCTACTTGCGCCCTCTATATAGCAAACAATACCTAATCAGTGCCTGTTGGTCCCCCGTGAGCCTCTTTTTCTTATGTTAATTGAGAGCTGATTTGATGAGACAACCACCTGTCAGTGACCTTGCGGGGAGGTCTAATCCCCCTGGCTAAACTTGTACGGACGGGCTTTAAAGTATACCCATCTTTTACACTAAGATGTGAATAACTAGCAAATATAATCCTGCTTAATTTATCAAATAATTTATGAAATCTGAGTGTGATACCAAATACAATGCATGGCTTACGCCAAAGTGAAATCATCTTTATTTGAGTTCAGTAACATATAAGGCCACTCTCTTGTTTACTTTTTGAATGATTGTCATGTTCTTAAATACCAGGGACGAAATGCAGTGCAGGACTTTTTACAACTGATCATGTTATCCTGTACAAACATATTCATTCAAATAAATAAATAAATAAATAAATACCATAACACATATAATGTGATAAAATGTCCTATCAAGTCGGTGAAACTGCTTTTTCATTTTTGTAAAGACCGACCTGTTTGAAAGCTACCATGATGTGTTTGGATAGCTCCATGTGTTTGAAATGAGAGAGACAAAGAGACGGATAGAGACAGACAGACAGACAGACTGAGAATGAGACATACCTGTTTGAATGCGAACATGATGTCTTTGGAGAGTTCCATGTCTTTGAACATTCCTTCTAGCTTGGATGTGAAGGCACCACCACATTCTGAAGAAAACAAATTAATATAAAAGTTTAGTACAGAATAATAACAAAAAATAATATGACAAGCGATAGCCATTCCAATAATAATAATTATATTCAGTGTTTTTCTAGCGCTAAATACATTGATGATGTCTCAAAGTGCTTTACAGATATATTACTACCATGGTCATCGGATTCAGGCTTGCCTGCAAACAATGTATGCACATTCTCCACTCCCTGGGGAGCATTCCAGCCAGTCGCCATTTTACTGATGCTCACAATACTAAGCAAGCAACATTAACTTTCGTATTCGTTTCGTAGCCCCTTGGCGTATGTACTTATCTTTCTGATATACAATAGAGAAATGAAAGATGCATTATTGTGGTATCCTATTTTGCCACTGCACCTTTTCTTTTGTTTAAAAGGGAAAGCTTGATTACCTTGCTTGAGCTTGGAGAGCATGGACTTCTCTGCATCCACTGAAGCACTCTTGCCAACTAGTAGTCTCTTAGCCAAGTCCTTCTTGTAGAATGCTTCAAATACATCCTTCCCTGTTACATACAGAACAACCATTTAAACAAGTTATGATCATGTTCACGACTGGAAATTCTCTAAGCATGCACTTCATGACCAGAGGGGTGTTTCACAAAGATCCTAAGTTGAACTTCACTCTAAGTTGGACTTAACATTTATGGAGAGCCATTTGTAGCCTTAAAATAAAATATATTCAAAAGCAAAAATTCGAATGTTTTAGACTTTTCATATATCCAACATCAAGAACATGAAATCTCCTTGATAATAGAAAGTATGAATGATTTGAATCAACATTTTATGCCTTTTAAATAACTTTTACAAAATGTTTTCAAAGATGCTAACGGCTTTCCATAATTGTTAAGTCAAACTTAGAGATAAGTTCAACTTAGGATCTTTGTGAAACACCCCCTAGAATCAATCCCTGGGCCCTGTTTCATAAAAAATAGTTATCAATAACAAGCTGTAACAACTGTTATAAGCTACTGTAACCGTGACATTTGATTGGCCGAGGGAAAATTTGTCAAGGAAATTTTACATTTGTTATTGATAACAAGTTTTATGAAACAGGGCCCAGATCCCACGATAGATTGTAGCCATTACCTTTTATATGAAACAAAACTTGGTCAATGGAATTACTGTAAAACCAGTGCATGTGCAAAACATGTTCATGAATTTCATGATTAGAGTGGTTAATATTCATTAAATCTTCATGCAGTGGAATAATTTACTCATAAAGGACGCAGCACTTAATTTTTGCAATTCAAGATATGTTATTGTCGTGAAAGCTGCTCTCATTTACAAATCATGAAAGAATCACTAGTACCGTATCAATCAACAATGAAACATGTGTGAGTGTTTGCAAGAAGATCAGGAACTGATGGTTCATTAAATAAACCTACACTTAACACCTGATCTCTGCTTTGTTTAATTTCCTTTCTGTTTTCCAACTTACTGCCACTGATATTCAAGCAGCAAGTCTTGACCACTAGAAAGGTATCAAAATAATATTGAGCTCCAATAACATTTAAAACTAAATTAGAACCAAAAACAATTATCACCCTGTCCACATATCTAATATACATATACATATAAATAAATAGCCCTTGAAAAATATATCTGAAATAAACTGTGCAGCTACCAAGAAATAAAGCAAAATAAACAAAGCATTCCTTGATGCGTCTGGACTATGACCAGGCAATGCACACTGTTTGTCTGAAGCATTGTTCCATGATTTCACATCCATGTCCATAGTATTTGGGGTTAATGGTTTTTGCCAATTTTTCAACATTTTGTTTACATATGGCTGGCCTTATCTATACCACAACAAAGATTATAACATGGTAACAATTCTCAAGGATTTTTTAAAATGCATGTTCTTAAAATGAAACTTCACTGTGAGTACTCAATATTGGCTTTAAAGCCCGTCTGTACTAGTTTGACCAGGGGGATTAGACCTCCCTGCAAGGACACTGACAGGTGGTAATCAGTCCATAGGGATGTTATCCTATTGACTAGAGGAATCAAGTTGTACATGTGTTTAAGTCTATGAGAGTGTGAGGATTCCAAAGTCAACAGGTTAAAGCCCCTTTGCACTAGTTTGGCTAGGAGGGATAACCTCCCTGCTGTGGTCACTGACAGGTGGTTATCTCATCAAATCAGCTCTCAATTAACATACGATAAAGGGGATCATGGGGGACCAACAGGCACCGATTAGGCATTGTTTGCTATATAGAGGGCGCAAGTAGCTATAAGTAGGGTTTTATGAAGATTCTTGCTGACTCACCGTGGATGAACCTGAATAGAACCATGATCTTGTCCAGGAGTCTCTCAAGCTCTTCCTCCGTAGCTTCCTTGTTACCAGCTCTCAACTTGTTGTCAACATACTTTGCTATATGGGTGAAATGAAAAGAAAGGAGATAAGGCTATAGTAAAACAGTCGGCAAACAGCACATTCAGTTCAGTCCCTTTTTTCAGTCCTTTGTCCTCTCTTTCTTACCCTTTTTTTCAGGTAGTGTTTGGTTTTATTGGATTCCGGGGCAATCAGAGACAACAGCATTCATTTATTTATTGATTGATAATATAACAGTTTAAGTTTATGATTCTCCTGCCTCAAAGGGGGGAAAAGAAGGTCATAGTACATCAGTGGAAAGATTAATTGGGGCTGATGGCATTGTGCCCCCCCCCCCCTGAATCTCTAAAAAAGAGCAGATGTAAATAAAAATGTCCTGTACAAGAGTTTTGTTGATGGGTGGAAAGCAGCGATCCTAGGCAACATGCATGCAACAAAAAGCAGGCACAAAGGCAGGTGATGCACTGACACTTGCTACTTCTCATTCATAATATTTAGAATCTAGATGGATATCTGGGTGGATATTTTGCCAAAGCCCAAAAATTGTATCAACTCAAATCATTGGTCAGTGTGAGGATAGATAACAACAAGCTCTGCTAGTTTGTTGAGCCTTTCATTGATAAGGTTCTTCAAAAGCATCTTGTAGATGAACATTTTTTTACAGATAGGTTTTGATGGATATTTTGTTTCTTGATTTATTGTTGTATCCAAGTTGAGGGCTGCGGGCACGTCAAGCTACTTTGCTTATTTCTGTAGCCCTCCTGCATCTAATGTATGTTAATAATGCACTCTATATTTTTGTTTAATTTCGTTTATTATCTGTATAAAATTATATACACTTAAAATATTGTATCAAACCATATTATGTTCATGAAAATGTATGATGAAAAAAAGAGAAAAGATGCAGAAACCAATAAATCAAATCAAATCAATCAAATCAAGAAATTTACAACCTCTAACCATCAGTTGGTGTGAGGATACTTACCAACAAGTTCTGCTGGTTTGTTGAGCCTTTTGTTGATGAAATTCTCAAAAGAATCTTTCAGAGAGACAGAGAACTTCTCATTCTTGGCGAAGCAGGTCTGGAGGATGTTGTCCAGCTTCTCCTTGAAGTCTAGGAGTTCCTGGACCATAGTTTTGTCCTTCTCTGAGTCTATAACTATAGTAGTGCCTGTTTTCTGTAATAACCGAAGGTTGGAGGAGGGAATAGAAAACAAGAGGAACAACTTTAACAAGATGCACATACTTGATACCACAGTATCACTTGCAGAGGATAAGAAGTGCGTTGACCCCTTGTGAAGTGGTATCAGTGGAAGTTATTCTGAATGGTTCATTATGCCGTAAATAGGAACAATTTTGTGTCACGAGGTTTTGATTTCACAAAAAGTAAACTTTGATTAAATCTTCTTTTTTTTGTGTGGAGAATCAAAGGCATCGGTTAACAATGTTTCCAGTTTCACAAATCTGAGATGCATGGCCATACATGTTATCAGTGTCTGTGATGGGGTGTAATATTGAAGCCCTAAAAAAAATTGCATTTCAAAACGATCGTGAAGTGCCTCAAAAAAGTAAAATTCTTTAAGTAACTGGTTTTACCATATTCATTTTTCCCAATAGACTGTAGTGTTGCATACATGCCAACATTTGAAAATCAGAAATCTGTACAAATTATGCTATTTTCAAAAAAAAGAGGAACAATCCTAACTCTCCTATTCAATACTACAGACAAATTTGTACAGGAAGAGGAAGGCCTGCATTAAAATGATAATTATCTTCTCCCAAAAAGAGGAATGTTCCTCTTTAATCTGAACAGTTGGCATGTATGGTGTTGTAAAAAACGTTGAGAAAAAGGTCTTTGAAATTTCGTTTTTGGACTCATCTAACGCTTTGCTTGAAGATGCCTACAGAGTATCATATCATTGCAATGGGTGGGCTTACCTTGATAAAAGCACTGAAGTACTGACATAAATCATGGAGGCCGTTCTTTGTTCTCTGCAGCAGTCTGTAGAGTAGCGTAAGGTCATCCACCCGATTGGCCTCTAGTAGCCTGTCCAAACCTGAAAAAACAATCACCAAGACCAAATCAGATCTAATCCACATGCTCTTTTTTTTAATATTCCAGATTGTGAAATATGGTGATTAATGCAATGTATGGACATCTCATTTATTAATCTACTTCATCCAAATGTGGAAATTATTGAAATGACCAATGGTTCTTTCAACAACAACAAAAAAGGGTAAAGGGGGGGGGGGGGGGGGGAGTAAATGGGTGTGGGTCTTTCAATGTATATTTGACTACAGTTTATTTATCTATAAAGACTCATTCAGACGATAGGCATTTTGAAACAGTTTGAACTTAATGCTGCTGCAAAATACAACGACACAAGCATGAAACTGATACCTGTATGCTTCACATTCCTGTGCCTAATGGTAATTGGATCAGACAGGATACAGGGAAGTTTATTGAGTGGAGCTTTGTATTTTTACCCCACCCCCACCCCCTACATCCCAACCCGCTATATTTCTATTTGTGATTCATTTAAAATTTAAAAATTGACTGTCTAATTTTTCTAAAAAGTGGTTTACTACATCATCAGGTCTCAATGAGGCTTAAGTAAACTTGAACCTTTCTAAAGGATAGTTCCAATGTGGTCTTCTAGCAGTTGTTTCTCTAAGCAGGCCATTCAAGATTTCCGGTAAGTGTGGTTTAGGTAGTGTAGGATTGTTTGCACTTCTTCCGCAAGACTTACAACATTGCTTCTAGTAATTCATTCACACCAAATAGGTGTCTATTACAATTTTTGAAAAGTGATTTACCATGCTATGTCTGAGAGGGGATCAAATGAAGTCTTACCTTTCTGCAGAATAGTTCCAATGTGGTCTTCCAGCAGTTGTTTCTCTACGCAGGCGATTAGAGGTTTTCGGGTAGTGTGGTCTAAGTAATGTAGAATTCTCTGCGATTCCTCCTCTAGACGTTTGTCGACGTGAGTAAGGTACTCGGGTACCTGTATGTGAACAACAATAAAATAATGATGTCAGTGGTTGATTAGTTGGTATTTGTTTTCTTCCTTGTTCTATCTCCTCCTTTTTTTTGGTCTTCCTTTCTTTTTTTCACTCTCTTTTTATTTTATTTCTACTCTATTTTTATTTATTTTTATTTATTTATTTATTTATTTATTCTTGGGGGGGGGGGGTGGTTTGAGAATGGGGTAATATTTTTAAGGGTGGTGAGCAAATGAAAAAATCCTATAACCTTTAACAACCCTGCTCAGAAGAAAAAAAAGGTTCAAATAATGAAACAAGGCTGTTTCCTGTAATGCACGGAAGACTTGAGTCATCCTGAAAGGAAATTGCTAGAATTTCTTGGCTTTCTGTGACATTGTTACAGTAAATCCCAGAGATCTTTGCAAACAATAAGATTTGCTTCATGTATTGCTTGGGTAATATTATAAGGGCAAAACTGTAGTTTTAAAAGTCTATAATTTGTAATGAATTCCAAATAAATGAATCTATTCTTACTTAGGTTAACTAAATAACACATGTATTCAATTTGTGAAGATGTTCTACAACTATTTGTTTAGATTTGTATCAGCAGTATAACATACTATATACTTATATGCTAGATGATCAACCTTTTCTGATCGATTCCACACTGTTTCTTTCACAATGCAAGCGCATGACCAGAACTTAACTTTATCTTTAAAGGGGGAGATTGTCCTCAGCCTCTGCTGGTTCTTACCTCTCTTTCATGAACAAGCCTCTGTCCCTCTGCACCATAAAGCATCTGTGTAGCCTCCAAGAACCTCTTCTCAAATGCCTCTTCGTAGATCTGAAACATTAAACATACAAACTCACAAATGTAATAAAACTCCGGGGGGGGGGGGGGGGGGGGAGGGTGTTTCACAAAGATCCTAAGTTGAACTTATCTCTCAGTTGGACCAAACAATTATGGAAAGCCATTAGCAACCTTGAAAATATTTTGTAAAATTTATTTCAAAAGGCATAAAATGTTGATTCAAATCATTCATATTTTCTACTATCATGACAGATTTCATGTTCTTGATGTGGAATTTATGAAAAGTATAAAATACTTGAATTTTTGCCTTTGAATACATTTCAAAATAAGGCTACAAATGGCTCTCCATAATATTTAAGTCCAACTTATAGTTAATTTCGACCTCGAGGAACAAGCACTGCATCTATAGAACTCTCTAAGCAATGCATTTTCTTTTCACTCATTTTCTGAAAAATGTTCTCATTTCTTTACAATCATCTCAGGAATTCAGGACCAACATTCAAATTGTACTGATCAAAAAAATCATTTGAATACCTGTGCAATACTCAAAATATAAATAAATTTCCAAACAGAAGACTGACAGACTCATGTCAGTGGATCTTGCAGCATATAAGCCTTGTGATTGAACAGGTGGTCTACCACTGCCACTCTACCACGCAATTACCACCAGCACTACCATAATCATCACTGCAACTACCACTACCACCATAATCACCACTACCACTACCACCAATACCACTACCACCACTACAACCACTACCACTACCACTACTACTACTAGATTACCTGTAGATCTGAGAGCATTCGAAGAAGACTTTTGAGAAGACTATGGTCGACGACATCCCCCGTCCTCTCGCTCTCTATTAGCATCAAGAGGCCCTCTACGGTCCGATTCTGTACAGTCCTGTTGCTAATGATGTGAGAGCGAAAGAGATCTAGTCCCATGTCCCTGCAAAGTAAACAATGAATGCAGAAGTCAGTTTGATGAAAAAATGAATTGGTTAAGCCCCAGTCCCATATAAAGCCGGACCAGCACGGACGAGCACGGACCACTCCGGACCATCCCGGACCATGGTCTGGGGTGATCCGGGATGGTCCGGGATGTTTTGTTCAAAAAAGTGTGATGCTTTAAAAGCTACAGTCCCATATACGTCCCGGACCGTCCCGGACCATCCCGGACCCCATCCGGGGTGATCCAGGATTCGGTCCGTGTTGACACCGTGTTGGCACCGGGGTGGTCCTGGATGGTCCTGGATGGTCCTGGATGGTCCTGGATGGTCCTGGGCGGTCAATAACTCACTCCCGGACTGCCACGGATCAACACGGACCGCCCCGGCGCCACTACGGATGACCCCGGACCCAGCACGGTGGCTACACGGATCACCCCGGATCAAACTATTGTCCCGGACCGTCCCGGACCACCCCGGCAGTTTTTGACCGTCAAAAACATCCGGGGTCGATTCCCGGACCGCCCAGGACCATCCAGGACCATCCAGGACCACCCCGGTGCCAACACGGTGTCAACACGGACCGAATCCCGGATCACCCCGGATGGGGTCCGGGATGGTCCGGGACGGTCCGGGACGTATATGGGACTGTAGCTTTAAGATCTGAAATGAATTCCATGCGAATCATTAGTCTAGATTCACATCTTTTTTCAAAATACATTAAGACAAGATAAACATTGTGTAATCCTTTGATTTCAGCCAGTTTCTGTCAGAAGTTGGACTAAACATATCTCTGCTAAGAATATAAAAATCTCCCCGGAACTTGCCAAAAACCCTCCAAAAACCCTCCAAAAACCCTCAGTGAGATAACATACCCTTGAAATATTTTTAATCGGTATTCTGAGAATCATTTTGTCTCGCTAAGACACGCCAATTTGTGATGCAATAACTTATACAATGACTAAGTAAGTTTCAGGCTTTTGAACACTGTTAAAAGCATCATTTCAAGTATGATATTAGTCAGAAAAAAATCTTGGAAATATATCTCAATAACCCTGTGAGAAAGTTGCTTGAGAAATGTATTCTTACCGTTTTCTTTTACGATTACAGAACTAGCTGCATACTTCATACTGCGTCGGAGAGATAAAATAGCCCTTACCCCATTTTAAATTTTATTTTATCTCTCACGTAAAATAAGATGGAGGATAGCTTTAAGACATGCATTATCATGAGTATAGTCCTAAATGTAGTATCGGTAGGCATGTGAGAAGAGATACAATCTGAGATAAAAAGTGGTCTCAGAATACTGATAATTTTATGAAAAATAAGATAAAATCATGCTTAGAATACAACCCCTGGGCCCCATTTCACAAAACTGTCATCAGTGACAAATGACAGTTTTTGTTATAAGCTAGTGAAATCCTTGTTTCTGATTGGTTATCAGCAGACTTGTTACTGATTTTTGTCATTTGTAAAACGGGTCCCTGGTCTGTAAATCTGTTAACGTTATTTCAACCACCCAAACACTTCCAGAAAAGGATACTGACTTGCTAAAATACAGGCAATAACTAGATGGAATTCGACTGCGCGCAGTCGAAAATGATGCCTCCGTTATAGAGCAATTTTACAAACCAAAACAGAAAAAAAAAATTGAATTCACATTCAATGGTAATCCATTGACAGGTTCTCAGAATATTGTGATTACAAGCAATTTCTCATATACATATATGACCCTTTGATCTTTGACCTCATGACCATAAAATCTACTCAGTTCATTGGCTCTGCAAGATGTTCTGAGTTAAATAGTAATCCATCTGTCAGTTCTAATGAGAATGCGTTCACAAGCTATTTTTGCATACATAATGGGCCCATGACCTTTGACCTTTGACCTTATGAACCAAGAATCTACTCAGTTCATTGGCTCTGCAAGTAACAAACATGACCTAATTTTGGCATGAATCCATCAATCGGTTCTTGAGATAACGCGATCACAAGCTGTTTTTGCATTCATAATGTGCGCTGTGGCCTTTGACCTTTGACCTACGTGCTCCAAAATCTAATCAGATTGTCTTCCTATGGTGATACACACTATCGTTAAGTTTGAAGTTTTTACATCTCCAGTGGTTCTTGAGATATCATGATAACAATCTCAATGTATGGAATTTCATAAGTTGACCTCTGTGACCCTTGACCTTTGACCTACGTGCTCCAAAATCTAATCAGATTGTTTTCCTATAGTGATACACACTATCACTAAGTTTGAAGTTTAAATCTCCAGTGGTTCTTGAGATATCATGATAACAATCTCAATGTATGGAATTTCATAAGTTGACCTCTGTGACCCTTGACCTTTGACATACGTGCTCCAAAATCTAATCAGATTGTTTTCCTATAGTGATACACACTATCACTAAGTTTGAAGTTTAAATCTCCAGTGGTTCTTGAGATATCATGATAACAATCTCAATGTATGGAATTTCATAAGTTGACCTCTGTGACCCTTGACCTTTGACATACGTGCTCCAAAATCTAATCAGATCGTCTTCCTATGTTGATACATACTATCCTTAAGTTTGAAGTTTAAATCTCAAATGGTTCTTGAGATATCGCGCTAACAAACTCAATACAAGGAATTTCATAAGTTGACCTCTGTGACCTGTGACCTTTGACCTACGTACTCCAAAATCTAATCAGATCGTCTTCCTATGGTGATAAATACTATTCCCGAGTCTTAAGTTTAAATCTTAAATGGTTCTTGAGATATTGTGATAACGGTCAAACGGGACGGACGTACGGACGGACGTACGGACGGACGGACGGACGTACGGACGGACGGACGGACGGACGTACGGACGGACAACCCGAAAACATGATGCCTCCGGCACCACCTTCGGTGGCGGAGGCATAAAAACAAAACATGAACTTACCATAGAGAAGATACTAGTGAATTCTGTAGTACATAGGTCCTATCCAGAAACAGAAATATACTCCTGATCATGATCTGCAAACAAAATCAAAATGAGATAACGCAAAAATTAAATAAAAATACATGGAAGGCTCAATTAACTTGGAAACAGGAAATTTTATGCATGAACTTGAACAAAATATATTTCTGAATCTATAGCACAACTTTCAATGATGTAAAGACATTGGCTGGAAAATCTTATGATCATATACAATTAATGACTAAATTTGTCATACCCTTATAAAGTTTTATAATTGTTCAAGTATAAGAAATATTAATTTGTCCTAATCTATGTTTCTTGAGAATGTGAATTATTAAAGCTTACATCTAAAGGTATTTAACAAAGGCCCTAAACAAACCAGACAACCTTTCATTCTTGAGTTACAGAAAAAACAAAAACAAAAATCAAATTCACAAAGCCGAAAGGGTATGAATAGTTGGGTATGAATAATTTAATCGTTAACTGTAGGTTGTATCATCCATTTTAAAATTTATTCAGGTTTTCCCTGGGATATTGCCAAGTTACTTGTATATATAATATGTCAACTCTTGTGTAAATGTTTTCACCGTCTTCATAAGTGTGCTCCTGTGAAATATCTCATTTTCAACCTTCTTTCTCAAATGTTTTTAAAACACAACAAAGAAGTATTTGTATAAAATATTGGAACAAACCTTGGGGATGTTTCACAAAGATCTTAAGTTGAACTTATCTCTCAGTTCGACTAAACAATTATGGAAAGTCGTTTCCATCATTGAAAATATTTTGTAAAAGTTATTTTAAAAGGCATAAAATGTTGATTCAAATCATTCATATTGTATATTATCAAGGAGATTTCATGTTCTTGATGTGGAATTTCTGATAAGTCTAAAATATTTGAATTTTTGCTTTTGAATATATTTCATTTAAAGGTAAAGACCAGTTATGGTCATGCGATTGCATTGTGAAAGAAACGTTGTGGAATCGATCAGAAAAGGTTGATCATCTAGCATCTAGCATCTGCAAGGTTCTGGAATCATCAAAATGATAAGAAATTTGGCCCATTCTTCGTAAAGTTACAAGCACTATACACAGAAAGATGTATATGGGACTACCCTATATCTCTCACAGACCATGAGAGAAACAAATTTACCAAATATATGAATTAGTAGGCGGTTTCCCGGCAAATTTTTTATCATCATGTATTAGTCAAAACATATTCTTTCACATGATTGGTAATGAGAGCTTCCATTTCATTTTTTGAAATTGGGGCGTTTCCAATACTGGTCTTTACCTTTAAAGGCTACAAATGGCTCTCCATAATATTCAAGTCCAACTTACAGTTAAGTTCGACTTGGGATCTTTGTGAAACACCTCCCTTGTAAATAAAAGAAATAACTTACCATCTGCCTACAGTGATCTTGCCAGCAGGTGTTAAGTTGCTTCAAGTACGTCAGACTGTCTGTCATTTCAGTGCTAAGAAGTCAAGGCTATAAATTCTACAATTCTCTCAAATCACCTAAAGTCCCACTGCACTACTTATAGCTACTTGCGGCCTCTATATAGCAAACAATGCCTAATTGGTGACCATTGGTCCCCCATGATCCAAAAGAAAGCAGATTCCCAAACCTTTACTTCTCATCTCTTTAACTTTGACTTCCTTTCATAAAAGTACACCTTTCTCCCTCCACCAAAGATGGACTGATTCAAGAAAGACGTCAAGAAGTTTTTAAAATACAAAATTGTAATCATTACTGGTACATATGATAATTTTCTACAATTACTTTACTTTTCACTTTTAATCTACATTTTCATTTTTAATCACACTGAAAGAAAATACTTTGGTATTGCTGAAAATGCAAATTTTCATCAATATTTTATAAACATCAGGTCCTGCAATTTATTGTTTAAATAAGTATAGTGAAAATAAGCTACCATCTAGTCCGTAAAAGATCATAACTGTTTTCATCTGTGGACATTTACATCTGAGGTACAAGAAGTAGATTTCTCTCATGCGACTTTCTCTCCAAGCAGATATTGCTTGTACAACGGTTATGTAATAATAAAGGATATCTAGTAAACTGTCCAGTCTGTGAAGCCACATGCTGTTCACAGACTTCTTTGAGCTGGTCATACAGGGAGGCAGACATCTTGTGCGAGCACATGTTTTCGACCGCCTGATACAGCTCCTCTAGACTGTACTTGATGGGCCTGCTCTTGTGGATGGCTTGGACGGCCTCCTTCAGTCTGTCCCATGTCTGCTGTTGGTAGTTGGCTGGGAGGACAGGCTTGACTGTTCAAAATGAATAGCAAATAAGGAGTTATTTGGATGTCTTTTTTTTTCATTTTTAAACTTTTTTTTCTGGGAGGGGTTACCCTGTATCAGTGCCATACATGTATTTAGCTATTCTGCTGATGCTGATTTTAATCAATAGTATTTTCAAATTGATTGCCCTGGAAGGGGGGGGGGGGGGGTTGGTGTTACAGCAAATCTGTATTCCTTAAATATACATCAATGAGATGATTTGTGTTCTTGAAAGATTTTTCTCAACTCCTGTTGGCTGCTGACAAATTTCACATTCGGAGGACAATTCCCATTTCTTGTTTAATACTGATCTCAAAATAATTTGAATACAATTATTGAGTTTGTAATATTTGGTGAACTCAAGACTATCAGGGAGAAGAGCAGCCAAGACTAAGCCTTAGCAATTCCAACAGATTTTTTTTTAAAGTAATTTTTTGGAAAACTGCAATTATTTAAATGAGTAACGAATAAAAAAGAGTGAAAGTTGTACTATGCAGGAATAAGTGATGCGATACACTGCAAAATTTGTGGATGTAGATTAAACCATAGAATTACTTCTAAAATACAATTGTGAGTATTTCATTTCATGACCGATAAATCAGTTTTTTATTTGAGAAGGGTGACCCCCAGATATTTTCATTTAATAGTTTATAAAAATACACCCTTATATTATTCTTAGTAAAAATACGATGTTATGAAAGTTTTGCCGATGTTTTAGGCTACAGCACAATATTAAGATGTCAAAACTTCAACATTCCAAAAGTTTAAACACATGTATGTTTTAAACTATTCAGTTTACACATTTGAAGATATATGTAGGTCTAGAATTTAACTCAAAATCAATGTAGATCTGAAAACTAGAGAATACACTTCTAACTTTACTTCTAACTATGGCTTGCCTGAAGGAAAAAAAGAAAACAAAGGAAAAAAAGAAAACAAAGAAAAAAAAAGAAGAAAAAACTATGGCTTGCCTGCCTTGGCATATTCCCCATCCCTTTGAGGATTTTACAATGTGGAAATAAACGTGTACATTGTATAATCCGTTTAGTTAAGAGGAAAAAGTCGTAAGTTAAATATAAACATGGCATATTTTTAAAAGATTTTCATGTAGGTCTATAAAAAACGATAACTCCCAGTTTAAGATAATGTGAGAAAGATCTAGATCTAATTCATAGCTGGAGGATTTCTTTTCCTTTTTTGCCAGATAAAATCTACCCAATAAATGACATGTGATGGCCCTGCCCAGGCTGCCCATCAACTAAAAGTTTATGACAGAGAAATGACAATGTTGGAAGGGTCATTTCATAACTACCTAGTCAGGTTGTTGATCTTGGCAAAAAGGGCTTTGTGAAACACGTAGTGACGTAGCGGACAAGCACATGTAGCTCACTAACGCTGATTTAGTCCCGATACGCCCCAGCAAGTAAGATACAGATGTAAAAAGACCATGGTGCAAGACTCGGAAACTGGGACATCCCCCCCCCCCCTTGAAGTTAGACCTGGAAGCTTAGCAGCTGGAGACGGCTTTCTTCCAGGGGCCCGTTCCTAGAAACCGTCACAAGTCCTATTGAAACGTGTGTTATAGAAATAACACACGTTTCAATGGAATAGTCAAGAAGTACGACGATTTCTATTCTAGGAACGGGCCCCACGGCCACCCCAGAAGCTTTCAAGGTATTCAAGGTAGACCTATAAGAAGTTATTAAAATTATGAAGGTTTCAAGAAGCGGGCCCCTGAAAGATTCTAGTTTCTGTGCCTTTAGAATCCATTTCAGACCCCCCCCCCCCCTTCTTTCACTCAGACTCAGAGTCTCTCTTTCTCTACTTGTCCCATTTTCCCGTCTCATTCATCCGTTCATGTCCATGATCAACATCCATCGCAAATTTTCATTCTCCCCTAAATTCAAACTATTCCTCTCAACTTAATATCACCTATTTCTACTCTACTGTCATTTCACTTAATCTTAGACATTCTTTGTCTCCTTGCCTGGCCTGCTTGCCATCTTTATTTTTTCATGTCGACATGTTGTTCGACTTTTTAATTTTTTTTTATTAAATTAGATCTAGGTCTAGATCTAAAGGAAACTTTCCATTTTTGTTTTCAACTAGATTTGATAACATACCTTTGAAATTCTTTATAACAAGCTTTTTCGAGGTCCCTGGTTTGTTATTTACAAGAGGTGATGACCTGCTGTTGAACCCGTTATTTGACGGGTTTAACGCAGAAAAGTTTGCTCTTTTGGGCGTCGCTTCGCCCATATTTTTGGCTTCCGACTGCCTGTGTTCGCCGGTGCCGAGATCGTCCCTGGCTCTCTTCGTATGAAGGTGATTATTATCAGACGCTCTACGCTTTCGCGTGTTCGCCTCCAGGGTGGTCTTGCATGAGGCAATCTTTTCTTTGCTTGAGAGAGGCATGCATCACTTTCGAAATTACAATTTAGAGACAAAAGTTGAGCGAATCCCTCTTTGTTTTCACTTTCAGAATATGAAGTTTTGTCAGTGTGTATTGCAATATGGCTACACGTACGGAACTCTGGGAAGACAAGTACATGTCAAATGTCGACTTATATCACATCCGCACGTCGAGCGCATGCAAAAGAGACTGCATTCGAACGAATCTTCGTAGGAGCTCCTCATCTATGCGGTGTGCTATCACAGGCTATGTTTTTTGGAAGAAATTGTACCAGCTCGTAAAAAGGTCATTGACCCTGACTTAACAATTTCCAGTGTTTTTTACGAAGAAAGGCGTATTGAAATTCACCTTCTCCAAAATGTAAGGGGCATATTTCCTTTAAAGTTTATGAATCTCAACAGTTTTTTCCTTTTGTTTGAGCATGATTCGTTGAATGAAAATTAATTTGCTTGTAACTGTGTGTATGAGTGATGTTTTTGCATTATAAATGTAATCTTAGTGTGTCTTTAGTCCCATAAATTAATATTGCCGTCTGTAAAAAAAAAAATTTAGTAATACACAGCAAATCAATGCAGCTGCAGATCGGAGGTGGGAGGGCCGAGGGGGGCGGAGGGGAGAAACTGGGAGTTCTGGGACGCGCTTGGTGGCAGGTTGGAGTTAGCCTAAATGGCAAGACATGATTTTGATATCACTAACTTAGATCTAGATCTAGTCTCTACTCCTCTAGACTTTTTTAGCCTTAATTTGCGCTGGTCAGAGAATAAGGATCGTCCGCATTTTTGCTGATGAATTTGATTGCTGATCTGGGTGTAATTTAACTTGGTGATGCGAAAAACGAATTATGCAATGAATCTCTTGATGAATTTCACATTGACTTGGTACAGAGACTTTCACGTTACGAGCGATAAATCCTCGGGAGTCGGGAAGACGGACAACCCATAAAAGTAGACGGTGAAGTGGTGGTATTCTATAACGCTGAATCCGTTTTCACATTGCCAGCACTCGTATCGGAAACACAAAACCTGCAGAGCGCCGAACTGGCCGAAGATCAAAATCCTTATTTTTTGGGACGCCTTTTGTCCGCGTTTAAAAGGATATCGTCGTTTATGCAGATGATTCTCATTCTTGGAACAATGCCCTTATTGCTAACATTTGGACTTCTTAGATTTTTGTCTATCTAATCAGCTCAACTTGTCAGTTAAGTGGACTTGGTCTTTAAGTATGAGTGTAACAAATTTAGATATATTGTTGTTTTGGGACTAAATGTTATCACTTTTTAAGCCTCCATTACGAAGTAGCCGGAGGCATTACGTTTTCGGGTTGTCCGTCCATACGTACGTACATCTGTACATTTGTATGTCCCGTTCTCGTGATCGCGTTAGCTCAAGAACCGAATGATAGACTCCTGCCAAATTTAGGTCATGTATGTATCTTGCAGAGCCAATGAATTGATTAGATTTTGGGGTCACGAGGTCAAAGGTCACAGTGCTCATTATGTATGCAAAAATAGCTTGTGACTACATCATTAGATCCGATGGACAGATTACAATCAAACCCAGGACATTTATGTATATTGCTGAGCCAATGAACTGATGTAGATTTTAGGGTCATGGGGTCAAAGATAAAAGCGTCATACATGTATGAAAAATAGCTTGTAATAACAATATTCTGAGAATCTGAATTTGAAAAACTGCTTCTGTTTTGATTTGTGAATTCGCTCTTTGGCGGAGGCATCATTTTCAACTGCGCGCATTCTAAGTTCCATCTAGTTATTATTCTCTTTCTCTCTCTCTTTTGCAGGATGTATGGAAGTGCTTTGCTACCATGAAGTAGAAGAGAATGTCATCCGAAGGGATAGATGTAGATAAAACCCAACATAAACCCAGCTCATGTCTTGGTCAACAGACGACATCATTAGCAAGATGTTTGGGACGACAAAGATAGCCACTGTTGATTTCAACTCCAACAAGAACTGTTTCCTGGTTCTACCCAATTCATGGGCCCAGGAGTTCAGAAGAAAAGAGGTAAGATGGAAATGGGATATCTGTCTTTTATGGAAAGTTTGCCATGGATCGTTATCTGGTGTCACTAGCACTACCAGACTGCATGTAGCATTGGTGCAGGAGACATAAAGTCGGACGATACGTCTTGGTATTATATTTTATCCCAGGGTTAGCAGCCTCTGGCCTGCAAAGATACAATGTACATGTAGATGCACCATACCAGATTGAATACTATCATCGGTTTTATAATCATCCACTACCCAATTAAGCCATATTTACATTATCATCACCATCATCATCAACAAACTTCCCAGACAATGACTAATTATTACCCTTTGTGGTCATTCAAAAGCCGCTCCAAAGCCCCCATTGTATTGGCAACTATTTTGTGCAAGCTGGCCTTAGGCGATATTTAAAATATATTTGAAGTTTACCGGGAGCACCGGTAATTTTGATTTATTCAATTTCTCGAAAGCAGAAGTGTAGGAGCTAAATTTTCTAGTGCTTATAATACATTCACAGGGGCATCCAAATATATCAAAATTTCAAAGAATCACTATCCATCCAATTTTCAAATTTTCCCAAAACTTGCATTACCTTTAAAGCCCCACTGTCCTACTTGTAGCTACTTGCTCCCTCTATATAGAAAACTACCCCAATCGGTGCCTGTTGGTCCCCCATGATCCTCTTTTTCTTATGTTAGTTGAGCCGAGTTGATGAGATAGCCACCTATCAGTGACCTGGCTGGGTGGTCTAATCCCTTCTGGCCCAGTAGTATTGACGGTCTTTAATGATAAATCTGTTTCTTCTCTTCACCTCATTTGATCTCTATTTACATTTGCTTCATACAGGTGTCTGCCTTTGAGCTGCAATGGGGAGATAGCGGCAAGGGTTACCTTAGCTGGTCTGGTGAGATCAGCCGAGCCTCGCTGGGTGCCAGTAATAGCGATGTCTCCATCCAAATCAATGGCCTTCTGGGAAACAAACTTGGTCTGAGACATGGGCAAGAGGTCAGTGCCCTTCCAACCACTCTCTAAACTCCTGTAGTGCATGGCCACCTGTAAAGGGAGACGGTAGTCAGTGTGTAGTAGGTCATTATTCACTGACACTAGATTTGGTGGGAATACCATTAATGGGTGTTCAAGTCTCACACAGCAAACCTGTTGTCCCATCAAGATAGAGATACACCCCCTAGTCTCTCGGAGAGTCTTCGGGTGAGGGATTCTAAGATAATGACTTTTCCATGTGGGGCGATTGGTGGAAAATGCAGAGCTTTACGTAAGTACTATTGGTCATCAAACTGAAGGCTAATCCTTGTGATTGACAGCACCTGTTACAGAGTAAACCCCTCATGATGTCCCCCATGAGAGCCCACTTCTATGCGTCTTTAAGGGAAACCCAACTATCATAACCAGTTGCACTGAATTCAATCAGAAAAATCATAAAAGCATATATATATATATATATATATATTGGTAAAAACTTTACTGTAATCAGACAAGCATTTAGAAAGTTATGAATCTTTGATGTTGTAATCACTATTCACATGGATATTTCAAGTAGGCCGAATCGGTATTGTTTTTGTAATAAAGTAGTGGACAACTTTCCCATCTGCTTCAACTCACAAAACGATTACAATGATTGAATTATAAACTTGTGTGAACAAAAATAGAATCTTGTTATACCTACATGTACATTGTTTTGGGTTGTTTTGACCTGCTGTAGGTCCTGATGAAGCAAGTGACGTCCGTCTGGTCTTGCTACAAAGTGACTGTAGAACCTGCCTCGGTAGATGACTGGGAAATACTGGTAAATATCTATGCATTATTATTTTCCTCTGCCCACAAGCATCGTTATTTTCTCTGCTTGTGGACCACGTGCTGTGTCATTCAATTTGAACTTGTAAACGTATAAACAATAGGTTGATGATATGCTTTAAGAAACACAGCTTCATTGCCATCTTGTGAAGTTTAACAAAACCATGAGATGGTAGTAATATCTACTGTGGAACTGTGTATGGCATTGGAAATGTCTGATTGTGAAAGCTACAAATCATATATAATGATAGGTGCATTTGTGTAATACATGTAATGTTTCAATACTGTAAAACTTCGTGAAATAATCACAATGTGTGCTTTTTAAACATATACCTGGTAGGTACATTATGTAAGAAGTATAAATATAGCGTTATTGTCCATTTGGAAATTCTTCTTCCACTGGTTAATAAAACCCTAGTGGTAGTCACCACTGAGCAAACAGTGGTGGTAATGGTGATTATTTTACCTGACTGCTAAGAAAACATAAATGCTTGTAAGTAAGCAATCCAACGGCTTTAGGTCCTCTCCGAGGGACCTGGTAATGAGGATTACTGCCTTACCAAAGGGCACTAGCGCATCGCCTTGGTTTCATACCCGGGTCACCTGATTAAGAGACCACTGCTCTACCAACTGAGCTATCGCGCCTCCTCAAATGAGTAGAAAACCTTTCTTTATATTACACTTATGTCATATGTTGATGTGTACATCTCCTGTTCGAGGTTGAGTGGTTTAAGGCGCTTGACCGGAGATGCGAAGGTCGAGGGTTTGAATCCCGACACGGCACTAATATCCTTTGTCAAGATATTAACCTGCACTTGCTACACTCCACCCAGGTGTTAAATGAGTACCCGGTATAGGATGCCACCGTCATTGTTGGTCAAACAGTGTTTGAGCGTCATGTAACGCCTGGCTGGAATGCTCCCCAGGGAGTGGAGATTGTGCGTACAGTGTGTGCGGGCAAGCACTGAATCCAATGACTGATGTAATGGTATATTTGTAAAGCGCTTAGAGACATTTGTATTAAGCGCTATATAAAAACTAAATATTATTATTATTATTCTACCTTTGCTAGGAGTTGAACTCATCGTACATAGAAACTCGTCTCTTGGACCAAGTGCGTGTCGTCTGGTCAGGGCAGGTGATCCCTGTCTGGATCGATAAGATGTGCATCTTTATCAAAATAGGTAAGCAAGCACATTATTTATTTAATAAACTTTAGTAAGAGAGAAGGCTGAGTGCCGGTTTAAACTAAATTTTATGAGCCTTGTTAAAAAAAAAATTATAAAAAATCATACATAGCTGTACAGAGTCACATGGAAGGCATTGTGTTTGAAATGCCCTCATATTTGAGATATGTCGAGAAATAGCTTAAATCTTTGAACCATAATTGTATGCCACTTGTATGTGTGTAGTCCTATACTTGTTTGTGTGCAGTGCTTTTCACCATGAGTGATTCTAGTGAGATTTAGTCAATTTCTTATCATTTTACCTCTTTCACAATGCAGTCACATGATGCGTACTCAACTCTATCTTTCATAACTTTATTTGATTTTTTTTTCTATGTCAAGCGGGGAAGGCAATATTTGCACATTGTTATTACAGTACATGTAATGTTCTTGGAGTACTTGGTGAAAGAATACACATCTGATGAAGAAGAAGAAAAATGAGGAAAGTTCTGACTTAACGCACTAAGATTTATCATAATTAACTACATACCAGGTTGTAAAGTGGGAGTGTACTGTTGTTGGTACAAGTACTCTTTCTTTCCAGTCACTTAACTCATATCCTGCCTTAAGGCTGCTTGCACGCTACCGTTATAGTGCTTTGTACATGCGAGCGCGCTATCGATTGGTTGCTTCATTCATGCAAGCGAGCTACCGCTTATCTGCTTTGTGCATGCATGCTCGCATTCGTAATAGCAGTTATTGTTCATGCCCATTGCACTTTGCCTAGTGTTTCGCACATGCTATTGATAGTACCATCTGGGTTAATCAGATTACCTCAAAATTAACTTGGCACAGGGGGATTTGAGGCTTGGCACAATGGGAATTAACCCTGTGGCATTAGGCTGTATTCATTATGGCAGGATAAGAGTTAATTGAGTCAATGTAATAAATGTGATAGACTGTCTGCTGTGACACAGAGGTATGTGTCCATGATATTTAAGCTCAATGTTTGTGATATCTCAATTGTTTATATTGATGTTACAGCTTCTACTGAACCTGAAGCCCCATGCGTCCGTTTAGAGCAAAACACAGAGATGATCATAACCCCCAAGAACCGTCTTCCACAATCGGCCCCACCTACTCCATCAAGACAAGACATCCATCCAGGACATGGGTTATTACAGACCAAAAGTCGTTCGGATTCGGGTTCAGGCAGCTCCTCATCCGAGCTTAGTGGGAACAGTTCAGTGTCGGGTTACATCAGTGATTTTGACTCGATGAGCTCACTTTCCAGCGGTTTTGATAACCATGTGTGGAGTTACGACACGAGCCGTGTCTCTAAACCAGAGGAAGGAGAGACCAACATTCCCAGCATGCCCTGGGAGGTTGACCCTGTTGATGTAGAGGGCGCTATTCCGTGGTCATATAAGATCTGGAGGAAGCTGCTGTCCTTTGTGTCCAGAGAGGCAGACGCAAACAGAGTACGACAGGACTGTGCAAACGAGGAAGATGCCAGAAGGAAGATGGCAGCCGAATTCTGGAAGGACGTTAGAATTGTTGCAAGGGTCCAACCCATGTTCAATCACAAGAAAAGCCTGAAGACCTCTAGGAGACAACGGGAGGGGTCGACCAGCACAAGCAGTGAAAGCTCTGAGGACCAGAAAAAGGATGTTTCTTCTCCTGAGAGATCCCACAGGAAGACTAGCAATAGATTCACCAGACAGATGTCCTTGACCTCTCACGTAGTGAAACCTCGCGAGCCATTGGGCTCAAGATCAACTGATAGCCCACCCTTGCCAGGGGAAGCGGACTCTCTGTCCAACCTCATGCAACCCACCACTGTCTACCTGAGCTCAGTAGGGGACTCTGAGTTCTTATGGCAATACGCAGCCAACACGAAAGAGGAGGGAAGTACGCCCCCTTCAGAATATGTCACCTTCCTTGCCACCATGACCAAGCAGCCGTCTCCCAAAGAACGCAACGAGGAAATCAAACGAAAGCTCCTGCAGGAGTCGAAGAAGGAGCAGAACAACACGACTTCATTGAACAATGCGAGTAACAACTCGGATGGAAACGATGGGCCTCAAATTGGCGCTGGTGAATCTGTAGAGACAAGAGATGGCAAGTCTTCCTGCATTGTCAGGATCATCGTCCATTGCCACGAGCTCAAGTCCCACTGCAAGAAGGACTCTGTCAACCCATATTCCTCCACAGTCTTCCAGGACAAACCCACCCAGTGGTACATACAGATCCCTGATATCCTTAGGAGGCAGATGGGACTGGAGTTATCCGCTGGTGTCCAGCTCAAACCGGTTGTCAGTCCACCCTCGCCCATCCAGAGCATGATCCTTGCTCCACTTTTTGACTTGGTAAGATATGGATACCTATCTTATCCATTCTTGGAATTTGTAGAGTGCCCTTATCTTTTTGTAACATGTGTTGAAAAAACAAATCAACTTTGAGTTTGATTGTCATATTTAAAAGTGATGCAATTAGAACATTGTGAAGATATGATTATTATTACATGTACATAAATTAGTCTTTTTGTTAATCATCCACCTATAAAAGGAATAATCTCCCTTTGAATATTAATGCAAACATTGCACAACACCAGAATCTAGACTTCAATGTACAGTTGAATACTAAAGTGAATTTTAACATAATAATGGCTCATTCATAAAATTGTTATGTCCTCACTATCTTTAGGTTCAATCTTTGAAACTGCTGAGTTTTATTTCAGTTTCTGCTATCAATAAATAATGATGAGTGATTTCAATTTTGGGGTTGATTAGATGAATCTCCAAGGAATTCGGTTCAGTTACAATTGCAGCAAGGTACTGTTTTGTGATGAATTGCTGTATTTATATCCCTAGATTTTTACCATTTACTTCATGTTATCATGTCTTCTAACTCTCTTTTCAGAAGGATAATATGAATGAGACTATGATTCTACGAGCCTTCAACCAATGGCTGACCTGTGTTAGCTGTATGATCTCTCCGATACCCATTGTACAATCTGGAAACCTTTTCAGCTTCCCAATCACACCAGGTATGTAACGGCACCTATCGGATTAAAGATAAAGTTGAGTTCTGGTCATGCGATTGCATTATGAAAGAAACGGTGTGGAACCGACCAGAAAAGGTTGATCATCTAGCATATAAGTATTTGTGTGTATTGCAAGGTTCTGGAATCATCAAAAGGATAAGAAATTTGGCCAAGTCTTGGTAAAGTTACAAGCACTGTACACAGAAGGATGTATATGGGACTACACGAACACATGGCGCAAATATCCGTCCCGATTTTTGCGATGTTAGATGCCATATTTATAATATGAAGGCATTTGAAGAGCCATGTTTTTCAGGGAACATGTGTTATCTCATGTTCTTCCACCCTTGCATAATAACAATGATAACGCTCACAAATTATTTTTCACCTCTTCCCAGAACTCAACCTTCTCTTTAAAGGGGAGTCTAACCCTAAAGAAACGACTCTAAAAGAAAGCAGGAAAAAATCAGAGGAGTAAACTGGTGCGGGTTTGAACAAAATCAGATATAATATAAGGAAGTCATGAATTTTTGAAAGTTTTAATCACTGTACGTATGGGAATTTCAAATCAGCTAATAATGTCACTGAGATGTACTGCCTAACAACTTTCCCACGTGTTCTAACACAAAAAAAATGACCAAATGTTAAATGTGTCTCTAATTTTTAAGTTTTTGTGGTTATTTTTTGATAATGTGGGTAAGGGATAAAATAAACAAATTGTGCCTACCCTTCTTTTTTTTTAACTGAAAATTAATTTGTGTACAGTTACATGTAGAATGCATAAATTTATCCCCCAAAACTTAGCCTAGCATTCTATAGGTCAATGGAAAAGAGCCTGGAAAAAAATAAAGGACAACAAGAAAAAAAACATTAAAGTTGCTCACTGACTGACTGTGTATTTAAACTATAAAATCTCTTTGTAGAAGTAATAATTGAAGCTTATACTTTGAATACAGTATAGTGACAGGGTCCCTCTTACATCAAGAGCAAAACATGTTTTAGTGATTAGTACAATTTAAGTTTTATAGAACATTTAAAAAAAAAGAAGGAAATTGCAGAAATAGATAAATAGTCCCCCCCCCCCCAAACAAAAAGAAGATCACTGGTCATTTGTGACTTTTTCGCTATCATGTATGCCCCAAATTGTGTCAGAATCAATGTTTTCTGTGTGTACAATAGAGAGAAAATATGTGTTATACAAAATAAGAAAGTCTAGGAATTTTGTTTTTGTATACGTTAAGCGAGAAAGCAGGGGGTAGGAAGGGAGAGAGAGAGATATAGAGATGGATAAAACGCCAAAGGCCTATATTTTCCAAAGCCTTGACCAGACACCCAATTTCACCATTTCTTTTTTATCTTTTCTGTTAAATTTGTGGACAAGTTCCTTCTATCAGTCAATCATGATGCAATGTAATTCTGTGAGAGTTTTAAGTTTAAGGAGAGAGTTGAGAGACTGATAGGCAGAGAGATAAGAGGGTTTGTGGGATTAAGACCTAAATTGGACCTTTTAAACAATTGTTTTCCTCTTTTGTCATGCTATCTAGACTTTACATGTGAATTCCTTCTATCAGTCAATCATGATGCAATGTAATTCTGTGAGAGTTTTAAGTTTAAGGAGAGAGTTAAGAGACTGAGATAGAGAGGGTTTGTGGAATAAGACCTGACTTTAATACTCCTCTCTAACAATTGTTTTCTTCCTTGTCATGCTATCTAGACTTTACAGGTGAATTCCTTCTATCAGTCAATCATGATGTGATGTAATTCTGTGAGAGTTTTAAGTTTAAGGAGAGAGTTAAGAGACTTGAGACACAGATGGGCAGAGGGGATAGAGAGGGTTTGTGGAATAAGACCTGACTTACCCCTCTCTAACAATTGTTTTCGTCTTTTGTCATGCTATCTAGACTTTACAGGTGAATTCCTTCTATCAGTCAATCATGATGTGAAAGAATCCACAAAGGAATCCTACTTTCTTCTGCATCCCTTCGTGACGCGGAAGGCAGAGACCTCCCTCGGCCAGAAGCCCAAGAGGGAGAAGGTGGCTGATGAGATGGTAAAAGAACTTCCTGTGAGGAGTGTGGAGGAGCTAGATGACATCACAAAGGGATTCAGACTCAGAGAGCTTGGGTATGTGTAATATTTATTATTATAAGATGATGATGTTGATCCTTATCAAATGATTGGTTGAGAGCATACACATGACCAGGCATTTATTTTGCCTAACGCGTAATTTGGATAATGACTGGTCATTATCCAACGGTAATGACCGGTCATTAGTGAAATCATGTTATAAAACATCATTTGTATATTCTTTCCTTGTGCTCCATCTTCAAGACGATTTTTACAAGTTTGTTCCAAAATTGTCTTGATGAGTGAACCCCTGACTTGGCAACCTAAATTGATCATCAGACCCCTGTTGCGGATGGGTGCTGTTGCCAGTGCAGTACGACGATGTGGTAGAATGCAATTGAATGTTGAAGGGAGAGTATCTTGGCCAAGTCCTTATTCACTTTGAAAGTGCACAGAGACATCCGCAATAATGTGATATGCACTATACACGATCGTGATACCTTTGTTGTTGTTGTTATTACATATTGTATTATTATTATTAAAGGGATCGTTTAACAATGTTCAATCTGAGATGCACGGCCCTACGTGTCTGTGATATGGTGTTATATTGAAGCCCTAACAAAATTGCGCTTCGAAATGATCAAGAAGTGCCTCAAAAAATTAAAATCTTAGAGTGACCGGTTTTACCATACTTGTTTTCCCCAATAGACTACTGTTATGAAAACCGTTTGGCAAACGCAAAATTTGAATTTCGATTTTCGATCATAAATATCTTGATAATTAGACAGGTGATCGGCTAGTAAAAGTCATGGGGTTCTTGATTTTAAAAGGATTTAAATGTAAGACAAAGTTACCGGATCCCTTTAATCACATTTGTTTTATAATTTGTTATCGGTAGACCAATGGCAACTCTTGGTAGTGGAGCCCTCGAGCACATCACCGCAACTTTGACCTCACGACCTCTAGGTCGCCAGCTGTGTGCCTCGGTTCCCGGTCAGAGACACGGAGGGGTGTTGATCTGTGGCGGGCGTGGCTCTGGGAAGACCACCGTGGCCAAGGCGGTGTGTCAGGAGGCCTCGGAGTGGCCCCTTCTAGCCTACGTCAAAGTGGTAGAGTGCCACGCCTTGAAAGGTACACTTTTACATCATTATTAGACAAAATGATGGTTTGACAAATAGTTTATTGAACAATGTTGATGGACAGAATGATGTCAGACCTAATGGCAATTCAGCCTCACAAGTAATGAAGAATTTCACTTCTTTTCATTTTGTATGACGACTGAAAAAGGGTAACATAATAATAATAATAAAGAAGGATTTTACAAATATCTTGGTTTTGGGGGCAACTGAAAATCAAGTCAATGAAGTCAATACAAATACTTTCCTGACGTGGTGTGAAAATAATGTTTCGCCTTTAGATACGAAAATCAGCTTTTTTAATCTTGCCGTTTATTAACCTAATGTGAAAGCCACTTACTTTTGCAAGTTTTAAGAATTGTGAGGTTGCAAATGTAACAATACTCCAAAACGAGCTGGCAGTAAATGTGTGAATATATGTTATAATTAATATAATGATTATATTGGAGATTAAATATTACTCCGGCTCTTCTAGGCTACAATTTTCAATGCTCACAGCATTCAAGGAATTCCTTCTTACTGGTACCCGTTTAACATGTGGGTGGAGAGTAGCAAATGCAGATAAATGTCTTGCCAAAAGGACATTAGTGTCGTAGCAGGACTCAAACTGCAAACCATATGATCCACAGTCAAATGATGTATCCCCCAGACCACAACACCTCTATGTAGCCTGTGTTCATCTTTGCGAAAACAAAAAATTACCCCTCAAAATGTGTCCATGTCATCAGCAAAGATATCTTACCATGAAAGTTTGGCTTGTACTGCACAATACCTCTGCTATATCAATTTTAGGGGAATTGCCAAAACACAACAGGGGCTTTGACAGTATGTATCATCTTAAAGCCATCGTTTAACAATGTTAAATCTGAGATGCATGGCCCAAGGTATGTTCAGTGTCTGTGATATTGTGTAATACTGAAGCCCTACAAATTTGCAGTTCTAAAATGATCATGAAGTGCCTCAAAAAAGTAAAAATCTTTGAGTGACCAGTTTTACCATACTCATTTTCCCCAATAGACTGTAGTGTTATAAAAACCATTAGGAAAACGCAAAATTCGATTTTGATTTCCAATCATAAATATCTTGATAATCAGACAGGCGATCAGCTTGTAAAAATCATGGGATTCCTGACCGACTTAAATGTTCATAATTATCACGCAAGGCTATGGTATTTTCTCAATGTCTAGGTAAGGGAGTCGATACGATCAGGAAGATCTGGGAGGAGGCCTTTGATGAAGCAGCTTGGCGTCAACCTTCCGTCATCTTATTGGATGATCTAGACCATGTGACCTCAGCTCCTCTGGGGCCGGAACAAGAGATGGGGCCAGAAGCCACCTACAATTCTCGTCTTGCCCAAGGTACAAAGAGGATTTGTTCTAAAAGAACACTTATGGGACTTTGCAAGAAAGTTGCGACTAATTGCAAGTTGCAAAATTTGCAACTGATATTTGCAATCGATTGCAACTCAATTTTCTTGCAATGCCCCACTAGTCTCCTAAATTTCCTAGGATTTTGTTAGGATTAAAGTTTTAACAATTAAATTAGATTAACTATATCTAGCTTTTATCCCCCCCCCCCTCTCTCTCTCTCTCTCTCTCTTACTAATGCGATAAATTGCAAATTTACAATTAATGGCAAGACTTATGCTTGATTTTGGGGATTTGTTGTTGCCTGCAACTTTCTCGCAAGGCCCCATTAGAAGTGAGATGAAAGGTATTCAAGTCAACCACAGAAGACTGAGCAGCAGGCTTTTCAAAAAGTGTTTTCAAAATCTACTTGTACCAAGTTTGGGCTGAAACAATGATTAAATGTGGGTCAAAAATCCTAACGTATTGTTATTTTAGTCCAAATATAAACACTGACTAATTCACATTGATTTTTTAAGGATTTGAATATAAAATGTGACATTGTCAACTCATAAAAGTGAAATTTATGAGAGAAGAAGTTAGTAAGCTGTTTAAGTTAATTTGAGGTTATCTTTTAGATTGAAACAAGTTCCTGTTGAAGCTAATAGATACATTGGTTCACTTTAAATAACTAAGCACTGAAGCATGAAGCAGAATTTCACTTTTAAAACAATCTAAGACCAATGTAACATGCATATGGGCCGACTCACGTTTAGTGGCATCAGCCCAAAATTGGTATGAGGAGATTGAGACAGAATTTTAAAAAAATCTGGTGTTCAGTCATCCGTGGCAGAAAAATTATGAATATGGTGTCATTAGACAGAAAACAAGTACAGTGTATATCTTTACCATGAAATGACCTTAAAGGTCACATTGATGACACTTTTTAATTCTAAGCTACCAATGATGGGTATACTTTATTTTTGAAATGCACTGTAGTACCCTTTGATTTAAACCAAGACCGATTTGTTTTCCTTGCACCTGTCTAGTTCTGAAGGATCTGGTAACCAATGAGATCAACGAGGGGAGTCGCATCGCTCTCCTAGCAACCTGCTCCTCTAAGAAATCCATCCACCAGTCTCTTCTGTCTTCAAGGGGTCTTCATCTCTTCCAGTCTTGCTTAGAGATCAGTCCCCTCTCAAAGGTGAGCGAAGAGTAATATTGAAAATATGTGAACACAGTAAGGAAGGAGATGCAGAAATGGTAGAAGTGGTGGTGGTGGTGGTGGTGGTGGTGGTGGTGGTGGTGGTGGTGGTGGTGGTGGTGGTGGTGATAGAGACGATGATGTAGGTAGAGGTAGTGATGATGATGACGATGATTATATGGATAATGGTGATGATGTAATAATAGTTCTGATTATGGAGTATCATGGTCGAGTGGTGTAAGGCGCTTGACTGGAGATGCGAAGGTTGAGGGTTCGAATCCCGACACGGCACTAATATCCTTTAGCAAGATATTTACCTGCACTTGCTACTTTCTACCAAGGTGTTAAATTGGTACCCGGTAGGATGCGAAAGTTCATGTGGTTGGACGGGCAAGTGTGTGCTTGTAAAATGGCGACTGGCTGGAATACTCCCCAGTTAGGGGAAAATGTGCATACATCATGTGCGGGTGAGCCTGAATCCGATGAACGGGGTAATAATATATCTGTAAAGCGCATAGGCACATCGTTGGATCGATTTATTGAGTGCTATATAAACACGGAGTATTACTATTATTATTATTATTATTAATAAAAGGAATATGCCAATGGTAAAATTTTCCAGTAGTGAAATATTCCAGTCGCAGTCAAATACACAAGGTAAAGAGATTTGGGTCACATTGACAACTCATTTTTATCCCCATTACCCTACACAGTAATCAGGGAATAATTGATAATGCAAGGCTTTATTGCAAGTGCATGTTATTATTCTTCTCACTAGCCGGACCGTGCATCCCTCCTCTCCTCCGTCATCCACTCCAAGGTGGAGATTAACCTTCAAACTCTGACCCAGGTCGACGCCAACCTGCTGAGCGCAAAAATGGATGGCTTTGTGGCCTCTGACCTGGTAACTGTCACAGAGAGGGCGGTGCATGCAGGGAGTTCAAGAGAAATATCCCTAGGGCTTCATGCCTCTCGCATTCATGGTAAGTGCATTAAAGGTATTGCAAAGTTTGGGAAAATTTTGAAAATTGGATGGACAGTAATTTTTAAAGTTTTTATATATTTGGATGCCCCTGTGGATGTATTATAAGCACCAGAAAATTTAGCCCCTAAAATATTTCTGCTTTCAAGTAATTTAATGATAAAAAATGTATCGGTGCTCCCAGTAAATTTCAAATATTACAAATAGCGCCTAAGTCCATTCCATGGTAGCTGCGACCATGAAAATCTCAGAATATGCAGTTCTGATATATCGTTTCCAAACGGGAATAGCAAATCGGTTGATTTTAGTCAAGAAACATAGTTTAAAAGCTAAAGTAACATCAGTCTTGAGAGGAAACTGTACGACATAAAGAGTATATTTACAAGTTCATCAATAAAGACTCGATTTCGACCGCAACAACGATCATGGAATATTGTAAAATCGCATATGCTTTCAATAATTTTCATTTAAGCTAAATTCATGACCCAATACCAAAACTTTGTATTACCTTTAAGGAAAAGATCAATCTGCAATTGATGAGAGCAAGACAAATGTGGTTTTGTAGTTTGTCCAAACTCTCTGCATGTTCCCATTGTTGTTTCGTTTCATTTGTGAATATGGTACTGTAAACGCGAAAATTTTCGCGGATTTGGGGCTAAGATCGGCAAGAGCAAGTTTTATAACTCGCGAAAATATAAGTATGACTTCTTATGTGTGTTTTGAACGGGCTGATTTTTTGCGTGCATCGCGAATTTAAGAACCAGCGAATATGTTTTAGGGTCGCTCAGCACGAAAGATTAATCATGCGAAAATTACAGCGTTTACAGTATTACAAGAAACAGAAAACATCTCAATAAAATGGCTTGTACACTTGGTATATTTGTGTACATCCTGGCCTTTTGAAAGTCAGATTTATTAGAGACAACATATTGCTGTTTCCTGTAGAAAAACTTTTACCACTCCAGTACACCAGTTATACCCATTGAGCTTTTGAAAAGTGCCCTAGGGCGCTTTTCAAAAGACTATTGACTGGTAGGTGGGGCATGGCTAAAATCATGACTCCAATTTCGACCAATCAGATAGCTAGATTTCTAAAGTAAGGTATATAATTCTCTCCATTGCATACAATATATTTCATAGACTTGATTGTCACTTTTTGTTATTATCATTACAATATTTTCCCTCTCAGGGCCTGATGGTGACCACCCCTGTAATGAGATTCTTCTGTGCCAGGAGGACTTTGAGGCTGCATTACAGAGCTACTCCCCTGCAGCTCTACGGGATGTTCCACTCCACAGTGCGGGGGAGTTGGGCTGGGAGGATGTGGGCGGGCTGAATGGAGTCAAGCAGGACCTTGTGGAGACTCTACAGCTTCCAGCCAAGGTATGTCATTCATAAACTCTAATCAAACTTTCAAACTCTTTTATTTGCTGAGGATCTAACTCCAAGACTGACACTTTTTTTGTCAGGTTTACCTCTCTCTCTCTCTCTCTCTCTCTCTCTAAGTGCCACATTGATTGACTTTGGCGATCATGCTGTTCCACAACCCTCGGTTCCTAGCCTTCTCCATTAGGACTATTATTATATATATTACAATTTTACATACACCAGACCAGGGACCCGTTTCACAAAGCCTTTTTTCGATGACAAATGACAAAAATCAGTGACAAATCTGTTGATAAGCAATCAGAAGCAAGGATTTCAGTAGCTTATAACAAAAACTGTCATTTGTCACTGATGACAAGTTTTGTGAAACGCCCCCCTGATAATTTCTTGATTGTTTTCTTCTCCCTATTGTTTTTCTATTTTTTAAATGATTATTTTTTTCCTCCAAAAATGGATAGTCCCTGAGATGTCAATCCGGTTTAAAGTTAAGGTGGTGAGGTGCCATTTTTTCGTGACTAGGGGGATTTATAAAACCTCTTCTTTTTTTTTTTTTACTCCCACTAATACCTTTTTTTCCTTTTAACTCTCAACATCACCCCTGATACACACTGCACATGTGGCAAAAGATAACTTTTAATGCCGAAAATGTTAAAGTTTGGGCTATCAAATGCTAAAGAAACATGCATAGCTGGGATTATTTTGTCATTTAGAGTTGTTGTAGACCGTGTTTGTTGATATTAAGTGCCTATTCATGACTTTGAAATTGATAATATTAGTCTTAGAATAGAGGCCAACCATGCGAGCAGCCAGCTATCCATTTTATGGAATGCAGAAAAGAGAGTAGAAACCTTCTGCATTGAAGCCTACCTGCCAGCCCTTACAAATAATCCGGCTAAAGCCAAATTAAGGTTGTATTATCATGTGCTGCGATTTGAGAGTTCACCTATTGTGTACGTTGAATTGCTGCATGATCGAGCAGCGAATTTGTATTCGCTTTTTGGTACAGATTTACCGGGTATTGCCAGTTACACTGCCGCTGCAAGTGCGATTTTTTTTCTCGAAAGCATAACATGCTAAAAATTCCTAATTCTTATTTTCAAATGTTGGCAGGTATGTTGAAGTAGCCATCTTGATTGTAACTATTTAACTGGATTTCTTGCTTTTGCTCCCAACCTGACATCCGCAGTACCCTGAACTGTTTGCAAGCTGCCCTCTAAGACTACGGTCAGGCCTGCTTCTCTATGGACCTCCTGGCACCGGCAAGACTCTGCTGGGGGGCGTGGTTGCTAAGGAGTGCGGACTAAACTTCATCAGTATAAAGGTTAGTCTCATCAGGGTCGCTATGACCTTTAATTACAAGTTTGGGCCTTTTTTTCATGGGGGAAAAAGCCATGGGAATCATATTGTGGGAAATCAAATATGGATCCCAGGAGTAATTTGTGTTTCAATTCATTAGGAGGTTGTAGTATAAGTGCACATTGTGCAGCTCTCCACAGAGCTCCTATTTTAGTGTATGAATGATTTGGGGCGTACCTCAACATAGGGTAGGGTATTCTCATCACGGTTGACACAATATCACAAATGGCAGGTCATGAACCCTGTTCCAAGAGGGGGGGGGGGGGGGGGGCATAAAGTATGGTATGGATAATGGTACCCCAAAGTCACAGGTAAGGAATCTTGTCAGCCTTCCCAAGTCTTTAGGAGAATTATTTAAGGATTTATTCACACCCAGGGCAGTTTTTATACTGTACCACCTTGATTGTTAATTTTTATTTGTATTGGTTTTTTTTTTTTTTTTTGTGGGGGGGGGGGGGGGGGGGGGGTTATTGTGTCAAAATAAAAGTGGGGCGTTAGGGAATAGGGAGTAGCTTGTTAGAAAGTGCATGGTCATTGAATAATGTTACAACTTACATTGTATTCATTCATTAAACTCTTAATATTTGCACAGGGTCCTGAGTTATTGAGTAAGTACATAGGAGCAAGTGAGCAGTCAGTTCGGGATCTCTTCACCAGAGCCATGAGCGCCAAACCATGTATCCTCTTCTTTGATGAGTTTGATTCATTAGCACCGAGGTGAGTCATTATTTCTTCTGCTTCGTCGTCTTCTTCTTCTCCTCTATCTTCTTCTTCTTCATTGTCATCTTCTTGGTCATCTCCATCTTCTTCTTCCCCCCTCCTCTTCTCCTCAATCTTCTTCTTTGTCTACGTCTCTGTCTTCATCTCCGTCTTATTCTTCTTTTTCTTCTGCTGCTGCTGCTTCTGCTTCCTCCTCTTCTTCTTTGCCATCTTCTTCTCCATCTTCTTCTTCCCCTCCTCCTCTTCTCCATCTTCTTCTTCTTCATCTTCTCTCTCTTCTTCTTCTCCGTCTTAGTCTTCTTTGTCTTCTTCTTCTTTTACTGCTGCCGCTGCTTCTTCTTCCTCCTCTTCTTTTTCTCATTTCTTTTCCTCTTTTTATAGAAATGATATATGAAATGGCATTTCCCTCTGACAAATTTATTTTCGAGCCGTGCTTTAGTATGGAAGGGTTCAACTTTTTGTCAACTCTCAAAAATTCATTTTCAACCCTACTTATTAGTGGGAAAGGTTAATTGTATTGATATTTTATTGATATTTTATCACATGATTTTGATGATCTCTTCTATATCTTTTTTCTTTCTTTCTACTCTGTATTTATATATTGTTTTGTTTTGCTTAATTTCACTGTATACTTGAATAATGTACATGTTCCTTTTTTTTAAATCAAGTGAATAAACTTTGAACTTCGAACTTTAACCATTTTGCCTGTTCATTTATTTTCAGACGAGGTCATGACAGTACAGGGGTCACTGACCGAGTGGTCAATCAACTTTTGACCCAGTTAGATGGAGTAGAGGGACTAGAAGGTAAACAAAAAGCAAGAATATGAAATATGCATCATGGTTAAATAAATCATAGTATGATGTCAAAGACAATTAAATGAGTAGGCTAAGATATATATAAAAAACAAATCGCATTCATCTAGTTTGTCTGCTGTCGTAACCAGTGACACAAGTAGATTACAGATTTATTGTATGACCTGGGGGGTGTTTCATAAAGCTGTTCGTAAATTTACGCATGACTTTACGAACGACTTGTATATGAAGTGCCAGATAGGATGCCCAAAGTTTTTTCTGATATTTTCAATAACCTCAATTAAATTATGGCAAAAAATATACTTTGCATTAAAAATGTTTATTATCCTAAGAATGTTAATCTACATCTGCACAGTTCAACTTTAGTTGCTGTATTTAATAATGATTGAGCATCCCATTTGGCTTTTCATATTTGTAAATAAGTCTACCATCTTCCTTAGGCTAAATGATATCAAAACAGTCCTCCTGTTTCACTAAGTCACATGTTTAATTTCATATTATACAAATATTGAATGCTCTAGAGTTCAATATTACAAAATAAAAGAACTGACAAATTGATAATTTCCCCGAGCGATGTTAAATTTCTCTGATGCTGCATATGCCAATACATTCACTAACTTACCTGTGTGTAAAGAGATGAAATACAGTCAAACCTGCTTTAGCAACCACCTGTATAGAAATACCACCCGTCTATAAGACCACAGTTTTTTGTCTTCCTTGAATAGAGGAACCTGCACTTAGAGACCACCTGCTTAGAAAGGCCACGTTTGGTCTTTCTATATCTGATCATGTAGTTAATGTTTTGGATTGTCTTTATTTGCCAGTACATTCTGTAAACTACCTCAATAAAACTGAATAAAGAGATGAAATACAGTCAAACCTGCTTCAGAGACCACTTTTATAGAAAGACCACTTGTTTGTCTCCCTTGAATAGAGATTTACATTGACACTTGTATTAAATCTGTTTGTTGTATGATAGGTGTGTATGTGATAGGTGCTACAAGTCGCCCTGATCTGATAGATCCAGCCCTCTTGAGACCGGGTCGGTTGGACAAGTGCCTCTTCTGCCCAATCCCCACAGCTGTAAGTTATTTTTACATATATTGAGGGTTCAGTGACACACAGACGTACATATTTTGCCAAAATGAGTATTTGATATCAAAATGTTCAGAAAAATGTGGGCTTTCCAGGAAACAAAGACTTAACTCCACCCAACACCCCATTGAAGTCAATGGCTAGTGAAACATAGACTTAACTCCTTAAGGCCCAAGTTCTCAGTGACACATAAACCATTTTTTCTTCAAAATGGCCAAAATGGAGTTAGTCTTTGTGTCACTGACCCCTCGATATATTGCTTGGTGGATTTGTTTGTTTTACCTGACTGCTAAGAAAGCATAAATGCTTGTAAGTAAGCAACCAGATGGCCGACGGCTTTAGGTCCTTTCCGAGGGACCTGGTAATAAGGATTAATGCCTTACCAAAGGGCACTAGTGCATCACCTCGGTTTCGAACCCGGGTCACTGGATTATGAGACCACTGCTCTATCGACTGAGCTATCGCGCCTCACATTTTTTACTTTACTAAACCCAAACTAAAGAACATCAGCAGCAGTGCAATATCTATTGCATATTTGTGACAATCTTGTTTTTGTATTTCTATCCTGATCGTGTAACCTGAAGTCATAATTCTGGTTTATATTTTAGGAGGAAAGAGTAGAGATCTTGCAGGCCCTAGCCAGGAAAATGACATTACGTTCTAACGTTGACCTCGCTGCCATCGCCAAAAAGCTTGACCACTTCACCGGAGCGGATCTCAAAGCCCTGCTCTACAACGCCCAGCTGGAGGCCATTCATAGCACCCTCATGCAGTCTGACCGACGCGATTCAAACCTAGGGCTCCCTCTCACGAGCTCACTACACAACTGCAGCATGGAGGCCGACGAGTGGAAGCTGACTTTCTTGGAGACGTTCTCAGAGAGCGATCACGGGCCGTACTTGGATGAAGCCTCCACCATGAACCAACGTCTGGCTAGCCTCTCAGAGGCAGAGAGGGCGCTAGCAACGACCATGAAGCTGACGGGGGACATCGACGACGAGATGGACGGTGGCGAGGAGGAGGACATCGATGAGGAAGGGTTGAGGAGAAGGAGAAGGGAGCTGAGGCTGGACTTGGCAGGTGGACTGACTAGGTCTGATCTGAATGGTAACATGGATGGAGCTGGAGCCATGTCAAAAATGCTGCTGACAGAACTCATGAGAGAAGGTAAGAGGTCATCCAAATGTTGTTCATCAGTACACGAATAAAACACAGCAGTGAGGGCATTAGTAAGAATTACCCAAACGAGGTACCTTTGAACAGTCTAACACGCCCGAGGCGATAGCCGAGGGTGTTGGGACTTTTTTTAAGGTACCGAGTGTGGGTAATTTTACTAATGCCCGAACAAAATTATGTGTATTATTTGTTTTATAAGAAGATTATGTTTCATTTGTTTTATATAATTATGTTTTGTAACATGATTTTGATAATGACCGGCCATTACGATTGGATAATGACCGGTCATTATCCAAATTACGCGTTAGGCAAAATAAATGCCTGGTCACGTGTACGCTTTCAACCAATCATTTGATTAGGATCCAAGTCATCATCTTATAAAATCGTATAAAGGTCTAAATTAATCATCTGAGCCTTTTCAAATCGGCTCCTATTTTATTATCTGTTACTCTTACGTAAATGAAATGATATGAATATATAATTATATATATTAAGAGGTGTTGTGGTCTAGTGGATGAGTCACCCGACTGCAGATCGCAAGGTACGGGGTTCAAGTCCCGCCGCAGCACTGATGTCCTTTGGCAAGAAGTTAATCTACATTTGCCACTCTCCACCCATGTGGTAATGGGTACCTGATATGCTTGAGCGCTAGTTACTTTGGCAGCTTGGCTATTTAGCAGGGTAATATGTGTAAAGTGCCATGAGCATCAGAGCCTGGCTGATACCTGCGCTATATAAATATCCATATCATTATAGTGAGCCAATGTTAATGAAAATTTACATGTATGTACCTCACCATTGAGGTATGGGGTATGCAATACAAAGGAAATTTGTATTGAATCATGGAATTAGTAATTCAAATTTGTTCTCTTCTCCCAGAATCAAAATTGACAAAGCATCATGAGACGCATCCCGCTAGAATTTTGTTATTGTTGTTGGTTTAGTTTTTAATAGGAGTTGGGTAAGTATGTGCTTGTTCTTAAAAGAACTTTGTAATTAAATGATTCAAATTCATTCAATTTTTAATTTGTTCCTTTCTCCCAGACTCTGAATCGATGGGGCAAGACGAGACCCCGTCCCCACCAGAGGGGAGCGTCTTTGATACCACCATGACCCCAGCGACCCCATCTCTGCCCCCTGACACGCCCTTGGCTCCTCCTCCCCCGCAGCAGAGGGTGGTATACATGCCCACCTTGAGGGATGGCGTGGTCGACCCCACCCCTGAGACAAGGGAGATCATTGGAAATGAGGTAAGCCAAGTTTTATTGTTGGAAGAATTTTTAAAAGCTCCAATACTATTTAATCAAGAATTTCAAAATATTCTAGGAAATGTAGTTATCATGATGATAATTTAATTTGAAATCAATCACTCTTATCAATTGAAGAAAAGTTGTTAAAGTTAGAATACCACTTACCGGTAATCAAATAATTGACCATGCTTTGACAGGTTTTTCCCAAACAGCATGCTCAGAAACGGTTTGTACAAAGGATGGCATGCAAATGAGTTAATTATGTGAAGGTCTCTATCCCTCTTCCCTCCCCCTTGTTAGCTCAAATTCTCTCGCTCTTACATTGGTCCTTCTTTCTCCTCTCCCCTTTTTCTATGCCCCCCCCCCCCCCGCACTCTCTTTACGTCTCTGCATTTGACCCTCTCTCTCTCTCTCTCCCTCACTCTTTTTTGTTTTTCTATCTCTCAACCCCCCCTCCCCCCTTTTTTTTCCTCCTCTCGCTCTCTGTCTCTCTCTCTTTCTCTCTCTATCTATATCTCTCCTTCCTCTTTCATCACCCTCTGAAAGTCCAGAACACTTTCAAGTAAGATGATGTTATTGCCCTAAATCTATTTAATAATGAGTTGTTAACATCATATTTTTCCAACTTCAGGTGGATGTCATTGTTGAGAATTACACAAGAAAGATGGCTGGTGAAAGTGTGGTAAGTTTTCATGGATACTTGTTGACAGTATTCTTCTAATTTGATTTTCATAGTTCTTTACAAGCACGAAACATCCTGTATGCTCTCAATATGAAATATCCCCATGACTGATTTTTGTAAGTTTGTGAGTTAATGATAATTGGTGTTTTATTAATTGAGAATCCCAAATCTTTTCAATTGTAGTTCTGACTTGTCATGTAAGTCTGATATTTTTCGAGTGTATATACAGAAACTTGAGATGTGTGCCATGTGTATCATTTTGTCATACAACCATATTAGTTTGAGGATCAAAACAATCCAGCATATTTTACATCTACATCTATTATGTTGAACCAGAAATATACTTTAGTGTAAGACTTGTATCAATATTTTGTATGACTTCAACTGTTCTGATTGTAATAATGAATATCATCGATTCTATCATATGTTAATACCAGGGTGGGCCAACGGATGACACAGTCACAGAAGATGTGTCTGTGATCAGAGTGAGTCAAAACCATCTCTTGAGGGCAGCACAGGGAATGAAGCCATCCGTGTCGGCGTCGGAGAGACAAAAGTATCGGCAGATGTAAGATCCCAAGCCCTCCTATTCCATTCATAAAATTTGTTGCAGTGCAATTTCTTGTCCATATTTTGTTTCACCTTTTATTGAAATTCTTAAAATCTTGATATGTCATGTATATTTATATGTTACATTATCTCTGGCTGTAATGTGCATGTATGTATCTTCAAAATATGAATGAATTCTCAAACTGGTTCGTAGACAAGTTTCTTATTCTGGGTTATATCAACATGTTTCTCCTGTTCTTTCGCCCCTCGTCCTTCTCCAACCCTATGGCCCGAATTCACAAAGCAAGGTTTGAGCTCAAACCTCCTTTTGTTCTTTACAAACCAGGTTTGTAAAAAACGCGTAAGACGCGTCATATGACATACAAAAACCAAGGTTTGTCGACAAACCTCCTTTCTGAATTCGGGCCTATTTGTTTTCTCAGAGTTTCAATCTTTAACTCCTTCTCTGCTACCGAACTTGTTAACATTGTTAAAAATGAACTTTCAAGAATCAATTTTGCCTTACAATGCTTACTTCAGTTTGAAATGGGCGCAACACACCATCCTTTGGAATAAACTTCAACAGGGAACAGGCTAAATTTGTCCTTGATTACGGAGCCTAATATAATCAAATTGCTCATATTTTTTCTTCTCTCACAACAGTTACAAGTCTTTTGTGAAATCAAGAGGAGGCGAGTTCCCCCAAGGCCAGTCTGCAGAAGCTACCCAGAAAGTTACCCTTGCCTGAGGAATCCTGCTTTGGACTTGCCAAAATCAAAGATGAATCCCACCTGGCTGTAACATTGGGTGGAATTTATGAATTGTTATCTTTTTTGTTTAATAACTACTAGAATAATGTTAATTATTGTTGTGCAAGTCACTTCTAGATTCTAATCTAATGATTAGTCGAACACACTCCTGATCACACTTTTTTCACGAAAAAGCGTGCAATAGTTTCCAGTACTATCTAATAAATTTCAAGTACATGTACTTGATGGGCATCAGTGCGTGTTGAGGTCAATGAACTTTTACTGTGTGTGCGTAGCATTGAGGCGTGTAGAGATAAGTGCAGTTATCTTTGTGTGCGTGCTATGGTAAGCCTATTAAACGTGAGGTTCATTATTTGTCAGCGATAATGACATTTAACAATCTTGAAAGGAATTCTTTTTACCTCAAATAACAAGGATCTAGGCATTTTGTTTACTAAAACAAATGATGCATGTTTTCCTTCATTGATTGCAGGACCTTTCCGCTCTTGTTGAGGCTATCTGTGCACCTATTGTCATTGGTCTGACAGTTTCGTACGATAAATGCATACAGCCTATAAGATCGTAGAATGAACTCATTCGCGTGCATCGTTTGTATATTATAAATGAAAATTCATTAGTGATTAGTTAATGTCTGCACAAAGCTAGCCACATTTGGGTTTAATTCATAAGAGCACAAGCACCAACTAGGAATTGTAAATTTGCCAAATACCAGGTTGTTATAACAATGTAAATCATTTTCCTTAGCATAAAAGATAACACAGTTTTCAGGATTCGACCCAGCATGAACTTGCCTTGGTCAGGGGAGGATGTATATGCCTTTTGAACAGCTCCCGGACTGGTACTGTGAGGATATTTGTAATTCTTTGAATAGTCGTATTGTAAGTTGGTTATCGATACTCACATCATGGAATCTTAGGTTATCACTACTAACTGGTTTTGTTGCCTATGGGTCGTGTAGTTTGAAATTAATTATTGATCAGCAGAGGAAAATAAAGTCCGTAGTAGCCCAAACCAACTCATTTCCGTCAATCTGAAACTGCAATCAGTGCAAATCCCCATTGCTTTGGGCTGCTACTTTAAAGCAGAGTGTTTGTTTTTCTGCCTTCCAACTCGAACTTGTACCTTTTCCTCTGATCATATAATTTACCAGTATTGGGAAGCAACTTGTGGTTTGACTGTGAGACTTTGCAGTTTTGTTTTTTGAATGTTTTTCTGTCAACTGAATCAATACATCAGTGAATTTAGTTGAGAGTCCTTTCCTTTTTGTTTTATTTTATTTTTAAGTCAATGATTTGTAATTATTTGCCTGGAGAAGGTGTTGTCTGTTCCGTGTCACTAGGACTTAGATATCTGATCTTCTCATTTAGAACCGAAACCAATTTAGGGATCAACTACAAGTTGTAGTTATTCTTGCATATGTGTGATAGGACAACCGGCCACCGAATTGTACTGTAAATTGTGTGTGATATATTTCTGAAACCTATTTGTACTTGTTCATAGTCGCATGTTGTTGGAGTATCAACATAATTGTGTTGCGTTATCTGTGGTATACCAATATGGGATTATGGGTATCTTGTATGATTTTCTTACTTTAACCACATGCATCTTCGTTACAGAAAAGGATATTGCTATATTTGTAGACAAAAAACTTATGTTGCTTAATATCTGTGTAATAATGGAGGAAGAAAGTATGCGAAAGCTTCTAAGAAAATTTATCATTCTTTTCTTTTTCCTTCTTAGGCTTATTGCCGTGTTTTGTAGACAACAAATTCAAGCTGCTTGATCAACTTGTGTATTTGATTAATAATGACAACAATGATAATTACGATCATAATCATAATTACAATAATAACAGTAATGGGTTCTTGTATAGTGCTCATGTCTGTCACACTTGACACTACTTGTGTTCTAGTATTGTTAACTCAGCTTCAATATGACAGCTGTTATGGCGACCTAAAATTTAAAAAGGGACAAATACCTGCCAGGCTCCCATTTACCTCACCTGGATCGAGTGGGACATATGTAGATTAATGTCTTGCCAAAGGATGAAAAAGAACATGAGACCTAATCAATGTGTAGACATGATGATCGATGATGAAATGCAAATTGGAATCTGCTATGCAGTACTGAAATCAATTAACAAGTACCTACCAGTATGTTGTAAATACAGTTATGGATGATGTATGTATTGTTTGAAATAAGTAAGTTTCTCCACTATATGAAACAGCTAGCTTTTAAGTTTATAATGTGATTGTGCAATGATGATTTGATTTTTTGACAAAAATGCATGCAATATGATTATTTGCACGTTATGTTATGTTAGTGTTTTACTCTCTCCTAACCCCCCCCCCCCCCCTCCCTGATAGTCTATCATGTGTATATTTAATAATAATAATAATGAACGTTATTTGTATAGCGCATATCACTAACACAAAGAAAGTCCCTATGCGCTTAGAAAAGAAGGAAAAGGGTGGAATAGAAATGAACATTTATGCCTGATACATGAAAATAATTAATTACAAACAACAATAATGATACACAATTCCTATATAGCTTACATGTTATAGGGTAATTCAGGTAATACAAATTTAAACACGAAAATTAATTGAAAATTGAATTAAATATTAAATATGTACATGATACTATAACCAAATAAGTCACTAAAAAGCTGGAACAAAATTAACAAGTTACGAAAAGATATATATGATATAGTTGTCTTCCATCATGCTTCTCACCCTCTAGTGATTCTTTTTTTACGTATAATTATATTCAAGGAAGTAAATCAGCAGGATACATGTATTGCAGTAATGCAGAATGGTTATCAGAAAATGTGTCAGTAATATTTTATTGACAAACACATTCTTTTTTCTAACCTTAGATAGCGAGTTATCATTGGATCCAATTATGTATTTGCCAACATAAGTTATTAATTTTCAAAATTGTTTAAGAATCACTTTCAACAAACAGGGAAGTTGGAGGAAGTTTATGTTTTTTAGCTAGGTTGTAATTTTGATATGTAATTATCTCAGTACTGTGTAATATGGCAAAGTCCACCCTTATGTTTGGTTGGTTTGACTAAAATAATATATTTGACAATTTTTTTTTATTTAAGAAATAAATAAATTACAGAGCATATAGTAGAGGACCTCGTAAGATGAGTCACAACTTTTTTATATTTATATGATTTTGCTCAAATTTTCACTGATCTGTTTCTTTCCTTTTTCTGCTTTGTAATAAAACCAACTTAAGTTAGGGCGGAATTCACCTTTGACTTGTATGCTCTCTTGATTTCATTTTTGAAAATCATGAAATCATTCTGTTTCTAGCAGCTATAATAATGCAGGGATTGTAGTTGAATTTTTTTTTTAAATTGATTTAGTCATCTGTTCATTTGGGTGATGTTAGTTGTAACTATCTGTATTGTTATGTAATCATCTTGCATGAGATATTATTTGTTTGATAAAATTTGATATGGTGGCAATATATCGTCTATAAAATGTATTTGTAATGCATGAAAATACTGGATTAAATAAATCAAATCTATTGACGTATGTGATAAAATTCATGAATGAAATCTAAATTTTGTGAAGCATTGATAAAATGTAAATGAGAGAAGTCCATGTACATGTATGTACATGCATTTGTTTGGAATTGAGAGTAAAAGAGAGAAGAAAGAGAGAAACCGAATTTGAGTTTAAGAGCCATGTTTGGGTGAGAGGCAAGGGAAATTATTTACTCATTGCAAACTACAGTTGAGTTGATGAGCATAGGCCATGCATGGTAGGTCTCCTTTTTGTCAGTGCAATCTAAGCACCACATTTTCATTAAAATTAAAAAATTGGGCCGAATATTTTTTTTATTTTTTTAAATCAATCTCTGTTCTCATTTCTTTTATTGCCCCAATGACTGATAGATGCTAGCTCTGCTTGCATGGACATTTAATTACTTTCTCTCTTTTTTTAATTCTTTATTTTCTCTTTTCCTTTCTTCCTCTTCTTCTTCTTCTTTTTCTTTTTCTTGTACTTCTTCTTCCAACGTTTAAGCAATTTTCTCTTTTCTAACTCTTCTCTGCTCCTTTAAATTCTTCTTTTATTTTATTATATTTTGTTTAGTTTCTTTGGCTTGTCATATGCGTCGGGATGTTACGGAACGCGAACTGTGCCACACATTTGTCGGTACAACATTTTTCTGTGTCTTTCACTGTAAAAATAATACCAAATATGTCAACTAATATTGCTCCAACTATTGAAAAAGGCGCTAAAACAGTAAGAAAATCTAAAGGAAAGGGAAAAACTGCGAAGACTATCACTAGAAGTGCCCTAACGTCTCCGTATGCCATTGAATGGTAAGTTTAAATTCAGTACGTAGTCCGATACGCTGTGATTTACGTTGTAGTATTAGTATTACATCATGTACCATCATGTATCATTTTCCAAGTGCAGTGCAGTGTCGTCACGTTTTGAGCACACATAGGTGCATTACTATCCTGGCTGTGTATTAAAAGCTGTGCTATTGATTTCCAATATTTCAAACACCACTGTACTAAACTCAACTGATTTCACTCAAAATCGTCTACTTTAGTGACGATTGATGACACCTATAGATCTAAATAGCAGTAAAATACAATTTTTTCAACTTTACCGATGTTAAAAAGAATAATTTAAAAATTCAAATTGTGAGTCCACTGTCAAACTTGCCGATCAACCGCATCGGCATGATAGTGTGCATCTGTGTGTTATGAGTGTATTGACTAGACCTAGATCTATTCATGTATTTAAATGCTGCCTATGTAGTGCATTGCTAGAGGTCAATACGCATTAGCGTTGACTCTCTATGCTTTGCTGGAGTGGTTTTGAGTTACCAGTAGACCAAAAATTTCTGTCTCTTTCGTTCGTTAGCCTCTTATTTGGGTAGGGTCGGCTCCTCTCTTTAGTTTAGAGACAGAATACTCAATTTTAGCGGATTAATTCATATCCGAATCCGATGGCGATGCATTTATTTTTTTTAATTAGGCCTAGGCTAATATACATCGGTTCTACTTACCAGATCAACTGTATCTTGTATGATTTGTTTAAGGGTCTTTTTTCCAGAATTTCTTTGCCAAAATTGAGCTCCGTGTTGAAATTCTTGCAGCCGTATTTTGTTTACTTCCCTTCCTACTTTAGTTTTTCTCCTTTATTATCTTTCATGTTCTCTATGACCTTTTCTTAGTGTGTAATCCATGTTTTTTCCTTTCCTGGGATGGACCCTGAATAAATTTAATACCAATGTCCTTATCTTGAATCTTCAAAATAAATGCAAAAGATTTTTTTTTTTTTATAGATGTTGTTGTTTGATAATATTTACTTGGATAAAAATAATCAGCTGGTACGGGGAATTCTTTAATGTGAGGCAGTCTGTGGAGCCAGACATCTCAGTCTCGAATGGCAAAGCTTGGTTCTAATATTTACTGTGTTGTGTTATTGACTGTCATACTAATCCTTTCTTGATTTTATTTGCTGCAGGCCGCCGCTCCCAAGTGGCGTCACTCCAGATATTTTATCTGAAATCCAGAGGTAAGAGAGCAAATTTACATATTTTCTTTTGATCTGCTAACTCTTGACGTCTCTCTTTCTTTGCTCAGAGGCACAGTCCCTTGCTCAGTCTTGGTCTCTGTATGCAAGTCCTTAATACACTTATATGCAGGAAAACTTACAACATCATTAATAATAATGATAACGGGTTCTTGACAATTTCTTGTATAGTGCTCATGTCTGTCAAACTACACTCCTGGCACTCCACAAATATTACACCAGCTTAAGCATGGCTGCCATTATGGCGCTCTAGCTTTTCAACAAATTTCAAGTTATTAATTCCTGCCATTCACCTCATCTGGGTCAAGTGTGACAACTGTACAAACGTAACCTTTGGTTCACAGTCTGGCAAATTCTCTACCAGATCACAACTCAAGTATAATGATTATGTTGATTATATATTGAATATGTGATGATAATTTTTTTCATTTTTTTAGTGGGCTTTCAAAAAACTCTGGGGTGTGGTTGTGTAGTGAGCTTAGGTGTAGACAGAGTTGGCCATAATTAGGATTTTCTTCATCACTAAAGTACTATTTTATTCATGGACATAATGTAGATAATTAATATTGAATGCATTTAATAAAACAGATGGAACATGTGTGAACATATACAATAAGTATCCAAAGAGTTTCATTCAAATTTTCTTTTCTTTTTGCCATCAAAACTCAATATTGCAATTCAATTGTAGATTGGCTTTGTAAAAAAAATATATATCATTTAGACCAAATATGATGAAAATTCTTTACAATGTAAATTTATTCCAGCAAAAGAAAAAAGTGAAATTTGATTGTTATTTCAGAACATTTCAGCCTTTGCAATGCCTGCTTGGAAAACGAAGATGCAAGAATCGGAAACAGACCAAGAAACGAAAGGCAGAGATGGAGAGCAACCCAGAGAGGAAGGAAGAAGAACAGAGGAGATCGGCCTTGAGGTAAATTCCCATCCCAACAAGGAAGATTTCATCGTCTAATACTTACTTACTACCTATAAAACTTCTCTTTTTTTAATCAAGTTAAAAATATGGTAAAGAAGTTTCATTTGATACCAATAACACCTTTAAATTTCAAAAACTTTTGGTTTGACATCAATTTTTGTCCTGCCTGCATAGCAAAAGCGAGAGATAGGCATTGCTTTTCCGGCGACGGCAGCAGCGTCAACATCAAATATTTAACCAATAATATAATTTTGAAAGTATAAGTTCTTATTCAATGAAACTAATACAGCCTATAAAACCTTGTCTTCCCTTGATGCACTTCAATTGACAATTTCAACCTTATGTTCTTCATTTATTTTTTAATCAAGTGAAAAATATGGTAAAGAAGGTCCATTTGATACCAATAATACCTTTCAATTTGTTGAATTCCGTCTTTTTCTTAAAGGTCACAACTTGCTTTTGGGGTCAATGAGGTCACCAGATCGTTAGAGAAAGATCAGCTCCAGCTAGTCTTGGTTTGTCGCTCAGCTAAGCCTGACCTTATGACCTGTCATCTCCCGACCCTCAGTGCAACTCGAGGTTGCCCTGCCATGGCAGTCTTCCATCTCAGTAATACCTTATCTCCTCTCTTGAACATGAAGACCGTCCTAGCCATAGGTTTCAAGGTAAAATAAACAGATCTACGAGCTTGACCTCATGACCTCTCACCTCCTGACCCACATTTAAGGGTAGTCCTACCATGGTAATGATCCCTTGCTCCTTTCTCATACACATACTTTTACAAAACCCTGATGGCTTGCCTGAGGCTTGCCTGACATAGCAACAAGTAATGTGGATTCTGGATTCCAAGTATTGTAGCTCATTCATTTATAATAGGTTAATGGAATAACTCGTCACTAGGTCCTGAGGAAAGTAACATCCATAAATAATAATAGGTTCATAAACTGGTATATTTATAGGAATACCATTTCTGACATCACCACTTCATATAAAAAAATTATGGCACATTTTCTCGCTCAAAAATGTCTTCTAAATGCACATTGTGTTTCATGTCTCACGCAGAAACCTTCTAATGGAGCCAACCAAGACTTTGCAGGCATTGTGTCATATGTCAGTGGGAAGTGTCCTGCAATCAAGGTTCCTTGGATGGACCTCAAGCACCTACCCCTTGAGGAACTGGCTGCAGAATTGTCCAAGGGAGTCTTCAGCTATCAGAGGAACTCTGTGATTGATGCAGCTGTCAAGGAAACACAGCAGGGCAAGAAAAATGAGTCAGATACTACAAGTGCAGCTACAGAGACCAGTGAGACCGATGCAGGTGCTTCTGAGGAAACAGTTCTCAAAGACTCACAAAGGGAAGAAGAAGAACCTCAGCAGGGAACGACTGAAAGGACGGATGGTAATGGCCTCTGCAGAGATGGCGGAAGCATGATGGATGAAAATGCAGGAACGACCAAGGAGAGAGTTGGGGGGACTGAGGATAAACTGTGCCAAAATGAGGACTCTGATGATGAGCTCAAGGGTACCGATAGACAGCCACAAGCGACAAAGAAGAGAAAGCTATCCAAAATATCCACCTCTCCTGGCAAAGATGATACCAAGAGCAAGAGGAACAAGACTGCAAAGATGCCTTTCCAGTCTACCAGTGTTATGCATGTCAAGATTATCAGTAAAGACTTGAAAGGAAAGAAGGGCAAGGGTAAAAGAGGTAAAAAGAAGTGAATGAACAATAATGGCAACAGTCATCCAACTACGATGGAAAACGCAATAAAAACCATAAAAGATGCTTTCTGCTGGATTCAGCCAAACGTTCACTGTGAAGAAATTGTCCAGGGTTATTGAAAAGGATCTGTTTACCTTTGATCCCCATTTACAAAGGTAAAAGAGGTAAAAACAAGTGAATGAACAATAGTGGCAACAGTCATCCAACTACGATGGAAAACGCCATACAAACCAACAACAATAACAACAGTACATAAGATGCTTCCTGCTGGGTTCAGCCAATATTGTCCAGGGTTATTGGGAAGGATCTGTTTACCTTTGATCCCCATTTACAACAGCTTTACAGCTTCCAAGAGGGTTGGTGAATGAGGAGTTGAGGACCAAAGCAACTTTGCATATATGGAAAGTATGCATTGAAAGATTTATTACCCTTTTGGGTAACTTTATCTGGGAACAATAGCCAACAGTAATTTAAAAGAATGACACTATCTTATTTTAAAGAAAGAAGAGTTTGATATCTTTGCATACAATACCACTGCTTACCAGTGCATTTTGCAACTTTCACTTTTGATTCGGCCCCTGATGTACTGCTCATCCCATGGCTGCAAAATCATAACAAATATGGTATCATTTAAAAAATGAATAAACACACTTTCTATTGATACTAAACAAAGCGATGCTCATTGAGTTTCCAAACTTTTATGAGGGGCTTATATCTTTCCGATGACTCAATGTTATACAAGTTTTAACAAAGTATTATTTGAATAAACTTCATCGAGCTTCTTTTATGTAGTTAGATTTGGCTTAATTGCTACACCTAATTTTCAACCATATGCTTACTTTAAAGATACTATGTCACTTTTGCAGCCAACCTCAAATTCTGTAGAACTTATGAATAGAACTGCGGGAATTATGGATATGTCATGTATGTCCTATATGTGCAATTTAAACATTAGCAGTGTCCTAGTATTCAAATTATGCAAGGCAACTGTTTACCTCACTGTCAGACATTATTGAATGACTGAATGACATCTTTCTTTCTTATGAAATGAGCTGTAACAGGTACATGAGCATTTGTCCACATCGATAACCTACTACTTGTAATGGCCAAAATTAAACTGATTGTAAATCTTTGTGCAGCACAAAATGTACAGATATGTGTATTTTGTCTATTATAGCTGTGGATTTGAGTATGCCATAACAAGAAAATGGCTTCAGTTTTTCTAATATTTTGGAAGCAGACCCCAAAAACTCTAGAAGCCTAGGTGCTCCTCTACCCATTCATAGTCTACAAGCACAGACTCCAATATAAGACACTTCACCTCGCCTAGGTGCTCCTCTACCCATTCATAGTCTACAAGCACAGACTCCAATATAAGACACTTCACCTCAAATCCACATTCCTAAAGCCTTCATAGTCTACAAGCACAGACTCCAATATAAGACACTTCACCTCAAATCCACATTCCTAAAGCCTTCATAGTCTACAAGCACAGACTCCAATACAAGACACTTCAACTCAAATCCACACTCCTAAAGCCTTCATAGTCTACAAGCACAGACTCCAATATAAGACACTTCACCTCAAATCCACATTCCTAAAGCCTTCATAGTCTACAAGCACAGACTCCAATATAAGACACTTCACCTCAAATCCACACTCCTAAAGCCTTGAGCAGAGCCTAATCCTGTCAGTTTCTTGCTGTGTCAAGCTTAAGTACAGAGCGAATTGTAGTCTCATTTTGCAGATACTTTTACACTCAACTGACAAATGTTTATGCTTCACGCACAACACACACACACACACACGCACGCACACACACAATCAATTATTCCCCTTTGTATCATCCTTTTCCTCTCTGCTGCCCTCTCTCCATCTCAAATGCTCTTCAAGTGCATATTGCTTGCGTCTCCTTTGTCACCCCCCCCCCCCCCCCTCTCTCTCTCTCTCTCTCTCTCTCTCTCTCACGCTCACTTTCGCATTCTTTCACTCTCCTCTCCCTGCTCTCCCGTATGTGCTCCCCCTCCATCTTTTCTCTCTCTTCATTCCCTTTTCACTTTGTTTAATTTTTGCCTCTCACACTTTTTCTCATCAAAAGTGTTGTTGTTTTTCGTATTTTCCCTGTATGCCAACAGTATTCTATCAATCATACACTACCCAATGTATAGCATATAACAAAATATCCCAAACAAGCTATGGTTTGCAAGTTCATGTGATTTTATTATCAGCATTATTACCAAGACTATTAGTTATTCCCCTTATACCATGCTTACATTGTCTTGTTGGTGGTACTTTTCTTTAGGAAAAAAAAGCAAAACAGAGAGAACATTTTTAATTTGAAGCTTATGATGAAAAGATGTATTATTGTGCTAGATTTTAAGGTTGGTGTACAGTTAGCCCTCAATATATTTGAAAGATGTATAATGAATAAAAACATGGAAGAAACAGAAATATGTGTTATTAATGAAAACCACTCGCCATTATTTCATTTTAGAAGATTAACAAGGTTTAAAGACTTAACAAATACAGAAGTGGTAAAGAAGATTCTAATTATAGAAAAGTTGCAAATACACGATGGAAGATAACAATTTCTTGCTTTTATTTCATTGTTTCTTGAGGAAGGATCGACATCAAGCGTCCCGGATGTTGTGTCACGATCCCTTCCTATGTGAGAAATAAAGGAAGACGATCTATTTTGGTTAAAAATATAATGAGGAAATTGTGGAGAAAAGGGAGTCAGAGAAAGACGGGAGGGGAGAGAGAGAGAGAGAGAGAGAGAGAGAGAGAGAGAGAGAGAGAGAGAGAGTGAGTGGAGACAGAGAGGGAGGGGGAGAGAGGGGGAGAAAGAATGGAAAAGGTATAGGGAAGGAGAGAAAGGGAGAGGGGGCACGGTGAGAAGAAGGAAACATATAGACCTGTACATGTATATTGTATTTCTTATTAGAATATAATTTCATAAATGACTCCATGTTTATCAATATTGATACACAGCGTTACCGAATTAAAGATTGTAATCGGCAACAATTCCGAAACTGATACTGCTGGAACATCTAAATTGAGAGAAGTATCTTTTTCAATGTCGGGGTAAGAACGGAAGTACATATGTATGAACATGTCACAGTCTCCTATATAGGCCTTCAATGTTATAGTCTTAAACATTGCTTACTTGAGACTTGACAGGAATTTAAATTGTTAAAGCAAAATACATGTAAAAGGTTTATAAGTGGTTGATTGTTTTAATACTCATTTTACAGTTTTTATTTGCCTGCTTGCCACCACCCCCCCCCCCCCCACATTAAAAAAAAATTGATTGAGTCTAATTTGAAAATTTGATGATTATCAAGCAGCTCCATACTGTGAGTGGACAATCAGTGGTTGAACATCTGCACTACAATAATATTGTTTCATGTTAATATTGTTCAAAAATACGTACCGAGTCTAACGGCCACGGCCACGGCCACGGCCACGGCCACGGCCACGGCCACGGCCACGGCCACGGCCACGGGCATGTGAACGGCCACGGGCATGTGAACGGCCACGGGCATGTGCACGGCCACGGGCATGTGAACTGCCAAGGGCATGTGCACCAGCGCAGATCGATTTAAGATACTCTTCGGTGAGATCCTCCTCTTTCATCTCTGGGAACGCAGTCAGAATTTTAACGCCTAAGATGTACATGAAATTTGAAAATATGATGAAAGGGGAGGGGGGACTGGTTAGAAAAAATATTCCAAAAAAAAATCATGTTTAGCGTCCCCGCGCCGCCCGCTCCCTTTTTTTTTTAAGGCCGCCTGTTTTGTCTTGTTTTTTTGTTTTTTTAATGAAAACAACGAAAAAACATGCTGCTAAAAGGATGTTTTTTCGGTGGAAAAAATAAACATAAAAGCTATAGCGGCAATCATGAAAAAAAGCCCGGCCGGATGAATTGGAAGATGTGCCGGGCAGCTATTATGAAAATAAATAAAAGGGCCTTATTGTTCTTTTTAGGGGGGCCTTAAAACACTCACTGGAGAATCTAAGGTTGTGAGTTCAACAGACGACAAGGCACATTATGTCCCTAAGCAAGGCATTTTATTTTCATTGTTTCTCCCCACCAAGGATTGAAATGGGTACGGTGGTACGATCGATGTCTCGGTGGCAGCACCAATAAACCCTTTGGGCTAGTTCCCAGCTGTCTCCACATTCATATGACTTTTTTGCTGTTGTATTTAATTTAATTGTTGTATTAACTTGTAGGCCTACACTGTTGTATTTGATATGTTTTTTATGATTTTTTTATGATGAATGAAATAAAGATCAATTACTTCTAAGAATGCGAGCGTTAATTTGACTGGCTATTAGGAAAGGCTCGACACTAACAGACTCCGGGACACATGGATGTCCACAATTTAAGTCTGAACCCCTGGATTAGCACATAGCGCTTATAAAATTGTGCCTGTCAGTGTCAGGAATATGTGTACTCCCCAGGGAGTGGAACATGTACAATATTACGTGCGGAGTAGCAATGGAATCCAGCGAACGAGATAATACTGTGGTAATCACAATGTGACAATTATCTTTAACAACAAATGTCCTTGTTTCCGTCTAATGAGTTAAGGGCCCCATCTTACAAAGAGTTGCGATCTTGCGATTGATCCAAATCAATCGCAAGTCCTCCAATCAATCGCAAGTTTGCAGTCTCCTATCTCTTATGTACATAGTTGCGATTGATAATATCAACTCTTTGTAAGACAGGGCCCTGTACTTCAAAATATTGGATATGTTGGATTACATATACATTAAACTTTGTCCAAACGTTTGAATTATTTCCAGTAATAATAATAATGATGAAATAATGATAGTATCATCAGGCGCGGATCCAGGGGGGGGGGGCCAAGCGGGCCTTGCCCCCCCCCCCCCCCCCCAAAAAAAAAAAAAAAAAAAAAAAGAGAGAAGAAAGGAAAAGAAGGGAAAGGGAAGAGGAGAGAAAGGGAAAGAAAGAAGAGGAAGAAGAAAAGAAAAGGGGGAAGAAGGAGATCGGGGGGCCGAAAGGGCCTTGCCTCCCAGGCTGTTGACCCCCCCCCCCCCCCCCCCCCAATCAAAAAAAATGACGAATTCCTAAACTTACAGCCAGACAAGAAATATGATTCTTGAGATCCCTACATGTCAGGGCCCGAGGTACGGATCGAGGGGATCGGGAGCCTCGAGCTCCCTCCCCCCCCCCCCCCCACATTTTTGAAAAAGTATATTAAAGAGAAATAAAATAGAATGAGAGCAAGAAAGAAAGAATAGTTAACTGGCAGTGTTAAAAAATAATGAGGCATCAAAATATGCTCATCTGACCGTGATTACATGCCTAAAACACCTAAGCTTCCGGGGGCTCTGCCCCCTGGATTCCACCTAGGACCCTACGGCGGGCCCTTAGATGCTCATCTGACGGTAATTTAATGCCTAAAACCCCTGATTTTGGGGGCTCCGCCCCTGGACCCCACGCCAAATAGTGACCTACCAGTGTCACAAAATAATAAGATATAACAAAAAATATGCTCATCTGACCTTAATTAAACGCCTAAATCCCCTGAGCTTCCGGGGCCGGCTCCGCCGATTCGACCCCACCAGAGGCCCTAAGGCGGGCCCCTGAATGCGTATCTGACCGTAATTTATTGCCTTAAACCCCTGAGCTTGCGGGATCGGACAAGGTATCAAAATGTGTTTATCTGACCGCAGGCGCGTAGCCAGGGGGGGGGGGGGGGTTGGCGGCCCCCCTCCCCAAATCGGAAGAGGACGTAGGAAGAATAAGGAGCAGACAAAGAACATCTTTGAAGTTCAGACAAGGATTCAGAGTATGATAGAGAACGGTACAACGCATCGTCTTCTTTCTCTCATAATCTAATAAAACGTCAAAGCTTCCGCGCTTCGCGCGGGAGGGAGAACCTGAATTCAGACGTGGATTCAGAGGCGAGAACGGTAATACGAATCTGTAATGATTTAATGAAACTTAAAAGCTTCCGCGCTTCGCGCGGGATGGAGGGGGAACTTAATTCCGACGAGGATTATTTTCGAGAACGGTACAACGAATCTTTTTCTTTCTCTAATGATTTAATGAAAATTAAAAGCTTCCGCGCTTCGCGCGGGAGGGGGGGGGGGGACCTGAATTCAGACGAGGATGAAGAGTCGAAAACTGTACAACGAATCATATTCTTTCTTTAAAGATTTTAATGAAACGTAAAAGCTTTCGCGCTTTGCGCGGGAGGGGGGGGGGGACTGAATTCAGACAAGAATTAATAGTCGAGAACGGTACAACGAAATGTCTTCTTTCTCTAATGATTTAATGAATCGTAAAAGCTTCCACGCTTCACGCGGAAGTGGGAAAATTGAATTCAGACGAGGATTAAAAGTCGAGAACTCTACAACGAATCGTCTTCTTTAATTCTCTAATAATTTAATAAATCGTAAAATTTTTCGCGCTTCGCGCGGGATGGGATAAACTAAATTCATACGAGAATTATTTTCGAGAACGGGACAACGAATCGTCTGCTTTCTTTAATAGTTTAACGAAACGTCAAAGCTTCCGCGCTTCGCCCAGGAGGGGGAGGGGAGGGGGGGGGGGGACTGAATTTAGACAAGAATTAATAGTCGAGAACGGTACAACGAAATGTCTTCTTTCTCTAATGATTTAATGAATCGTAAAATTTTCCGCGCTTTGCGCGGGAGGGGAAAAACTAAATTCATCCGAGAATTATTTTCGAGAACGGTACAACGAATCGTCTTCTTTCTCTAATAATTAAATAAATCGTAAAATTTTCCGCGCTTCGCGCGGGAGGGGAAAAACTAAATTCATACGAAAATTATTTTCGAGAACGGTACAACGAATCGTCTTCTTTCTCTAATAATTTAATGAAACGTCAAAGCTTCCGCGTTTCGCGGAGGAGGGAGGGGGAAACTCACCCCTCCCTGCACCGACCCCCCCCCCCGCATTACGTACCAATATTTGGCTCGCATAATTTCAAATTTGGGCCCCCCCCCCTAAGAAATCCTGGATCCGCGCCTGAGTATCATCATTATTGATGATCAATGATGATGATGATAATGCCAATATTGATGATTATTTACGAAATATTATTATTAATTACCATTATCATCATTGCCATTATTGTTATTGTTATTCTTTGTTCATAATTATATTTCTGTGGCAGTCTTCTTTAATTCTCTAATAATTTAATAAATCGTAAAATTTTTCGCGCTTCGCGCGGGATGGGATAAACTAAATTCATACGAGAATTATTTTCGAGAACGGGACAACGAATCGTCTGCTTTCTTTAATAGTTTAACGAAACGTCAAAGCTTCCGCGCTTCGCCCAGGAGGGGGAGGGGAGGGGGGGGGGGACTGAATTTAGACAAGAATTAATAGTCGAGAACGGTACAACGAAATGTCTTCTTTCTCTAATGATTTAATGAATCGTAAAATTTTCCGCGCTTTGCGCGGGAGGGGAAAAACTAAATTCATCCGAGAATTATTTTCGAGAACGGTACAACGAATCGTCTTCTTTCTCTAATAATTAAATAAATCGTAAAATTTTCCGCGCTTCGCGCGGGAGGGGAAAAACTAAATTCATACGAAAATTATTTTCGAGAACGGTACAACGAATCGTCTTCTTTCTCTAATAATTTAATGAAACGTCAAAGCTTCCGCGTTTCGCGGAGGAGGGAGGGGGAAACTCACCCCTCCCTGCACCGACCCCCCCCCCCCCGCATTACGTACCAATATTTGGCTCGCATAATTTCAAATTTGGGCCCCCCCCCCTAAGAAATCCTGGATCCGCGCCTGAGTATCATCATTATTGATGATCAATGATGATGATGATAATGCCAATATTGATGATTATTTACGAAATATTATTATTAATTACCATTATCATCATTGCCATTATTGTTATTGTTATTCTTTGTTCATAATTATATTTCTGTGGCAGTCTTCTTTAATTCTCTAATAATTTAATAAATCGTAAAATTTTTCGCGCTTCGCGCGGGATGGGATAAACTAAATTCATACGAGAATTATTTTCGAGAACGGGACAACGAATCGTCTGCTTTCTTTAATAGTTTAACGAAACGTCAAAGCTTCCGCGCTTCGCCCAGGAGGGGGAGGGGAGGGGGGGGGGACTGAATTTAGACAAGAATTAATAGTCGAGAACGGTACAACGAAATGTCTTCTTTCTCTAATGATTTAATGAATCGTAAAATTTTCCGCGCTTTGCGCGGGAGGGGAAAACTAAATTCATCCGAGAATTATTTTCGAGAACGGTACAACGAATCGTCTTCTTTCTCTAATAATTAAATAAATCGTAAAATTTTCCGCGCTTCGCGCGGGAGGGGAAAAACTAAATTCATACGAAAATTATTTTCGAGAACGGTACAACGAATCGTCTTCTTTCTCTAATAATTTAATGAAACGTCAAAGCTTCCGCGTTTCGCGGAGGAGGGAGGGGGAAACTCACCCCTCCCTGCACCGACCCCCCCCCCCCCCCCGCATTACGTACCAATATTTGGCTCGCATAATTTCAAATTTGGGCCCCCCCCCCTAAGAAATCCTGGATCCGCGCCTGAGTATCATCATTATTGATGATCAATGATGATGATGATAATGCCAATATTGATGATTATTTACGAAATATTATTATTAATTACCATTATCATCATTGCCATTATTGTTATTGTTATTCTTTGTTCATAATTATATTTCTGTGGCTACTTACGAGCTTCTTCTGGAGGATAACCGAGAGCCGAGCACCCGCGCTGTCCAGCGTGGATGCCACTCTTAACTGCATGACTGACTTTATGAAACGCCTTCTTCCAGTGTCTCCAGCCTTGCAAGGCTACAGCGTCATCAGGAGATGCAACCTCCTCTGAGAGCATCATATTCAGCACTGCATGGTTGCCATAGAAACGAGATTTAATGAAAATAAAGCAAATATATATTGCTGTAGACACATTCGCGACCAAAACAGTTTCTGCTGGTTAAGGCGAGTAACGCATTAGGAGTCAAATAGGCAAAAATGAAGGGGGGGTGAAGGAAAGTATGTTGTGTTTGTTGAAACGCATTTAGAGTACCCTTGCCTAGACATTGTGCTGTCAATATCAATAATAGTTATTTAAAGCAATTTTTAAGGGGTTAATAATATCTTCTTAAAGGTACTAGGCCTATGTCCCATTTGCAATCAACATCAAATTATGAAGAACTTTGCAGAAACTATGAATATGTCACGTATGTCTTATCTGTGAGATGTAAACGTTAGCAGTGTCATATTATTCAAATTATGCAAGGGAACCCGTTTATTTTCTAGATTTTACTGTCAGACACTATTGAGTGACTGATTGACTTCTCTTTTTTTCTTTGGTAATAACATACATAAAATGAGCTGTAAAGGTACATGAGAATTTGTCTACATCAATAACCCACTTCTTGTAATGGCCACAATTAAACTGATTGAACCTTTGCACAGCACAAAACGTACGTCCATTCGGTACAAGGGTCTGAAAATCAGACTATAACTAAAATGATTGCAATCACTAAAGTCGATTCGACTACTAATGCTCGTTATTTTCCAACTAAAAGAAATTTTCAAGCACCTTTCGTTTCGAGGGAAGTTCTAAATTAATATTATCTTTCAAATGCCGTTGGAAACATTAACCTTTTCATGTTTTGGCCTGCAAATTGGACATAATACCTTTAAGAGGTACGTATAGTGGGGAAATTTTCGGGAAAAAAATTCGAAAGGGTAAGTTTTGAAGAGTAGATAAAACTTGTTTCGGGGAGGGGATGGAAAACCTGTGGTCATGTGTACCAATTATATTCTTACTGCCTCCCCCCCCCCCCCGAGTAAAAGAGAATCGTACGACAATATTATGTGTTAACGAAATGTCTTAGTTTCACAGTTTTTCTGCCAATAGCTATAGGGATTTTATGACAGTTTTCCTGAAAGGGCGATCAAATCTTTTCAAGCATTGGTGTCCCTGGCTGACTTATATACTTACAAGTGTCCAATGCATCTTGCTCTTCAAAATCCTTGGCGCACACCATACTGGTTGCCACAATAGCACAGAGCACAAGAGCTACTTTGATCATCATCTTGACTAGTTTAGCTTCTGTTTGTTTAAAAAAAGGAAGAATAAAGGAAACGAGAATTGGGAATTATTCCAATTTTTCCTGGTTCCGTATTTCTCGAAAATGCTCGTCCTTATTATACTGCTAGAATATATAAATGAAGAATTGAATAGAATAGCATTTTTTTATTTTCAAATTTTTCCCCATGTATTAACGCTGAAGAAATCGCGTTTCGAATGGTGAAAATGCAAATTTTGCATGACTTTAATTTATAATAAAAGAAGCCTATCCCGTTAGGATTCTTTTCCATTGGAACTACTTCAACAGAATGTGCCAATTTATAGATTTTTCAGACTGACATGAGTATCAAACTTAAGAAAGTTGTCCACAAATTAGTGTAATTCTATTCATATTCCAACACGATTTTCTGAAGATTCGCTTTCACGCGTTATCGCATGAAGGTATTTCCTTTTTATTTTGACGGTCTTTTTCATCTAATGCAAATTTAGTTAGGCCTAATATTTAATGAATAAAATCAATCAATCAATTTCACCACAATGGTCGCTTTTCCTCCCTCGCTTAGATAACTCCTAGACTTTACACGCTTTGGGTTTAATACCGATTCCTGGATTAAATGCGTTAAAAAAATCAATACATTGCTATAATACGATATGAACGAGAAATGAACTTGCAATTGTGAGTATTTTGAGCTCATAACTTTTGGATAGGGGCGGCACAAATTTTTCATTTGCCCAGGTTGCCATTAAAAAAAATTAAAAATCCTATACTCTGCTGACTTTAGAGATAAATTGAATGGGTGATGCTAACAGTATATAAGATTGCAAATACCTTCGCAATATCCAACTGAAAAGCTATTTCAATAGACTTGTCTTTTTTTAAATGTGCGAATATAACAACGATGCATTAGGTAACAATAATTCGGTCTTGATTGACTCTTCCACAGGACCACATCACCTCTACATAATTGATATCTTCATACACTGATACACGATTGTAGTCCGAAGACTAATAATATCATCATTATAATATACAATGGAAAACATAACGAATCAAGCGTAAACATTAGACATCAAAGATATAAATTAAAAGTAAATAAACCTATAAGGCATATTTTAGAATATATTATGCATCGTATTGGTGAACAATTGAAGAAAAAAAAAAGTCATATGCCATTTGAACGAAACAAGATTTAGAAATGGGCCAAAATACATATCATCGAAAAATCGGTTTGGAAGAAAAGTTCTGTAATTATAGTCTACAAAGTAGAAAATAGATGCTTACCAATCTGGTGAGAAGGTTCTGAAGGCAGCTTGTTGCGGGTGAGATGAGCTCCTGAATTGATGACTCGAACCGATTATGGCTTCCCTTTTATGGAATTATTCCTCGCCACTTTCTTCACCTGAGCCTCTTTGATCATTTTTGTTCGTGTGTAATGATTGATAGGACCGCTGGGGTTGGCCAGATGTTTTGATAACTGATAACTTTATTTTGATTTGAGAGACTTTGTATTCAATGAGAAAAAGAAATAAAGATATATAGGCGGATCATTGGCAAGTAGAATTAATCAATCTATCTCGTTTTCAAACTATACTATATGAATACACGCACTTAGAAGTCATCAAGATCGGTTACATGTCTTTTTCCCCAAAGATTCATATTTGCGAAGGTCAGTAAGTCCCAAAATGTATTAATCTGAAGGTGTTTTATTCCAAATGATTGTTATTTAAAAGGTTTGTAATTCCAAAAATGAAAAGGGGTTCATCATTCTGAAGGTTCATAATCCCGAAAACGAGAGAGAACCCTATTCCTAATTTTCGAAATTATGAACCTAATTATGGCAGATTTAACGAACCTTCGGAAATCTTAGCGTTAAATTCCGTATCATATGCGAGGGAGCGTAGCGACCGGGGGAGTATGTTAAAATAATTATGCACATACAGCAAGATAGAGTGAGAGACAGAGGCGAGAAGGAGAGAAGGGGAGAGTTAAAGAGCGAGATGAAAGAGAGGAGAAAGAAGAGGAAGAAAAGAGGCAGAGGAGTGAGAAAAATTGAGTTCTTTTTGAGATTGGAATAATTGAAATTGTATCCTATAATTAAATTAATTTTCCAGCTTATTTCTTTAGAAAGAAGAAAATCAATGTGAATAACGGATGACGAGACATGCAAAAGTCATAGAATGCAATAATAGATTTTTAGTCAAGACAATAACATTGTAAAAATAAAGGGGCGGCAGAGCCTGTTTTTTTTTCAAAGTGAGGGGGGAGTGCCACCATTTAAAAACGGCACTATTTGAAAGAAAAAAGGCACCTACAAAGGGTAACATCAAAGCGAAATATTTAAATATCCTAAAGCGTAATCATTACATTGTAAGGATGATTTTCAAGATTTACTCTTTACTTGGTCAAAGATATTGCTTCAGCATCATACTCTGTTGTTGTGTGTGATGGTCTAAATATTCCTTTGCGAGCGAGCGAAGCAAGGGACGAAACGTTGTAAGGTGTTTTGAGGTCACATTACGAACGATTACTTTTCATTATTAGACGAACCTATCCAGATGGGGTTTTAAGCACAATCTCATAATGAAATAATAAATAAGACCTTCAATGTGCTTCTTAATGAGATAAACTATAAATGTAAGCGAGCGTAGCGAGCGAGTTTTGGAGGAGATTTGAAGGGGGAAAATGCTCTCAGTCGCTTTAAATTGAGGGAAAATGTTAGGGAGGCTATGAGAAGTCTCTTGTTTCTGGGAAGATGAGGGATAATAACAACGTTTTTCATATAACACGTATCGTAATTATGTCTCAGTCTTTTTAACATGAATGACATTTGGTAATGGAAATGCATTTGAGTTGAGTTTGAAAAATCAAACGTGGTCTCAAACTTTATATTTTTTAACAAAGGTCAATTGATTACCTTGGCTTAGGCAAGGGACGTTTTATAGCTTTTATAGCTTTTTTATGAAATGTGGGACATTGTGCCCACTGCCCTTCTCCCGGCTCCGCTACCTTTCTTGTAGTAGAAGAAAAAAGTTTCCAGTTATTACACAAAGCTGCTCCGATTCTTTGAAACTAGAAGGTTCATGAATTGGCTCAGTAGGGTTCGAAACAAGGTCGATGCGCTAGTGCCTTTTGTTAAGGCATTAGTCCTTACAACCAAGTCCCTCGGAGATGATGACTTAGAGCCATCGCCCCCTGATAACGTTAAAACCAACCAACTAGATATGGGACTTTAGATGATCGCAAAAGGGCACAATTTGTAAGCGGCAGTGAGAAATGTAGGTAAGACAATTGATGGGCACTCACATCAAAGGCCAATCACATCAAAAGTAATAAGGAAAACTAATCAGATGTGAAAAGTGGCATTTATTAGAAGGGGAAAGGGGCAGTTATTAAAAAGTGGAAATGGGCACTATCAGAAGGGAATAGGACATTTCTCATACCTAAAAGAGGAACTCATCAGAGGTGGAAAGGGGCAGTTCTTTGTTGGTAAAATGCACTTATTACAAATGAAAAAAGGCACTTGTCAAAGTAAAGGGGAGAACTTATCATATCTGGATCGGGGTACTTATCGGAGTTGAAAAGACGACATTTATAAGAAAGGGAAAGGGACACTTTTTACAAAAAGAAAAGGGGTACTTATCGAAGAGAAAGGGTCAGTTAATGGAAAAGAAGATGGGCGCGTGTTAAAGTAAAATATACACTTTTCAGAGGTTAAAAGGGGGCACATCTTACACCTGAAGAGGGGCACTTATAAGAAGGGAAAAAGGACATTGATTAAAGAGAAAAAGGGGAATCGGTTAGATAAAATGTCAAATTAATAATGTATACACTTATGACCTCGACAAAATAATGACTATTATTTCAGTTTAAGTTCTCCCTTTACAGCGGCGCCAGTCATCCATCAACATACAACCTGCATACGATCTTTCCTACGACTTGGCCAGACAAAATGATGAATGCCTATGCGTGCGAAAGTCCTCCCGTCCGGGCCTCCTTTTACCGCGGCGCCAGCCATCCATCATCAAACAACCCGCATACGATCTTTCCTCCGACTTTGCAGGACAAAACGATCAATGCCTATGCGTGCGACTTTGAGAATATATCCGGCTCCACAAACGGGTAGACCCGGGTGGGGTTTCAAATTTTTTCGTACTCGGATTTCATCAAAGCAATCTATTGTTTATTTTATATATATCAATGATCTTCCTAGTGTGTTGAGATTTTTAAAATCAATTTTATTTGCCGACGATACAAGCATTTTTTTTATCCCATCAAAAGTTACAATCACTTCAAGATATATTTAATCGAGAAATTAAGTTAATAAACACATGGTTTTCTGTAAATAAATTGTCAGTTAATATAAGTAAGACACATTATATGATTTTTACTAATAAAAAATGTGACACTGATTCTATTATTATTCGTTTGTGTAATACAGAAATTAAACAGGTCTCTTCACTTAAATTGTTTGGCATAACCATTGATAACAAGATGAAATGGACTGATCATGCATGTAAATGGTGTTTGAAATCTACAGGATGAGTCAGAAAGAATGTCCCACTTTTTAAAAGTTGTATTGTTTGAAGTATGAATATTTAATTAGGTATTTAATGATATGTCTTGATAGAGTTATCCTCCCAGTACATTTAGGTACCATTTTCATTTGAATCCGTTCACGCATGACTGAACATCAGACAATTATTACAAGACTGCCAGATTTCACTTGCGCCAACTTACTGGGTGTAAATAAAACAGTGCATTGAACAAAGACAGGCAGACAGACACACACACAGACACACACATGCACACGCTCAAACACATACACACATACGCACACGCACACACACACAAGCACACACACACAAACACACACACACACGCACACAGACAACACACACGGTTACAAATGTCTCAGAATTTTTTCTTCTTTTTTCTTTTCTGATTAAGCATTGATTTGTATGGGTCCTCTTGATACTTATCTATGTTGGTTATAGTCTAGCTTTATATTGCTCATTTTAAGCTTCATAAGAAAAAGACAACTTTAATTTGTAGGTCATGGAATGTATTTTGTTTTAATATTTTGTGTATATTATTTCATTTGCTTATGCAATTCTGAATACATAATACAAATTAAAATACGTTGAAAGATAATTTATATGAAGAAATATAAAATTATTTCAATTAGAACTGTGTCCTGTTTTTTTTTAATGAATTGTTATTGTAATATTTTTCCAACTTCCGGATGAGGCCATTGTTGAGAATTACACACAAGAAAGTTGGCTGATGAATTTTTGGAAAATTTTCCTGAACATTTTAGACAGTAATCTTATAATTTGAATTGCGGCCTCAAGATTTTCATGGTTCTGTATAAGCACAAAATGTCTTGCCGCCTTCTCTCAAAATTGAATTTCCCCATGGACTGTATTTTCGTAAGTTAATAAATTTATGATAATTGGTTTTCCAAATCTTTTGAATTGTTGGTCTGATTTGTTAGTTAAGTCTGAACTAGTATTAGTGTAGATACTGAAACTGGGTGCCTTGTGTATCTTTAAGTTTGAGGATTAAAACAATCCAGCATAATCTACTTGTACATCTATTATGTATAACATCTATTATACCAGATATATACTTTAGTGTAACTAATATCAATATTTGCTATAATTTAAATACCTCTAATTGTAATAAGGCCAAGTATAACAAATTACGTATTTCTCATCCCCGCCCGCACTCCTTATTTGTTTTTGTTTTTAAATAGAAGTCATAGTTATATTTGAAGTCAGCGTTACATCAGGGCATTAAAAACAAAATTGTTATTGTCGGGTATAGAAATGTGTGCTTCTAAAATGTAAGTGTGCAGCAGTAAGTGGTTTTTACACCTTGTTTTTAGAAAAAGAAAAAAGCTGTGGGTTTATATTATAAATGCTTTGGTGCTACTTTATTTATCTAATTTATATGTATTTTTTCTTATAAAAAAGGGGAAACATCCTACATACAGTCCTATGAGCAGTAATTGCAAAAACTAACAAATGAATTTCAAACTCGCATTAATATGAAGAAAGTATTTTTTAATTTAACTCAGGTTTGCTTGATACTACATAATACAAATGTGGTTGATCAGTATACGGCTACGCCTTTAAACGGCCATATCCTAGGCCACTGAAAACTAAAATGTACTAAAAGTTTTGATACAGATCTGCATGTCTTTAAAGTTATTGCGAGAATGTTTAACTTTTCACATGTCAGTATTTAAAAGAGTAAACTAGCAGTTGTAAAATCATTACATTTGTCTCAGTGTGCCCAAACCAAGCTTATTTAGCGCTCTCTTTAAGATTAAGGGCCTCCCTCACTGATGTTTTTTTTTAAGTCCAGACGAGAAACATGTTAATAGGTATAGCACACCAAAAATAATTACAACAAACACATGTTATTTGATGGTTGCAAATGATCAAGCTTTATGAAAGCTTCAAAAAACAAAAAACAGAATTGAAATCGGTCAATGCGTTGTGATTTTATACAATTTTTTTGATATCGCAAAATTACCGAAAAACCAGCCAGAAAATAATGGTCAAATTGTCAAAAATGGCATAATTCGACAAAGTTGACAACTTAATTTATCACTTTCTTGGACACAAATAATAAATTAAATTATCAGACACTAAAATATCATCTTTATGGTAAAAAATACAAAAAATAAAATTCATATATCTATTACCGTTTTGAAAACAGAAGCCAACAAAATAAGTCATTTTTGCCATTTTTGCGAATCTGCAGATATAAAAAAGTTGTGAAAATAACTAAGTCCACCTGATTAATATGCGCATATGTAATCAAATCAAAACCGAACATGATACATCAGTGAAACCTATGTATATCAGACAGGTATGGAAATATATTTCATTTGTAATAAAATAAAATCATGAATATTCATCAAATATGCAAATTAGGTAATTTCAGCTAATTATATATTCGCGCACTCATTATGCAAATTAGGAAAGTCAAACTGTTTATTTTGGGGGCATTTTTAAAATTATATATTCATAGATCATATTTACACCAAATATTGACCTTAAATTAGTAATATTTTTGCAATGCCAATACAATATGGCGATGGAAATTACTTGGATCACCGTCACAGCTATTTCCCCATGTGTTTCACAAATAATTCAGAAAAACCGATCATATGATAAGAATTTGTAGACTTTCAGCTACATCACAGTATATGTTTTTTTTTTTAAGATGTCAGATTCGAGGATTTATGACGATTTTCCGAGATACCATTCAATCTTTGGGCATGATGGTAACCCTCTTGGCCATAACATTCTACAGGGACTGAATTTCAGAAAAAAAACAAAATTTGGTAATCCCAGTACAGTTGTCGCTACCTTGAGCGTAAAAAACAAATTGATTCAATGAGTGAAACACATGAGGATATTGCATTTTTGTAGGAGAGTTTTATACATTGAGGTGCATTTTTTCACCACGCAGAATAGCAGCGCGAGTCAACGGGCGATCAGCGGGCCATGTCACACATGGCTGAAAAGACAATATTCTAATTCAATAATTAACATATTTCCCACATAACTATAACAATGAAACTACACAGAAATGTAGTTAAAGGTATGCTTGAAATATATGTGAAATAAAGATTTAAAAATATTGTTTAGTTTTTTTTTAATACATTTACAAAAATTGCTATTTCTACCAACTGACTGCTGTTGTGTGTGTGTGTTCGCGGGGCAGACTGTTTGCACAGGCAGTGTGATCACCCTAATGTTAATTGTTTTACTTAAACTAATGCATACCGTTAATTCATTGTTAATACCAGGGTGCGAAATCAGACAACACAGTCACAGAATATGTGTCTGGCTATCTGTGATGTGTGATTAGGGTTAAGGAAATATAACTGTGTGCATTTTCTTGGCCCTCACATTTGTGAATTCGAGTATGCAATTACAAACAAAAAAAATGCTTTCACTTTTTCATATATTTAGGGATCAGACCCCTAAAACCCTAAAAGCCTACGTGCTCCTTTTCCCCCTCATAGGGCCTTAAAAATTAACTTTTTTTTTAAATCCCTCTTTGGGCTTATATTACTCAGTTTTAAATGCTTTAATACACTTTTTCCCTCCAAACTTTTGGGTCAAACTTAAATACAGGTCTCATTTTGCAGATAATTTTACACACACCAACTGAGAAATGTGTGTGCCTCACATATTTTTAAATATTTTTTTAACAATTTTGTTTTATTTCTCCAAATGTGCAATACAAACCATAACATACAATTGAATAAAATAAACGTGTTCAATATTGATGCTTTTACATAAACATAATTAAACACAAACTTATTTGCAGTATATATAACTTAGCAACAAAGTAAACGTATAAGTACCTAAACATAATATGTCAATTGTAAATGTTATTCACTTATTTACAAACAAAAAAAACTTAAACAAATCTGGAGGTAATTTTACTGGAACAATCCTGCCCCCTCCCTGCCCCCTCCATCACACAAACATACTCACTCACCCACCCACCCCCCCCCTCCCCCCACACACACACATACTACTCACTCAGTGGATGTCTGCTAACATTCTCAACTCAAGAAAAATATACTAAATAAGTTATCCAGGCCGCAAAATAGAGTTACCCTTTTAACAGGCTCACGGTGGAGAAGAACAAAACAATCTTAATTAATCTTAAGCTGCTCCCACTTTAAGAAATGTGATCCCAGCTTTCCCATTTTAATTGTTATTTTCTTTTCCTCATCCCTATACTTAAACAAAAAAAAATCATCTTTTCTAAAGTTGGTACTCGCCCCCCCCCCCCCGATCTTGACATAAATGTAACATACTTCACCATGAAAATGATAGTATTACACATTTTTATTCTATATGAACTACCTACCAACCCAACAAATATATCTCGCCATTCTAAATCTTTAATTTCATCTAACTCAAAAAGTTGTATTAAAGCCTGCCATATCCTTTGAACGTTCCCGCAATATAAAAATAAATGTTTCTATGTTTCTATTTCCTGCTTACAAAACGAACATAAATTATCACCTACAAAACCAAATCTATGAAGATGCTCATTAGTGTATATGGCTCCATGCAATAATTTAAATTGAAATTCTCGTTGTTTTCTAATGAGTATAGTAATTTTTGGTCTAACAAAATAATATTTCTTTTAATTCTTTATCTATAAAATCATAATAATTTTGCCCATCCCTTACCTGCAAATCATACGTTTGTTGCAGTGCTTTGATAAAATAATCATAAATTGTTCTTGAACCCACATTCACAAACTGTATTTTTTTACTAGAAATATGGAAATAAGTATTAAAGCTTATCAAATCAACCTCGAGGAATTGTATTAACCCTGAATCATCCTTCCATAACCTGGGTATCGCATCATAAATATCAATAATCATAAGCAAATTATTACCTTTCATACCGAGGTTCATAAAATATTTAACAGACTTAACATGGCCTTTCTCAACCAAGTGATTCAGTTGAACAATCCCTCTTTCAAACAAGTATCTATCAAATATACTTTTTCCATGTATACATATATTCCGATTATTAAAAATAATTGGATTAATATAACCCTCCAAATATCTTAAATTACTTGTCTCTTGCCATGCTTGCAACATTTCACATATACACACACACGCACACACACGCACCTACACACACACACAACATCCATTACTCCCCTTCATTTTTATCCTTTTCTCCTCTGTTCCCCTCTCTCTTCTCTCCATCTTAAATATCAGAAGGCGGTGACTATCATTGGATCAAAGAAAGAATCACGTTGAATGTCCATCCGTAATAGGTCCATGGTCAAAGTACAGAGCGTATTGTTGTCTCATTTTTCAGATACTTTTATACAGACCAACTGAGTAATGTGTGTGCCTTACACACACACACGCACACGCGTGCGCACACGCACTCACACTCTTTGCTCCCCTCTCTCTTCTCTCCGCTTAAGTGCTCCTCAATTGCATATTTATTGCTTCTCCTCTGTCACTACATCTCTCGCTCTTTCTCTCTCTTTCATTCTTTCCCTTTCTGCCTTTAGTTGTTACTTCTGTTATCACTCCTCTTTCTCCTTTCCCCGCTTTCCTTACCTCACTTCCTCTCTCTCTCTCTCACACACTTTCTATTATTTTCGCGCTCTTCTCTCTGCTCTCCCGTGCCCCCTCTCTTCTCTATCTATCTTTATTCTTCTATTCAACCTTTATACTTTGTTTTATTTTTGCCTCTCTCACTTTTTCGTATCGAAGTGTTGTTTTTCGTATTTTCCATGTATGCCAACATTATTCTATTAATCATACACTACTGGCTTTATAGCATATAACAAAATACCCAAAACAAACACGCTAGGTATGTTTTTCATGTTCATGTGATTTGATTATCGGCATTATTTCTAATACTATTAGTTATTCCCCTAATACCATGCTTACAATGTCTTATTGTTTTTTAGGGCGAAAAAAGAGCAAAACCGAGAGAAGATTTTTAACTTGAAGCTTATGATGAAAAGATGTATTATTATGCTAAATTTTAAGAATGGTTGTACTTGTAACCCTACATATTTGTATACACCTTGTAAAGATGTATAATGAACGGATACATGGAAGTAAAGGCAAAATATGTATTAATAATGAAAACCACTCACCATCATTTCGTTTAAGAGGATTAACAAGGTTTAAGGATTTAAACAATACAGAAGTGATAAAGAAGATTCTAATTATATTAGGAAGTTGCAAAAACACGATGGAAGGTGACAATTTCATGCTTTTATTTCATTGTTTCTTCAGGAAGAATCAACATCAAGTGTCCCGGATGTTGCCTCATGGTCCCTTCCTATGTGAGAAATAAAAGAAGACAATATATTTTGTTTGAAAAATAATGAGGAAATTATGGAGAAAAGGGAGTCAGAGATAGACGGGAGAGGGGAGAGAGAGGGGGAGACAGAGAGAGAGGGGGGCACAGAGAAAGTGGGAGAAAAGGAGACAGAGAAAGGTGGAGAGAGAGAGGGGGTGAAAGAGAGAGAGGGGAGACAGATAAATGGGGAGAGAGAGAGGGGAAAGAGAGAGGGGGACAGAGGGGGAGAAAGGGAGACAGAGATACAATGGGAAAGGGAGAGGGGGCACGGTGAGAAGAAAGAAGCATATATAGACCTATACATATATATTGTATTTCTTATTAGAAGATAGTTTTATAAATGACTCTATGTTTATCACTATTGATCACAGCGTTTCAGAATTATAGATTGTAATCAGCAACAATTTAAAAACTGATACTGCTGAACATCTAAATTGAGAGAAGTATCTTTTTCAATGTCAGAGTAAGAACGCAAGTATGCTCATGTCAGGGTCGGATCCAGCCGGCGGCAGGGGAGGGGACAAAGAGGGGGCCCAATTCGTGAGAAAATATTTAGCGGCGAAAAAGCCAGCCGGTGAATAAGCGGGGGGGGGGGGGGTATTGAGCACTAAAAAAAAAAGTCCCTCGAAAATTTGAAAATTGCACCCCCCCCCCCCCCCCCCCACCTTTAGCACCAGGGGAGGGGCCCGTCTCCAAATAAAGGTAAAATTAACGTGTTTTTACTCCCTGTATCCGACACTTGCTCATGTCCACAATCTCGTATAGGCCCATAATATTATAGTCTTAAACAAAGCTTACTTGAGACTTGACAGGTATTTAAACTATTGAGTCTAATTTGAAATGTTGATGATTATTTTGCGGCTCTGTATATATATATACTATGAGTGGACAATCAATGGTTGAACATATGCACTACAATTATCTTGTTTCATGTTGAAGTTCAAAACTACGTACCGAGTCTAACGGCCAAAGTAGTGACCAGCACACATCGATCGAAAATACTCTTCGCTGAGATCCTCTTCTTTCATCTCCGGGATCGCAGCCAGAACTTTAGCACCTAAGATGAACATGAAATTTGAAAGTATGATGAAACGAGGAGGGGGGACTGGTTAGGCGAAATAAAATAAAAATTATGTTAAGCCTCCCCGCATCGCCCGTTTCCTTTTTTGAGGCGGACTTTTTTTCTTCTTTTTTTTAAAGGAAAGAAAAACAAGCTGCTAAAATTATTTGTTTCGGGGAAAAAAAAAGAGAATGAGATATGAGAGCTGGCGGCCATCATGAAAAATAGCCCGGTCGAACGTCTTGGAAAATGTGCCGGGCGGCCTTTTTGAGAAAAAATGGCCTCCCTCATTTTTTCCAAAAATGCAGGACGCCAAAGATTGTTGTTGTTTTTTTTTCTTGGGGTTGGACTCAAAATACTTACAGGAGATGCGAAGGTTCTGGGAGGGGTTAACCCCCCCCCCCCAATTTTTCTGTTAGTGTAAAAAAAAAAGTGCGCCCCCCCCTCCCCCCCCCCCCTTGAGCGAAATATCGGTCGGCGCGATTTTCAAATTTCGGGGGGGGGGGGCAAAAAGAAATAAATTAGTGTGGCTACTTACGAGCTTCTTCTGGAGAATGAGCAAACCTCCTGCATACATTCCGTACAACATGGAGGCCTCGGTGCAATCCATAATGGTGTATGAAACGACGGTGTATGACCCATCTCTGCAAGGCTACGGCGTCATCAGGGGATGCAGCCTCCTCCGAAAGCACTGGTTGCCATAGAAACGAGATGAAACAAATACACTCGCGATCAAAAAAGTTTCGGCTGGTTAAGACGAGTTACGCATTTAGGGTGTCAAATAGGAAAACAAATGTGGGGGAATTGTCGGGTTTATTAAGGTAGCTGTGCGAAGATTTTAAAAAACTAACTTTATTTTCATTATTGCAAAGGTGAAACTTTGATTGGACAATTTTATCAAAATTCAATGCTTGGAAACATTCGAATTAATGATTATTATAAATTACAAAACGATACAGCCCTGGCATACCCAGGCGCGGATCCAAGATTTCTTAGGGGGGGGGGGGCCATATTTGAAATTATGCGAGTCAAATATTGGTACGTAATGGTGACACCGGCAGTGGCAAAAACTTTTTTTTTTGGGGGGGGGTAGAAAAAAAAAACACTCTTACATGCAGGCCCTGTTGAACGTTTCTCGGCGGGGGTCAAGGGGTATAGGCATTTAATTAATGTCAGATGAGAATATTTTGATACCTTATTAATTTGTTACACTGGCAGGACACAACTTGGTGTGGGGTCAAGGGGGCAGAGCCCCTAGAAGCTCAGGGGTGTTATACATTAAATTACTGTCAGATGAGCATATTTTGATACCTTATTTGTGACACTGGCCGGTCACGGCCCCCCCCCCCCTGGATCCGTCACTGGGCAAAGCACCTGGAGAGCGAACGCTGTTGAGATGCGTGACATCACAGGTTAGGCACGATTTGCACAAACGGACGACATCCCATACAGAATGAACATAATTGCAATTATAATTATAATTTCTCAAATTATAATGGTTAAGTGAATATAAATGTGATGGCATTTCGAACCATTCAAAAGTATTTTTAAGGGATTATTACCTTGTTATTAAAGAGGACATGTTCTAGGGTTAAACTTGTTTAGTGGGTAAATTTTCGAGAAATACTTGGAAAGGGTGATTTTGAACAGTAAATATAACAGGGAGGTGACAAAAAACCTGTGGTCATGCATGTTTACACGCTTTTCAAGCATTGACGCCCCTGGCTGACTTATATACTTACAAGTGTCCAATGCATCTTGCTCTTCAAAATCCTTGGCGCACACCATACTGGTTGCCACAATAGCACAGAGAACAACAGCTACTTTGATCATCATCTTGACTATAGTTTAGCTTGGGAAGCAGCCTGCAATATGTGAAAGGCTATTCTGTTTGGTTATTAAAAAGGAAGAACAAAGGAAACGAGAAGTGGCAGTTATTCCTGTTCTGATTTCTATAGAGTAGCATTTTTCTATTTTCAAACTCTGAAACACCGTCGGTCGGAATTTTTTCCCCACAACTGTAAAACGCTTAAGAAATCGCGTTCTGAATGGTAAAATGCAAATTTTGCATGAATTTAATTTTGAATTAAAAAAAGAGCCTGTCCCGTTCGTATTCTCGCTTTATTGGAAATACTTTAAAAGAATGTGCCAATCTACAGATTTTTCAAACTGACATAAGTATCAAACTTAAGAAAGTTATCAAAAAATCAGTGTAATTCTATTCATATCTCAACACGATTTTCTGAAGATTCGCTTTCACGTGCTATCACATGAAGGTATTTCTTTTCTATTTTGTATTTTTCATCTAATGCAAATTTACTTAGCCTTATGTTTAACAAATAAAATCAAATAATCTTTGGGTTACCAATTTCAGGATTAAACACGTTTAAATTATTTTCACTTATTTGCTATAATTTCTGAATGATGTGATTGAGAAGTAAGCTTGTTTGTATTTTGAATTCGTATGTTTGAACAGGGGCGGCGCAAATTCAATATTTGCCCTGGGTGCCATACAAAAAGAAACTCACGCCGCTGACTGTAGAGACAGATAGATGGGTGATGATAACGGTGTATACGATTGCAAAGACCTTCGCAAAATCAAACTGAAAAGCGATTTCAATAGACTTGTCCAACACCTATTAAAATGTGCAAACATTATAACGATGCATTACGTAATCCGGACTTGATTTGACTCATCCACAGGACCGCATCACCTCTACATAATTGATATCTTCATACACTGAAACACGATTGTAGTCCAAAGACTAATAATATCATCATTATAATATTTAATGGGAAACATAACGAATCAAGCGTAAACATTAGACATGAAAGATATAAATTAATGGTAAATAAACCTATAAGGCATATTTTAGAATATATTATGCATCGTATTGGTGAACAATTAAAATAAAAAATAAAAAAAGTCATATGCCATTTGAACGAAACAAGATTTAGAAATGGGCCAAAATACATATCATCGAAAAATCGGTTCGGAAGAAAAGTTCTGTAATTATAGTCTGCGAAGTAGAAAATAGATGCTTACCAATCTGGTGAGAAGGTTCTGAAGGCAGCTTGTTGCGGGTGAGATCAGCTCCTGAATTGAAGACTCGAACCGATTATGGCTTCCCTTTTATGGAATTATTCCTCGCCACTTTCTTCATCTGAGCCTCTTTGATCATTTTTGTTCGTGTGTAATGATTGATAGGTACGCTGGGGATGGCCAGATGTTTTGATAACTGATAACTTTATTTTGATTATTATTATGAACCTGATTATGGCAGATTTAACGAACCTTCGGAAATCTTAGCGTTAAATTTCGTATCATATGCGAGGGAGCGTAGCGACCGGGGGAGTATGTTAAAATAATTATGCACATACAGAAAGATAGAGTGAGAGACAGAGGCGAGAAGGAGAGAGGGGGAGAGTGAAAGAGCGAGATGAGAGAGAGGAGAAAGAAGAGGAAGAAAAGAGGCAGAGGAGTGAGAAAAATTGAGTACTTTTGAGATTGGAATAATTGAAATTGTATCTTATAATTAAATTAATTTTCCAGCTTATTTCTTTAGAAAGAAGAAAATCAATGTGGATAACGGATGACGAGACATGCACAAATCATAGAATGCAATAATAGATTTTTAGTCAAGACAATAACATTGTAAAAATAAAGGGGCGGCAGAGCCTGTTTTTTTTTTCAAAGTGAGGGGGGGGGGGAGTGCCACCAATAAAAAACGGCACTATTTGAAAGAAAAAAGGCACCTACAAAGGGTAACATCAAAGCGAAATATTTAAATATCCTAAAGCGTAATCATTACATTGTAAGGATGATTTTCAAGATTTACTCTTTACTTGGTCAAAGATATTGCTTCAGCATCATACTCTGCTGTTGTGTGTGATGGTCTAAATATTTCTTTGCGAGCGAGCGAAGCAAGGGACGAAACGTTGTAAGGTTTTTTGAGGTCACATTACGAACGATTAATTTTTATTATTAGACGAACCTATCCAGATGGGGTTTTAAGCACAATCTCATAATGAAATAATAAATAAGACCTTCAATGTGCTTCTTAATGAGATAAACTATAAATGTAAGCGAGCGTAGCGAGCGAGTTTTGGAGGAGATTTGAAGGGGGAAATGCTCTCAGTCGCTTTAAATTAGGGGAAAATGTTGGGTGGCTATGAGAAGTCTCTTGTTTCTGGGAAGATGAGGGATAATAACAACGTCTTGTCATATAACACGTATCGTAAGTATGTCTCAGTCTTTTTAACATGAATGACATTTGGTAATGGAAAATGCATTTGAGTTCAGTTTGAAAAATCAAACGTGGTCTCAAACTATATATTTTTTAACAAAGGTCAATTGATTACCTTGGCTTAGGCAAGGGACGTTTTATAGCTTTAGAAAAGGAACACGGTTGTTTTTCTAAAAGGGGCACACTTTGTTCTTATGAAATGTGGGACATTGTGCCCCCTGACCTTCTCCCGGCTCCACTACCTTTCTTGTAGTAGAAGAAAAAAGTTTCCAGTTATTACACAAAGCTGCTCCGATTATTTAAAACTAGAAGGTTCATGAATTGACTCAGTAGGTTTCAAAACCAGGTCGATGCGGTAGTGCCCTTTGATAAGGCATTATTCCTTACTACCAAATCCCTCGGAGATGATGACTTTAAAGCCGTCGCCCCCTGGTAACGTTAAAACCAACCAACCAACTAGATATGGGACTTTAGATGATCGCAAAAGGGCACAATTTTTAAGCGGCAGTGGGAAATGAAGGTAAAACAAATGATGGGCACTCACATCAAAAGCCAATCACATCAAAAGTAATAAGGAAAACTAATCAGATGTGAAAAGTGACATTTATTAGAAGGGAAAAGGGGCAGTTATTAAAAAGGGAAAATGGGCACTATCAGAAGGGAATAGGACATTTCTCATACCTAAAAGAGGCACTTATCAGAGCTGGAAAGGGGCAGTTCTCTAATGGTAAAATGCACTTATTACAAATGAAAAAGGGCACTTGTCAAAGTAAAGGAGAGAACTTATCAGATCTGGATCGGGGTACTTATCGGAGTTGAAAAGACGATATATAAGAAAGGGGAAGGGACACTTTTAACAAAAAGAAAAGGGGTACTTATCGAAGAGAAAGGGTCAGTTATTGAAACAGAAGATGGGCGCGTGTGAAAGTAAAATATACACTTTTCAGAGGTAAAGAGGGGGTACATCTTACACCTGAAGAGGGGCACTTATAAGAAGGGAAAAGAGACATTGATTAAAGAGAAAAAGGGGCACTTGTCAAAGTAAAAGGGGCATGGTTTAGATTAAAATATCAAATTAATTATGTATACACTTATAACCTTGACAAAATAATGACTATTATTTTTGTTTAAGTTCTCCATTAACAGCGGCGCCAGTTATCCATCATCAAACAACCTGCATACGATCTTTGCTACGGCTTGGCCTCACAAAATGATGAATGCCTATGCGTGCGAAAGTCCTCCCGTCCGGGCCTCCCTTTACAACGGCGCCAGCCATCCATCAACAAACAACCCGCATACGATCTTTAGTCCGACTTGGCCAAACAAAACGATCAATGCCTGTGCGTGCAACTTTGAGAATATATCCGGCTTCACAAACGGGTAGGCTCGGTTGGGGTTTCAAACTTTTCCGCACTTGGATTTCATCAAAGCAATCCATTATTTAATAGAATACTACAATAGGTCCTATTAATACTAATCTGTGTTGGTTATATAGCCTAGCTTTACATTGTTCATTGTAAGCTTCATAAGAAAAAGACAGCTTTAATTTGTAGGTCATGGAATGTATTATGTTTTTAATAGTTTTTATATATCATTTCATTTATTTATGCAGTTCTGAATACATAATAAAAAATAAAAAATACATTGAAAGATGATTTATATGAAGAAATATAAACCTATTTTAAACAGAACTAGGCCCTGTATTTCAAGTTTATGAATTTTTATTGTAATATTATTCCAACTTCAGGTTGAGGCCATTGTTGAGAATTACACACAAGAAAGTTGGTTGGTGAATGTTGGGTAAATTTTCCTGAACATTTTAGACAGTAATCTTATATTTTGAATTCCGGCCTCAAGACCTCTGTTTGTATATAAGGGCTAAGTATAACAAATTACGTATTTATCGTCCCCGCCCGCACCAATTTTTGGTGGCGCTTCAATATTTTTGTTTTTTTCAAAAATTCCTTATTTCTTTTTGTTTTTAAATAGAAATCATAGTTATACTTGAAGTCAGCGTTACATCAGGGCATTTAAAAGAAACAAACTTGTAATTGTCGGTTATAAAAATGTGTGCTTGTAAAATGTAAGTGTGCAGCAGTAAGTAGTTTGAACACCTTGTCTTTTTAGAAAAAGAAAACAGCTGTGGGCTTATATTACAAATGCTTTGGTGCTACTTTATTTATCTAATTTATATGTATTTTTTGTTATAAGAAAGAGGGAAACATCCTACACACAGTTTTATGAGCAGTAATTACAAAAACTAACAGGTGCATTTTAAACTCGCTTTAATATAAAGAAAGTGTTTTTAATTTAATTCGGGTTTGCTTGATACTACATAATACAAATGTGGTTGACCAGTATACGGCTACACACCGCTAAAATGGTCTCATTTCAAAGAAAGGAAAGTTCTTTGCATACAATTCCACTATTAACCAGTGCATTTTGCAACTATTCCTTTTGATACTGCCCCCTTATTCTAATGTACTGCTATTCCATGGCTACAATATGACATCATTTACAAAATGAATAAACACACTTTCTATTGATACTAAACAAAGTGATAATCATTGAGTTTCCAAACTTTAATGAGGGCTTTATATCATGCTGATGTCCCAATGCTATACAGGTTTTAAAGGTAAAGACCAGTATTTGAAACGCCCCAATTTCAAAAAATGAAATGGAAGCTCTTATTACCAAGCATGTGAAAGAATGTGTTTTGACTAATACATGATGATACAAAATTTGCCGGGAAACCGCCTACTAATTTATATATTTGGTAAATTAGTTTATCTATTAGTATGTGAGAGATAAAGGCACGTGTCGCGCACGTGTGCGTTGTCCCATATACATCTTTCTGTGTACAGTGCTTGTAACTTTACGAAGACTGGGCCAAATTTCTTATCATTTTGATGATTCCAGAACCTTGCAGTACACACCAATACTTATATGCTAGATGATCAACCTTTTCTGATCGATTCCACAACGTCTCTTTCACAATGCAATCGCATGACCATATTAAACTGGCCTTTATCTTTAACAAGGTATTATTTGAATAAACTTCATCTAGCTTCTTTTATGTAGTTAAATTTGGCCAAATTGCCACCCCTAATATTCAACCATATGCTTACTTCAAAAAGGTTATTACCACTAGAACACAAGGCACGAAAGGATCCATTTACCTATTTTAAAGGTACTATGTCCCATTTGCAGGCCAAAAAAATGAAAAGGTTAAATTCCAATGGCATTTGAAAGATAATACTAATTTAGAACTTCCATAAAAACAGGTGGGGCTTGAAAATGTCTTCAAGTGGGAAAATAACGACTATTAGTTGTCAAATCGACTTAGGAGCTATAGAGCCAATAAGTAATAGTCTTGATTTTCAGACCATTGTACCGAACGGTCATACGTTTTATGCTGCGCAAAGATTCAATCAGTTTAATTTTGGCCATCACAAGAAGTGGGTCATTGATGTAGATAAATGCTCATGTACCCTTTACTGCTCATTTTATGTATGTTATTACCAAAGAAGAAAAAAGCCAGTCAGTCACTCAATAGTGTCTGACAGTGGAGTCTAGCAAGTAAACGGGTTTCCTTGCATAATTTTAATATTAGGACACTGCTAACGTTTAAATTTCACAGATAGGACATACATGACATACTCATAATTCGTGCAAAGTTCTACAGAATTTGAGGTTGGCTGCAAAAGGGACATCCCAATAAACAAAATCACGTGAAAATCACGTCAATATCAAGGTATCGACTTGAGGAGGGTTACGTTCTTCAAACACCGGACATTTACGTAAATGTGTTAATACGTTTATTGCATTAGGTAACTTGAAACACACGTACACTAAATTACGCAATTGTCACTGCAATATCACCATTATAATAACGTGATTATCCCTACCTTGGAGACCATGGTTTGTAAACCTAATACTCCCGTGTTTGTTTGGTTATGAAATTACATCTTCATACACGAAATTATCGCGTCACAGAAACACGTGAAGCGTTAGTGATAGTTTTAGTCAAAATATCTGCGTGAAATTCACGTGAATATTACGAGGCTGACTTGAGATGAATCATGTTCTTCATTCACGTGAAATTTACGTCGAAGAGGAAGTATGTTACTGTAACCCGCGTTCAACCCAATAAATACGCAAATGTTACACAATAAATGAACCAAAATAATGACGATCTCATCCCGTTTCTGAACATCGTGTCTTGGATCTTCCATAATTACGTCCAGGCGCGCCGGAAGCAGTTTTGGATTAGAGGGGGTTGGGTGGGGGAGGTGCAAACATCCCAGAAGAGAAAGCTAGTTGCAACTGGTCCAATTGATGAACCATTTAATGCCAACTGGTAACCCTGGAAATTGAAATGGGCTAAATGATCCAGTTGATCCAGGCCAGTTATAATTCAACTCGTCTAGCTGAGCCATTAGAACCATTTGGTAAAACTTCCAACCAGTTTAACAGCAACAATACTTCATTACTGGTACGTCTGTATTTCCAATGTAAGGGCATTGGTAATAAGTAGACTTACATAATTGAATTAATCGAAAAAAATTCGTATACTTGTACTTTATTGAAATTATTTTAGTTCACAGTTAATGTTTCCCTTTTTCATGTTTAACTATTTATACGAAGTAGCGAAATGTCCTAATAACTGGTAATTTATATTTGTAGTATTTTCGAAATGAATTTCATATTACTAAATCATCAGTAATTAAGAAATATGCTGTAAATTCAGATAAATTGTTTAAAAAACATAGATCTGCACGCACCCCATATTCAATATGCAAATGAATTGGTGTCAGCTGGGTCAACTCGAAATATGCCAACGCTCAGTCATCAACTGGTGCAACTGGAAATATGCACACTCCAGTTATCAACTGGTGCAATGAAAATATGCCAACAGTCAGTCATCAACTGGTGAAAATAGAAATATGCCAACAGTCACGGGATTATCACCACGGAACTTAAATGGTAACTGTGAAACCATCAAGACACCCAAGAATAACTCATTTTCACACATGGAAAACACGGAATACCCAGCTTATATTAATAATCCGTTTGAGTCACGCGATCATCACCGCGGAACTGCTGGCAACTTTGACTACCATTTAAATAGGTGTTTTAAGACACCTAATCATGACTATTTTTTCACACCTAAAAGTCACGTATGCCCAGCTTAGATTAATAATCCGTTTGAGTCACGAGATCATCACCGCGGAACTTATGGCAACTTTGACTTCCATTTAAATAGGTGTTTTAAGACACCTAATAATGACTAATTTTTCACACCTAAAAGTCACGTATGTCCTGCTTAGATTAATATCCCGTTTGAGTCACGAGATCATCACCGCGGAACTGCTGGCAACTTTGACTACCATTTAAATAGGTGTTTTAAGACACCTAATAATTACTCATTTTTCACACCTAAATATCACGGATTCACAGCTTAGATTATTAATCAGTTTTAACTACGTGATCATCACCAAGAAAGTTATGGTAACTTTGAAACCATTTAAATAGGTGTTTTACGACACCTAATAATGACTCATTTTTCACACCTAAAAGTCACGTATGATCAGCTTAGATCAATAATCCGTTTGAGTCATGAGATCATCACCGCGGAACTTATGGCAACTTTGACTACCATTTAAAAAGGTGTTTTAAAACACTTAATAATTACTAATTTTCACACCTACATATCACGTTTTCACAGCTTAGATTAGTAATCAGCTTGAGCTACGTGATCATAACCAAGAAATTTATGGTAACTTTGAAACCTTTTAAAGAGGTGTGTAAGACACCTCAGAATTACTAGTTGAATACAACCAGAGATTCACGGACAGAACAATAAGACGATTAGCCGGTGTAAGTAACGTGATTATTACCATCAACCTTGGATAACCTATGAAACCAATCAATAAAGGTGCTTACAAGACCAAATAATTACGTATTTATCGCCACCATCGGTTAACTGACAAAAAACTCGTTGCTTGGTCAAGTGGTTATTTGGTCATAAGCACTTGATTTGCAGAGGTAAGTGGAATCACGTTACTCCAGTCGCGTGATAAACTGGTGGTTTTTAGGTTAGATGAAAACGTGAACAGGAGTACCTTTTTTGTTTAAATGAAGGCACGTGTCGATAACGTTTAAATCTAGTTCAAAAGGCACTATACTTTAAAATCACTTAAAATACACTCCCAAAAGAGGTTACTTTTTGGTGTTCTGTTTATTGGGATAGTACCTTTAATATAAGTTTGCAAGACATGTTGAATGTGTAGTCTGGATATCCATGATGTGTGATTAGGGTTAAGGAAATGAAATATTGTGCATTATCCTGGCCCTCCCATTTGTAGGTCCAGATACATGTATTTTGTCCATTATACACTGTAAAAAAAAGTTGGGCAGATTTTACTGGGCAAATCAAAGTTGGGCAAATTTTGTCCAATAATTGGGTTATTTCCTACCAACCATGTAGTTGCCGATGAAATAATTAGGTAATGTTATTGAGCAAATTAAAGTTGGTCCATTTTTGTCCAACTTTTGGGCTATTTTTTCCCAACCCGGTTTTTACTACATGTATTTACCCAAATAAATGTTCAAAATAAGTTGGGCAGATGTAACTGGGCAAACGTAAGTCGGACTAATTCATTCAACAATATGGTTATATTCTTATATTAGAGTTGTCTTGGTCGAGTGGATGTGACACAGGACTGTGGTTCACAGGGTCCGCGGTTCGAGTCCCGCCGCGGCACTAATGTCCTTTTATTTATAACATATATAATATTTTATCCAACTTAATTGCCCAACTAGAGTCGTATATACTACACATTAGTGTGAGAGTTGGGTGAATTTCTCATGTGGTAAATTTGTGCTGGTTAAAATTTGGGTATTTTCTTTTTATCCAACACTGGGTTAATCATGCAAAATCTTAATGGACAAATAATCGCCCTCCTGTTGGGTAAAAAATTGGGCAATTTTTTGCCAGCCCAATACTTTTTAGAGTGTAGCTGTGGATTTCAGTATGCCATTACAATAACAAAAACGGCTTCAGTTTTTCAAATATTTTGGGATCAGACCCCTAAGACTCTAGGGGCCTAAGTGCTCCTCTGCTCCTCCATAGTTTGCAAGCATATACTCTGGTATAACACTTTACCACAAATCCACAATTCCTAAAGCCTTGAGCAGAGCCTAGACCTGTCGGTTTCTTGCTGTGTCAAACTTAAGTACAAAGCGTATTGTAGTCTCATTTTGCAGATACTTTTATACAGACCAACTGAGTAATGTGTGTGCCTTACACACACACACACACACACACACACAATCCATTACTCCCCTTCCTTTTATCCTTTTCCTCTCTGCTCCCCTCTCTCTTCTCTCCATCTTAAATGCCCCTCAATCGCATATTTATTGCTTCCTCCCTGTCACTGTATTTCTCGCTCTCGCTCTCTCTTTCATTCTGTCCCTTTCAGTCTTTAGTAGTCTATTCTGTTATCACTCCTCTTTCTCCTTTTTCCCGCTTTCCTTGCCTCACTTCCCCCCTCTCTCTCTCTCTCTCTCTCTCTCTCACACACACTTTCTCTTTCTTTCGCGCTCTTTTCCCTGCTCTTCCGTGCCCCCTCTCTTCTCTCTCTATCTTTATTCTTCTATTCAACCTTTTCACTTTGTTTTATTTTTGCCCCTCTCCCTTTTTTTCTTCATCGAAGTGTTGTTTTTCGTATTTTCCCTTTATGCCAACATTATTCTATTAATCATACACTACTTATTTTATAGCATATAACAAAATACCCAAAACAAACACGCTAGGTATGTTTTGCAAGATCATGTGATTTTATTATCAGCATTATTACCAATACTATTAGTTATTCCCCTTATACCATGCTTACAATGTCTTGTTGTTGGTACTTTTCTTTAGGGAAAAAAAAGAGTAAAACCGAGAGAAGATTTTTTAAATGAAGCTTATGATGAAAAGATGTATTATTATGCTAGATTTTAAGAATAGTTGTACTTTTAACCCAACATGTTTGTAAACACCTAGGAAAGATGTATAATAAATGGATACATGGAAGTAAAGGCAAAATATGTATTGATAATGAAAACCACTCACCATCTTCTTTTTTAGAGGATTAACAAGGTTTAATGATTTAAACAATACAGGAGTTATAAAGAAGATTCTGATTATAAGGAAGTTGAAAAAACACGATGGAAGTTGACAATTTCTTGCTTTTATTTCATTGTTTGTTCAGGAAGAATCAACATCAAGTGTCCCGGATAGTGCCTCCTGGTCCCTTCCTATGTGAGAAATAAAGGAAGACAATCTATTTTGTTTAATTTATAATGAGGAAATTGTGGAGAAAAGGGAGTAAGAGAAACACGGGAGAGGGGAGAGAGAGAGAGAGAGAGAGAGGGAGAGACAGGGAGAGAGTGGAAGAAAGAGAGATAGAGAAAGGGGAAAGGGAGAGGGGAGAAAGAGAGAGAGGGGGACAGAGAGAGGGGGACAGAGGGGGAGAAAGGGAGACAGAGAAAGAGAGAGGGGGCACGGTGAGAAGAAAGAAGCATATATGCCTATACAATGTCATATATACTGTATTTCTTATTAGAAGATAATTTCATAAATGACTCCATGCTTATCACTATTGATCATAGCGTTTGAGAATTATAAATTGTAATCAGCAACAATTCTAAAACTGATACTGCTGGAACATCAACATTGAGAGAAGTATCTTTTTAAATGTCAGAGTAAGAACGCACGTTTGCTCATATCAGGGGCAGATCAAGCCGGCGGCAGGGGAGGGGGGGGGGCCCAATTCGTGATAAAATATTTACCGGCGAAACAGCCAGCCGGTGAATAAGCGGGAGGGGGGAGGGGGTAAGGAGCTTTTTTTTTTTTTTTGCCTCTGACAAATTGAAAATCGCGCCGGCAGATAAATCACTCAGTGGTAGGGGGCGGGGGGGGGGGGGGTGTAGTGAGCACTACTATTTTTTTTTAGCCCTTACCTTAATAATTTGAAAATCACCCCCCCCCTTGAGCACCAGGGGAGGGGGCCCATCTCCAAATAAAGGTCCGGGGCCCCTCCCTGTATCCGACACTGGCTCATGTCCACAGTCTCGTATAGGCCCACAATATTATAGTCTTAAACATTGCTTACTTGGGACTTGACAGGTATTTAAATCGTTAAAGCAAAATACATGTAAAAGGTTTATAAGTGGTGGATTGTTTACTCGGCTTCATTTACAGTTTTTGATTTGCCCCGTTGCCACACAACCCCCTCCCTCCCGTACATTAAAACAAATACTTGATAAAAAGTGATTGAGTCTAATTTGACATTTTGATGTTTATTAAGCAGCTCTGTATAATTATGTAACTGTGAGTAGAAAATCATTGGTTGAACATCTGCACTACAATTATCTTGTTTTATGTTATTGTACAAAACATACCGAGTCTATCGGAAAAGGGCTTGTGCACCAGCGCATATCGATTTAAGATCCTCTTCACTGATCATGGGGATGATCATGGGGATGGACTATCTTACGAACTACACGACCTCCAAATTTGAGGACTCGCCTCATCCATCTCTGCAAGGCTACCGCGTCATCAGGAGATGCAGCCTCCTCCGAGAGGGAGCCTTGCAAGGCCACAGCATCAGGAGATGCAACTTCCTCCGAGAGCATCAGATTCAGCACTGGTTGCCATAGAAACGAGATGGAATAAAAACAAAGAAAATACCCAGGGGGAAGCTTTCAAATATATATTTATGTACATACGCGCGACCAAAACAAGTTTTGGCTGGTTAAGGCGAGTGACGCATTTAGGGTGTCAAATTAATAGGCAAAAAATGAAAGGAAAACAAGGAAAGTTTGTTGAGTTTGTTAAAACACATTTAGAGTACCCTTGCCTGGAAAACACATTATATTCTTACTGCCCCCCCCCGAGTAAATTAGGGTCGTACGACAATATTATCATGTGTTAACAAAATGTCTTAATTCCACAGCTTTTCTGACAATAGCTTAGGGATTTCCTGACAGACTGCTTAACCCTAATAAGGCCGGGGGCATTATGCCCCCCTCCACAATTTTTCTGATTGTTCGGGAACGCATTTGGATGGCGACCCGCCGCTCGCAGACTTTTTTCTTTCGAGTCTTGCGCATCTTTTAAAAGAATTATTTTGAAAATCGGTCCTACAGTTACAAGGTCACGTAATCTTTTGTCTTTGCATGTTTGCCCGAAAATGGCTAATTTTCGTGATTTGTGTACAAAACATATGGAAATGTCATTTTTCCTAAAAATAGATCAAACATTGGTTATTCGGTCCTGTTTAAAGTTAAGGTGGTTGTTTTGGTAGTCAAAATAGTTGAATTGTAGTTAGAAATGAAATAAAACAACAAAAACCAATGAAAGCTATAGAAATTATCAAAACAAGAGATAATACAAGGAATAAGCTGGCTCTTCCAAATTTGTTGTCGTATTATTGATCCAAATAGTCTAATGAATATCTGTAGTGAAAAAGAATGCTTAAATATGAATAATATTTGGATTATGGGTAAAAATGTGATTTGTATGACCTTATTTGCATAAATTACCATAAGTATGCAAATTAGTGAATTTTTCAAAAATGTGAAATTATCATAGTATTCTATACACTTCACTGGACATGCGTGCAAATTTTCGCGGAGATCGGCCGTTTCACGGCCAGGATCTTAAGAGGGGGCCACAATGCCTCCCCCCGGCCGTATATAACACCTCAAATAGCCCAGCCTTTTTAGGGTTAAGGGGGCGGTCAAAACTTTTCAAGCATTGACGTCCCTGGCTGACTTATGTACTTACAAGTGTCCAATGCATCTTGCTCTTCAAAATTTTTGGCGCACACCATACTGGTTGCCACAATAGCACAGAGCACAAGAGCTACTTTGATCATCATCTTGACTAGTTTAGCTTGGGAAGCAGCCTGCAATATGTGAAAGGCTATTCTGTTTGGTTTAGCAAAAGAAGAACAAAGGAAACGAGAATTGGGAGTCATTCCTATCTTGCCGGTTCCGTATTTCTGTGCTGAATTCCTCGAAAACGTTCGTCCTTATTATATTGCTAGAATATGGGAAGAACTGAATAGAATAGCATTTTTCTATTTTCAAACTCTGAAACACCGTCGGTTGGAATTTTTTCCCCCAAAATGTAAAACGCATAAGAAATCGCGTTTTGAATGGTGAAATGCAAATTTTGCATAGTTAATTTTATAATAAAAAAGAGCCCATCCCGTTAGTACTCTCGTTATATTGGAAATAGTTGCCAATCTACGGATTTTTCAAACTGAGATGAGTATCAAACTTAAGAAGGTTGTCATTTAAAAAAATCAGTGTAATTATATTCAACACGATTTTCTGAAGATTCGCTTTCACGCATTATCACATGATCTGAAGGTATTTCCTTTTTATGTTGTATTTTCCATGATACAAATTTATTTAGGTCTATATTTAACGAATAAAATCAATCAATCAATTGGTCGCTTTTCCACCCTAGTTTGGATAACTCCTAGACTTATCAAGCTTTGGGTTACCAATTCCCGGATTAATTGGGTTAAAATCATTTTCACTACATTGCTATAATTTCTGAACGATATTAATGAGAAGTTAGCTTGTTAGTATCTAAGCTCATAACTTTGGACAGGGGCAGTGCAAATTTATTTATTATTGCCCAGGCTGCCATAAAAAAAAGAAATTCCTACTTACGCCGCCGACTTTAGAGATAGATAGATGGGTGATGCTATTACAGTATATACGATTGCAAATACCTCCGCAAAAATCAAACTGAAAAGCTATTTCAATAGACTTGTCTAACACAGATTGAAATGTGCGAACTTAATAACGATGCATTAGGTAATCCGGACTTGATTGACTCATCCACAGGACCAAATCACCTCTACATGATTGATATCTTCATACACTGATACACGATTGTAGTCCGAAGACTAACAATATCATGATTATAAATATAATGGGAATCATGACAAATCAAGGGTAAAGATTAAACATCAAAGTTTTGAATTACAAGTTATCAAAACTATAAGGCAGATTGTAGAATATATGCATTGTATTGGTGAATAATAAAGAAACAAGTAATATGCCATTTGAACGAAGCAAGATTTAGAAGTAGGCCAAAAAACATATTATCGAAAAATCAGTTTTGAACTGAAGTTCTGAAATAATAGTCTGCAAAGTAGAAAACAGATGCTTACCAATCTGGTGAGAAGGTTCTGAAAGCAGCTTGTTGCGGGCGAGATCAGCTCCTGAATTGATGACTGGAACCGATTATGGCTTCCCTTTTATGGAATTATTCCTCGCCACATTCCTCACCTGCGCCTCTTTGATCATTTTTGCGTGCGTGTAATGATTGATAGGACCGCTGGGGTTGGCCAGATGTTTTGATAACTGATAACTTTATTTTGATTTGAGAGACTTTGTATTCAATGAGAAAAAGAAATAAAGATATATGGGCGGATCATTTGAAAGTAGAATTAATCAATCTATCTCTTGTTCAACTATACTTCTTCATTAGGCTATAGATACACACGATCTTAGAAGTCATCAAGATCGGTTACACGTCTTTTTTCCTCAAAGATTCATATTTCCGAAGGTGAATATTTGCCAAGGTCAGTTAGTCCAAAAGTTTATCAATCTGAAGGTTTCTTATTCCAAAAGATTGTTATTCAAAAGGTTTGTAGTTCCAAAAATGAAATAGGGTTCATGATTCTGAAGGTTCCTTATTCCGAAAACGAGAGAGAACCCTGTTTCTAATTTTCGAAATTATGAACCTAATTTTGGCAGATTTAACAAACCTTCGGAAATGTGAGCTATCTATCATAGTGTTTAGCGTTAAATTATGTATCATATGAGAGGGAGCGTAGCGACCGGGGGAGTATGTTAAAAGAATTACAACTTGAGAGATATAGTGGGAGGCAGAGGTGCGAGGGAGAGAGGAGAGAGGGAAAGAGCGAGATGAGAGAGAGCAGAAAGAAGAGGAAGAAGAGAGGCAGGGGAGTGAAAAAAAAATTGAGTTCTTCTTGAGATTGGAATATTTGAAATTGCATCCTATAATTATATACATTTTCCTGCTTATTTATTTAGGAAGAAGAAAAGTGTGAATAACGGATTGGTTGAAATTTGAAGTTCGAATTTAATTTAGACTGAATTTGTATACACCACTTTCATGACAAGACATGCAAAAGTTTTAAAAAATGCAATAATAGATTTCTTACAAGTCTATATAGTCAAGACAATAACATTGGACAATTAAAGGGGCGGCAAAGCGTATTTTTTTCAAAGTGGGGGGGGGGGGCACCATAAAAAGGGCACTATTTGGAAGAAAAAAAGACACCTACAAATGGTAACATCGAAGCAAAATATTTAAATATCCTAAAGCGTAGTTAATACATAATCAGGGTAATTTGTAGCTTTTTGAGGTCACATAACGATTATTATTAGACGAACCTATCCAGATGGGGTTTTAAGCACAATCTCATAATGAAATAATAAATAAGACCTTCAATGTGCTTCTTAATGAGATAAACTATAAATGTAAGCGAGCGAAGCGAGCTAGTTTTGGAGGAGATTTGAAGGGGAAAATGCTCTCAGTCACTTTAAATTAAGGGAAAATGTTAGGGAGGCTATGAGAAGTCTCTTGTTTCTGGGAAGATGAGGGATAATAACAACGTTTTTCATATAACACGTATCGTAATTATGTCTCAGTCTTTTTAACATGAATGACATTTGGTAATGGAAATGCATTTGAGTTGAGTTTGAAAAATCAAACGTGGTCTCAAACTTTATATTTTTGAACAAAGGTCAATTGATTACCTTGGCTTAGGCAAGGAACGTTTTATAGCTTTAGAAAAGGAACGCGGTTGTTGTTCTAAAAGGGGCACACTTCGTTCTTAAGAAATGTGGGACATTGTGCCCCCTGCCCTTCTCCCGGCTCCACTACCTTTCTTGTAGTAGAAGCAAAAAGTTTCCAGTTATTACACAAAACTGCTCCGATTCTTTGAAAGTGCCCTTTGATAAGGCATTAGTTCTTACTACCAAGTCCCTCGGAGATGATGACTTAAAGCCATTGCCCCCTGGTCACGTTAAAACCAACCAACCAACTAGATATGGGACTTTAGATGATCGCAAAAGGGCACAATTTGTAAGCGGGAAATGTAGGTAAGACAAATGATGGGCACTCACATCAATGGCCAAACACATCAAAAGTAATAAGGAAAACTAATCAGATGTGAAAAGTGGCATTTATTAGAAGGGGAAAGGGGCAGTTATTAAAAAGGGAAAATGGGCACTATCAGAAGGGAATAGGACATTTCTCATACCTAAAAGAGGCACTCATCAGTAGTGGAAAGGGGCAGTTCTTTGATGGTAAAATGCACTTATTACAAATGAAAAGGAGCATTTGTCAAAGTAAAGGGGAGAACTTATCAGATCTGGATCGGGGTACTTATCGGAGTTGAAAAGACGACATTTATAAGAAAGGGGAAGGGACACTTTTTACAAAAAGAAAAGGGTACTTATCGAAGAGAAAGGGTCAGTAATTGGAAAAGAAGATGGGCGCGTGTTAAAGTAGAATATACACTTTTCAGAGGTAAAAAGGGGCACATCTTACACCTGAAGAGGGGCACTTATAAGAAGGCAAAAGGGACATTGATTAAAAAGAAAAAGGGGCACTTGTCAAAGTAAGAGGGGCATCGGTTAGATTAAAATATCAAATTAATAATGTATACACTTATAACCTCGACAAAATAATGACTATTATTTTTGTTTAAGTTCTCCATTAACAGCGGCGCCAGTCATCCACCATCAAACAACCTGCATACGATCTTTCCTCCGACTTGGCCAGACAAAATGATGAATGCCTATGCGTGCGAAAGACCTCCCGTCCGGGCCTCCCTTTACAGCGGCGCCAGCCATCCATCAACAAACAACCCGCATAAGATCTTTCCTCCAACTTGGCCAATTAAAAACGATCAATGCCTATGCGTGCGACTTTGAGAATATATCCGGCTTCACAAACGGGTAGACTCGGGTGGGGTTTCAAACTTTTCCGCACTCGGATTTTATCAAAGCAATCCATTATTTAATAGAATACTACAATGGGTCCTTTTAATACTTATTTATGTTGGTTATAGCCTAGCTTTATATTGTTCATTGTAAGTTTCATAAGAAAAAGACAGCTTTAATTTGTAGGTCATGGAATGTATTGTGTTTTTAATAGTTTTTATATATCATTTCATTTATTTATGCAGTTCTGAATACATAATAAAAATCAAAATACATTGAAAGATAATTTATATGAAGAAATATAAACCTATTTTAAACAGAACTATATGCCCTTTTTTTTTTAATTAATTGTTATTGTAATATTATTCCAACTTCAGTTTGAGGCCATTGTTGAGAATTACACACAAGAAAGTTGGTTGGTGAATGTTGGGTAAATTTTCCTGAATATTTTAGACAGTAATCTTATAATTTGAAATGCGGCCTCAAAACCTCTGATTGTAATAAGGCCAAGTATAACAAATTACGTATTTCTCGTCCAAGCCCACACCAATTTTTGGTGGCGCTTCAATATTTTTGTTATTTTCAAAAATTCCTTATTTGTTTTTCTTTTTAAATAGAAATCATAGTTATACTTGAAGTCAGCGTTACATCAGGGCATTTAAAAGAAACAAACTTGTAATTGTCGGGTATAAAAATGTGTGCTTGTTAAATGTAAGTGTGCAGCAGTAAGTAGTTTTTACACTTTTTTTTTTAGAAAAAGAAAACAGCTGTGGGCTTATATTACAAATGCTTTGGTGTTACTTTATTTATCTAATTTATATGTATTTTTTGTTATAAAAAAGAGGGAAACATCCTAAATACAGTTCTATGAGCAGTAATTACAAAAACTAACAGACGCATTTTAAACTCGCTTTGATATGAAGAAAGTATTTTTAATTTAACTCAGGTTTGCTTGATACTACATCAAAAAAATGTGGTTGACCAGTATATGGCTACATACCGCTAAAATGATCTTATATCAAAGAAAGGAAAGTTCTTTGCATACAATTCCACTACTAACCAGTGTATTTTGCAACTATTCCTTTTGATACTGCCCCCTTATTCTAATGTACTGCTATTCCATGGCTACAATATGACATCATTTACAAAATGAATTAGCCCACTTTCTATTGATACTAAACAAAGTGAGGATCATTGAGTTTCCAAACTTTTATGAGGGGTTTATATCATGCTGATGTCCCAATGCTATACAGGTTTTAACAAGGTATTATTTGAATAAACGTCATCTAGCTTCTTTTATGTAGTTAAATTTGGCCAAATTGCCACCCCTTATATTCAACCATAATTATGCTTACTTTAAAATGGTTATCACCACTAGAACACAAGGCACAAAAATATCCATTTACCTATTTGAATACAAGTTTTCAAGACAACATGTTGTTGAATGTGTAGTCTGGATATCCATGATGTGTGATTAGGGTTAAGGAAATGAAATATTGTGCATTATCTTGGCCCTCCCATTTGTAGGTCCAGATACATGTATTTTGTCCATTATACACTGTCAAAAAAAGTTGGGCAGATTTTACTGGGCAAATCAAAGTTGGGCAAATTTTGTCCAATAATTGGGTTATTTTCTTCCAACCATTTGCTATATTATTACCTCATGAAAGGTAAAAATAGGTTGAGTAGGTGTGACAGGGCAAATCGATGTTGGGCAAATGTCGTCCAACAATTGGGTTATTTCCTACCAACCATGTAGGTGCCGATGAAATAATTAGGTAATGTTATTGGGTAAATTAAAGTTGGGCCATTTTTGTCCAACATTTGGGCTATTTTTTCCCAACCCGGTTTTTACTACATGTATATTTACCCAATTAATTGTTCAAAATAAGTTGGGCAGATGTTACTGGGCAAACGTAAGTCGGACAAATATCATTCAACAATATAGTTATATTCTTATATTAGAGTTGTCGTGGTCGAGTGGATGTGACACAGGACTGTGGTTCACAGGGTCCGCGGTTCGATTCCCGCCGCGGCACTTATGTCCTTTTTATTTATAATATTATAATATTTTATCCAACTGAATTGCCCAACTAGAGTCTAATATGCTACACATTAGTGTGAGAATTGGGTGAATTTCTCATGTGGTAAATTTTTGCTGGTTAAAGTTTGGGTATTTTCTTTTTATCCAACACTGGGTAAATCATGCAAAATCCTAATGGACACATAATCGCCCTCATGTTGGGTAAAAATTGGTCAATTTTTTGCCCAATATTTTTTAGATTGTAGCTGTGGATTTCAGTATGCCATTACAACAACAAAAATGGCGTCAGTATTTCAAATATTTTGGGATCAGACCCCTTAGACTCTAGGGGCCTAGGTGCTCCTCTGCTCCTCCATAGTTTGCAAGCATATACTCTGATATAACACTTTACCACAAACCCACAATTCTTAAAGCCTTGAGCAGAGCCTAGACCTATCAGTTTCTTGCTGAGTCATGCAGTACAGAGCGTATTGTAGTCTCATTTTGCAGATACTTTTATACACAAAACCTGAGAAATGTGTGTGCCTCACACATTGTGCCTCACACACACACACACGCACGCACACACCAGGGCTCAAATTAATTTCATCCTTTTCCTCTCTGCTCCCCTCTCTCTTCTCTCCATCGTAAACGCTCCTCAATTGCATATTTATTGCTTCTCCCCTGTCACTGCATTTCTCGCTCTCTCTCTCTCTCTCTCTCTCTCTTTCATTCTTTCCCTTTCTGTCTTTAGTAGTCTATTCTGTTATCACTTCTCTTTCTCTTTTTTCCGCTTTCCTTACCTCACTTCCTCTCTCTCTCTCTCACACACACTTTCTCTTTCTTTCGCGCTCTTCTCCCTGCTCTTCCATGCCCCTCTCTTCTCTCTCTCTCTATCTTTATTCTTCTATTCAACCTTTTCACTTTGTTTGATTTTTGCCTCTCTCACTTTTTCTCATCGAAGTGTTGTTTTTCGTATTTTCCCTGTATGCCAACATAATCATACACTATTGATTTTATAGCACATAACAAAATAACCCAAATAAACATGCTAGGTTTGTTTTGCAAGTTCATGTGATTTTATTATCAGCATCATTACTAATACTATTAGGTATTCCCCTTATACCATGCTTACAATGTTTTTTTGTTAGTACTTTTCTTTAGGAAAAAGAAGCAAAACAGAGAGAACATTTTTTTTATTTGAATCTTATGATGAAAAGATGAAGTATTATGCCAGATATTATGGTTGGTGTACAGTTAACCCTATACATATATTTGAAAGATGTATAATGAATAAAAACATGGGAGAATCAGAAAATATATGTTATTAATGAAAACCACTCACCATTAATTCATTTTAGAGGATTAACAAGGTTTAACGATTTAAACAACACATGAGTGATAAAGAAGATTCTAATTATAGGGAAGTTGCAAAAACACGATGGAAGATGACAATTTCTTGCTTTTATTTCATTGTGTCTTGAGAAAGAATCGACATCAAGTGTCCCGGAAGTTTTGTCACGGTCCCTTCCTTTGTGAGAAATTAAAAAAGGCAATATCATTTGTTTGAAACATATTGAGGAAAATGTAGAGAAAAGGGAATCAGAGAAAGACGGGAGAACGGAGGAGAAAGGGAGACAGAGAAAAGAGGAGAGAGAGGGGAAGAAAGGGAGACATAAACAAGGGAAGAGAGAGTAGGAGAAATGAAGACGAAGAAAGGGGGAGTGAGAGAAAGGGGTAAAAAGATAAAGAGAGAGGGGGAGAAAGGGATACCAGAGAAAGAATGGGAAAGGGAGAGGGGCACAGTGAGAAGAAAGAAGCATATAGACCTATACATGTTTATTTTTGTTCTTATTAGAAGAAAAAAATCTTAATGACTCCATATTTATCACTATTGATCAATTGATACTGCTGGAACATCTAAATTGAGAGAAGTATCTTTTTTAATGTCAGAGTAAGAACTTAAGTATGATCATGTTCACAGTCTTGTATAAGCCCACAATATTGTATTCTTAAACATTGCTTACTTGAGACTTGACAGGTATTTAAATTGTTAAAGCAAAATACATGTAAAAGGTTTATAAGCGGTGGATCGTTTACTCGTCTTTATTCATTGTTTTGATTCGTTCCCTTGCCACCACCCTCTCCCTCCCCTACATTAAAAAAGTTTTAAAAAGGTTTTAAAAAGGTGATTGAGTCTAATTTCAAAATTTGATGATTATCAAGCAGCTCCATACTGTGAGTGGACACTATGAACATGACTGACAATGAAAGCGGACAAAATATACAGTTCCTCAGGTAGACAAAGGAACATCCCTTCACTGCTATTATGTAAAAATGTGTAGAACAGGTGTCACATGCATTCATCTTTTTACATAATAGCAGTGAAGGGATGTTCTTTTGTCTACCTGAGGAACTGTATATTTTGTCCGCTCTCTTTGTCCGTAATGTTCATAGTGGGACAATCATTGGTTGAACATCTGCACTACTATCATATTGTTTCATGTTATTATTGTTCAAAAATACGTACCGAGTCTAACGGCCAAGGGCATGTGCACCAGCGCAGATCGATTTAAGATACTCTTCGCTGAGATCCTCTTCTTTCATCTCCGGGATCGCAGCCAGAATTTTAGCACCTAAGATGAACATGAAATGTGAAAATATGATGAAACGAGGAAAGGGGACTGGTCAGGCGAAATATTTAAAAGAATTATGTAAAGCGTCCCCGCGCCATCAGCTTCCTTTTTGACGCCGCCTGTTTTTTTTATTTTATTTATTTTTTTAATTAAAAAACGAAAAACATATATACTGCTAAAAGGATATTTTTTCGGGGAAAAAATGTAACATAAAAGCTGGCGGCCATCATGAAAAGAAGCTCGGCCGGACGTCTTGGAAAATGTGCCGGGCGGCTATTTTTGGAAGAAGAAAAAGGGGCCTTAATGGGGTTTTTTGGGGGAGGGGGGGGGGGGTGTAACACCCACAAATGCAATAATGCCCACAAATGTAATAACGCCCACAAATGTTATAACACTTTACCCACAAATGTAACAACACCCACAAATGTAATAACACTTTACCCACAAATGTAATAATTTCACCCACAAATGTAATAACCACTTTACCCACAAATGTAATAATTTTGAATCACCCACAAATGTAATAATGACTTTACCCACAAATGTAATAAATTTGAAGGGATATTTTGTCGAATTTAAAACTAAAACCCTGTAATAAAGCATGGGTATAGCGCGCAGTCTTTGCTCCAGACCCGGTTATTTCAAAAAATTTAAAAAATCTTCAAAACTAAGACCCCACCATCTTCCAAACTAAGACCCGGTAATAAAGCATGGGTTTAGAGCGTAGTTTTTCTTCCAGACCCGGTTATTTCAAAACTTTTTAAAAATCACCAAAACTAAGACCCCATCATCTTATTCCTGTGGAAGAACATAAGTATTGAGTGTAGTCTTTCCTCCAGACCCGGTTTTTCAAAAGTTAAAAAACAAACAAAAAATAAAACAAAACAAAACAACAAAACAAACTTTTAAACTAAGACCCCTCCATCTTCCAAATTAAGACCCGGTAATAAAGCATGGGATTAGAACGTAGTCTTTACTTCAGACTCGGTTATTTAAAAAAAAAAGCCTTCAAACTAAGACCTCACCATCTCATTCCTGTGGATTAACATGGGTATAGAGCGTAGTCTTTCCTCCAGATCTGGTTATTTCAAAGGAAATAGAAATTTAAACAAATCTTCGAAACTAAGACCCACCATCTTATTCCTCTTTTTTTTCATTTAAAAATAAATTAAATTATTACATATGTGGATACAACACGTCACAAATAAATGATTGGTCGGCGTTCACACGAACTGACGAATCAGTCAAAATGGTCCAAATATATAACACACAGAGGAGGGACCGATTCGATGGTTCGTTGACCGTCGACGATTTCTTAATCATGTAAATATTCTAACGCCCACAAATACCGTGGAATTCAATGTTCGTAGAAAAAAAAGTAATTGAATAAGTGACCTTAAATGTATCTAAATATTGACGCTGATTTTTTTATGCATGTGATTATGAAATATGTTCACGATATGTAACATATATTTATATATATATATATATATGTACGCTATTAGTGACATTGAAACGTTGGATTGCGATGTTATATTTTCATGAGTGCGTGAATGAATTATCTTTCTTCATGTGATGAACGTATCAATTACTTATAATGAAGACTACCAATTGGTACGCGGTACACATATGGAAACGTTTGCTTGTATTTGTCTCATAAAAGAATTTGATCACGAACTGACTCCCACACGGTGTTGAGTGCTCAGGGATCATAGGCCACTGGCTTCATCGGGCAGGTAGTTCCATTATGTGAATGGGTAAATTAACTATTACAAAATGAGGGGACACATTACATTGTACAAAAGGGACACACATTGTTTTTATTGTGCAGAACATACACTTTTATTGACTTATTATTGCATGGAACTATAGTTTATATATAAAACCTAAATGCATTTTGTATTCTAACAATTGGAGTACAAAGAATAATAACAGGTGAATGAAATGCATAAACACCACAAACACCTGGGGAGGAAGCATTCATAAATTTGAATACGATGAAACTATAAAACCAAAATGAAATTTGCGTTCTGGCGATTGGAGTACAAAGCATGATAGTAGGTGAATGAAATGCTTCAACAGCAACAAAAACACCTGGGAAGTTAGGAAGCATCCATAAATTTGAATAATTTTGTTGATAAACGACTCCGCATGTGGACGTTTGTTGGAGCAGAAAGCAGTGGATTCTTAACAACACGAACCCATTTAACAGAATGTCAGAACGTTAATTAAATTTGGCGCGGTTGGAAAATGCATCTTTCTACCCTGCGTCTTTAATGGTACGATCCAGTAAATTAAAACAGTAAAATGGGTCTTATTTTAAAATTACTCATTAAACAAAACTCAAAACTTCAGTGATATCAGAAAAAATATGTTATATCTTACTAATAATTAAAAAAATATGTATAAACATTGTGAAAGTGTCGCATTTTACGATAAAAGACACCGATTTAGCGAAGATGACGTCATTAGTGCGCTTGCATCAGGGAATTCAAGGTCAAAATGTCAATTCAGACGCTGATAAGTTATTAGTCGAGCCTTTTTTTCCCTTTATTCCGACAAAATTATACAATCAATCAAAATAAGTTTGATACCAGAAGAAAGCTAACGATTAGTATTTTCATTAACCGCTTGCCCCAAAGTCTCTTGACCACAGTGAAACGAGTGAGAGCTTGCGAGAGCGGCCAAAGTGTGATTGAAACTCGCTATTTGCTCTTCTCCAACGCAAAAAGAGACGACATTGTGCTGGATAAATGTATTTTTTCCGACAAAAGTACAGAAAATTTGCATATGGTCTTTTTATATTATACTTTATGAAATGTTACCCGAGTGACTTCCGGGCGCCCCAATGCTGGAAAGAAACGCACATTTTAGAAAACTTCACTTTTTCATGGAAAAATGCTTATTTGTTCTATGCACGCAAGTCAGATTGAGCGGATGATACAACGTTTCCATATGGGTGTGAATTCATGAGAACGAAATTTATTCAAAGGCAAATACAAACATAACACATTTATATTACAGTTTTCCCTACTTCTGAAACACTCAAGCAGCTATATAAACAAGAACAAGTCTGAAATGATAATCGGTGAACATGCAAATAACAACGCATACTTTCATATAACAAATCATAAATAGCTGTATAACGAGATGGCGCGAAACATATTTGCATGTTTTGAATGAACGATTGCAGAACCCTTTGACTGATAAAATATCTATATACTCTCTCAATCAATGTGAGTAAATTGCAGAGGTTATGGTTTTATAGTAATGCAATGATGGATACATCGATTTTGTAAGATAGAAAGTATTTTATTCCAAACGAATGAAGAGGTTGTTTCATTAATATACAGACGGTAACAGAACCAAAATAATTATTACGTATAAAAAGGTGGAGTAACTCACATGTCCTTTACAAGCAAACATGGTTATAATTTGGGCAATATTGAACCTGATAACATCAACTAAACTTGATATAAAAAACGCAAACAACCTAACACGTGACAATTCTTCTAAGCTAGGAAAAACAAGAGAACAAGATGCCGAAATACTAAATGTACCTGGCTTTCTGTAACTTAGTATTCGTCCATATAAAACTACTTAACACGTACAACTCCAAAAGTTTTTCAGTAATACTTTTCAGATGCTTTAAGAGTAGACGGAGTTGAAATGAAGTATGACTGATCAAAAGGAAATAATTATTTTAATTATACAATGAGATAAAGAATATTAACAACCTTTACCTGATCTCTGTTGAAGAGTTTGGCGTTTGTCACTTTTGAGCCATTTTTCAACCTTAAACAGAAATCTGATTAAAGACATAAATGCAAAAAAAAACATACACTTGTATAAGGATTATAAATAAATGAATATGTTAGTGATTTTAAAAAGCAATAGAGGCATGTAGTTTCCAGATATTTGCTTTAACACTGAGATAACATATTTTATGATATATAGTTCACTCATATTACACATACATTTTCTTTACAACGGTTTATACACTTATAGTGTAGACAAAAAATCACACATGATTGGTCTGTAATATACTACGTGAGGATTAACCCGTTTAATGCATAATTGTTAGTTTGTTTTTGGTTGTGCGATCTTTTTCAATGAAGATCTTCTAAACACAGCAAAAACTAAAGTTTATCCTAATCGAAATAGTGTAACTTTATAACGAAATGGAACTTACGAAAATAACATGACAAGATTGTACGCTAATTGACTAACTTAATTGTGAAAATAAGGATGACATTTAGAGTCATGCATGAGTGAGCACATTGAAAACAAAACTGTCACTTTTCAAAAGTGACATATTCAGTTTCCGGTACATATTTAAGTGCTGTCTTTTTCTCACCCATGGTCTACATAATTACAATCTCAATCTCAATATAACACGTACATGTACAAGATTTAAATATATATAAATATATGTAAATATGTATGTATATATAAATATATTTTTTACACACATACACATATAGATATTATACATATATATATATATATATGTATATGCGTGTGTGTGTGTGTGTGTGTGTGTACATGTATTTATGATTGTATTTTGTGCTCGTCGGTCAGGGATGTGTTCACTTGATATGACTCTACAACTATGGAAGCAATGAAAAAATAATTATCTTTATTATAAGTTCGAATAGAATACAGATAAATTTTAATTCCGTTCACTTGGGAGCCAAATTATACACATTGACACATTTTAGACAGAAATAATCATATAAAGGAGTAACAGACCCATATCACATATCTAGAGAGATATACACCCACTTGAATTTATAAGTGAACATTTGAAATGCCCACAAAAATACCTTGTTTATTAATGTGATCACGAAACGTGTACTTAACCTGTCGGTATACAGTGAAAATACACGACAATAAACAGCTCTATGTGTATATGATTAGTGTTCGTATGATTGTGATAAGTGCACAGGTATGGTTTGACACGTTTACAAAACGGAAAGAACAGTGGTTACTACTTCTTGGACGGTCTTTTCCAAAAGACACGTGTGATTACAAACCACCCTGGTCTCATTGCTCCTACTCTTTTTAAAATCAACCAGGCGAAATACCATGTACTTCCACAAAAGTAAGACCGAAGTTTCAGCGCAAGACCGCTACTTTTACCAGCACATCTGATAAGTTTATTAACACTGATAACGCATTCTTCTGGCAATTTCAAAATCTCCTGAATGAAAGGATTGATGTAAATCTCGGGTTCTTGTACCGATTGGGCAGCTTCGTTGACTGCCGCATTAAACCGCCAGTTTACACAACGTAAGAACTGCCTTGAAACAACGTCCATGGTAATTGCGTGTTCAATTATCTTTACCACCATCTCGAAGGGTAGTTTATCGAAGGCAGACATGTTATCTTGATCGGATACAACTTCATCTTTTAGGTCATCATCCATTATATTATCACCTATTTTGTCAATCACTTGCTTATTACTTCCGTTAGCGCAAACGTTTTCTTCAGTTACAACGTCGTTATTTTCACCCAAACTTGTATCAGGCATGGCAATCAATTCTTCCTCAACACCGTTAACACTCACAGATTCGCCATATGTATCATTTATCACGTCCTCGTCAAGTTCACACGTCGATGACTCGTCATTTTGATCACTTATCATACCCCGATCACTCCTGCACTCATCAGGTATCATGTCGTCATTATCCGAGCCACAGTTCACAAGCTCACTATTCACTTCATTGTCACTGTAATTACATGACACCCCTTCATCGTCAATATCAATACCAGCTTCATTTTCAGATTCCTCTAGTTCATTACCGTCTTTTACGTCACCACCATAAACAACCTGAATACTATTTGCAACGATATTACGTATTTGATTGTGATCATGTGTCAGTGAAACGTAGTGATCTCCATGACCTTCAGCAAAGTGACCTAAAATAATGTATGGCATGGTTGGAGAAAAAACATTCGTGCCATACGGACGGATCAAAGTCGTCCCCCCGTTTAACGTTGACAAGATGAGGATTTGGAGGTTACACATTTAAGCAACGGCTTGCAGTGTCACCTGGTCCCCGTATGTACCGTCTTCAGACATACGACTTAGGTAGTTTATTCGCTGTTCAATAAGAAACGAATACCACTGTGTGTGACTATTACCCAAGTATGGGTGGTTTTCAAGATAGTGCACCACTTCCTGTCTTAGCGTATCATGGGACCTAAATACACCGAGGGTTTGTAATTGGCCTGAGACAGCATCAAACTGGCAATTGCCGTCGCCTTTGGGATCATGATGTATATCAAGATCAAACTTGTTTCCAAGCTGATTGATCCGGCCGTTATTGTCCAGAGATATATAGAATGTTTGAAAATGACGCTTTCGATGGACCTTGCCTTTACTTTTTTGTTCATTCTCTCTTTCGCGTCTCCTTTGAGCAGATAACGTGTCAGCTGTTTGGGCTAATTTGGGCTTTGTTTGTGAACTTTACATGAAGACGACCGTATGATTGACTATGTGAAAGTACTTTATGTATGGACGTTTCTGACAACCCTGTGAAATAGTTTTTCAGACGGTAATTCAAGCATCTTGCCCCCGCCCCCTTGACGGCATGGAAGTGTTCTTTGACTACACTGGATAGTTCCGAACTTTTAATGACTTTCTTTCCATCTTGATATAACACTGGAGGCTCCCCTTCAACGGTGAAGTGCTCTCTGTAGCGATGGTAATGAACAATGGCAGATCTTTCAGTCTTTGTTCTTTCAGCACATGGTACACTGAATGTTCCCTGAACTAGTTTGACTATTATGTCGTATATATCATCCTTCATTGCCGACGGTTGTCTTGCACCACGACCCTCGATGCTTGCCACACTCAGTAGGACACAAAACAAGACGATCCTCATGCTGGGAAAAGTGAAATGAAGTGAGATGGTTTGGTAACTTTTTCAAAACATATGCAATTTTTGGAGAAAAAAGGGGGAAAAAATGGATAATAAAAAGAACTATGATCGAAATACAGCTAAAAGTATGTAAATCATAATTTTCCAACATGGATGAATCATTCAAGCTTTCAAACACACTTTTTTTAATATTTTTTTTTAACAATTCTTATTTCTCCAAATGTGTAATACAAACCATAACATACAATTGAATAAAATAAACGAGTTCAATATTGATGCTTTTACATAAACATAATTAAACACAATCTTATTTGCAATATATATATAACTTAGCAACAAAGTAAACGTATAAGTACTTAAACATAATATGTCAATTGTAAATGTTATTCACTTATATAAAGTATAAAAAAAACTTTAAAAAATCTGGAGGTAATTTTACTGGAACAATCCTGCCCCATCCCTGCCCCCCTCCATCACACAAACATACTCACCCACCCACACACATACTCACTGTAGTAATGTGATATTTGCTATATGTATATCCATCAGAAACTTGTCTGTACGAAACAGTGAAATACTGCTCTCTCCGGCAGAATAAAGTAAGCTTAGCAACGAGCCAAATGGCGTATACTTCTAGCTGTGTTACCTTCGTATTTATGGACATATAAGATACGACATTCGGCGACGAGGATGGGATGGGAACCCACGCTCAACAGCCTTAATGCACCTTCTCCAACATTATAGGAAACTCTATCTCAAAGAAGGGAGAGGTGTAGTAATGTGATATTTGCTATGTATATCCATCAGAAACTTGTCTGTACGAAACAGTGAAATACTGCCCTCTCCGGCAGAATAAAGTAAGCTTAGCAACGAGCCAAATGGAGTATACTTCTAGCTGTGTTACCTTCGTATTTATGGACATATAAGATACGACACTCACCCACCCACCCACCCCCACACACCCCCCACACACACCCACACTACTCACTCAGTGGATGTCTGCATGCTTACATTCTCAACTCAAGAAAAATATACTAAATAAGTTATCCAGGCCGCAAAATAGAGTTACCCTTTTTACAGGCTCACGGTGGAGAAGAAAACAAATCTTAATTCATTTTAAGCTGATCCCACTCGCGCACACACACACACGCACACCCACACACACACACACACACACGCACCCTCACACATGTACACCCCCGCATGCACCCCCCCCCCACACACACACACACATACACACATGTAAATTAATGCCAATGACAAGGTCCAGCACCAGGCCCAGCCAAGCCAAGTCCAGGCTTGCCCAGGTTCAGCCAAGATTAGGTCCAGCCAAGCCAGGTCCAGCCCATCCCATGTCCAGCTAAGCCAGGTCCAGCCCGGCCCACGTCCAGTCAAGCCCAGTCAAGGTCCAGTCGAACCCAGTCCAGCCAAGGCCAGGTCCAGTCAGTTCCAACCACGGGGCAGCCATCAAGCCATATCAAGCCCAGGTTCAGCCCAGCCCAGGTCCAGCCGAAGTCTAGGTCCAGCCAAGTCCATGTCCAGCCTAGCCCAGATCCAGCCAAGCTCATCAGCTCCAGGAACCGGAAGTGGGGGCAGCCGCCCCCCCCCCCCCAAAAAAAAAGCACCGAACCGTCCCAGATGTAAGATTATCTATTTAGATCTTGCCAGTGCCTGTTACTGTTAGATCTGGTCCCGGTCTGGCTCAGACAATCTGGCTATCTAGGTTATTGGCTTGGCTTAAGAGTCTAAATTCATCCCACTGTCCAAAGTCACAATATAGCTGTACGTTAATACGTTCTACTCACGCACACATTCACTAACTCCCATAGATCACTGTATATAAATAACATGAACCTAGATCTACCTGATTTTGGTCAGTACACACTTTCGTAACAGAAGAAGCAGTCCTTGCCACTTGCTTTTATTGTTCTATGCTTTTGATTTCTACAATATCTTCTGGTCTTTCTGGATATTGTACTTCAATGAAGTAATTGATATATCTGCCTGATTTAAGTGCTCAATATTAAGAACGTCTCCGTCACAGTTTTGTTTATTGCTGTGATTTGTTGTAACTTTAGTGTTCTGACACTGCTCATTACCATGGAGCTACAACCACGAGAGAGGGGACTCCCCCGAAAGAAATGTCAGACATAATCTCTAATCGAGAATCTAGGACACCTACCCCCCTGCCAACTACCCCCAGCTAACTACCCCCTAGAATGATAACCCCCCCCCCCCCTAACTACCCCTGGACATCTACCCCGGACAATACCCCCCCCCCCGGACATCTACCCCAAGTCAAGTACCCCCCGGACATCTATCCCCGGGCAACTACCCCCAAACATCTACCCCCCGTCAAATACCCCCGGATATCTACCCCCCCCCCCCAATCCAACTATCCCCTTCCAACTACCCCCAGCCAACTACCCCCACCCTGAAAACTACCCCCGGACATCTACCCCATCCAACTACCCCCGGGCAACTACCCCCAACTACCTTAATTTGCTTGGGGGTAGATGTCCGGGGGGGGGGGTAGTTGGAGGGGGAGTTAGTTGTCCTGGGGGAGGGGTAGTTGGATGGGGTAAGATGTCCGGGGGTAGATGACCGGGGAGGGGGTAGTTGACTGGGGGTAGATGTCCGGGGGTAGTAAGCTAGGTGGTAGTTAGCTATACCCATGCTTTATTACAGGGTTTTAGTTTTGAACAAATTCGACAAAATATCACTTCAAATTTATTACATTTGTGGGTAAAGTTATTATTACATTTGTGGGTGATTCAAAATATCACTTCAAATTTATTACATTTGTGGGTAAAGTCATTATTACATTTGTGGGTGATTCAAAATTATTACATTTGTGGGTAAAGTGGTTATTACATTTGTGGGTGATATTATTACATTTGTGGGTAAAGTGTTATTACATTTGTGGGTGTTGTTACATTTGTGGGTAAAGTGTTATTACATTTGTGGGCGTTATTACATTTGTGGGCATTATTACATTTGTGGGTGTAACAGGGGGGGGGGGGGGCTTAAAAACACTCGCTGGAGATGCGAAGGTTGTGAGTTCAATAGCCGAAATGACATTTCCTATATGTCCCTAAGCAAGGCATTTTATTTTCATTGTTTCTCCCCACCCAGGATTGAAATGGGTACGCGGTAGGATGTTTCAGTGGCAGCACCAATAACCCCTTTGGCTTTCCTAGTTGTCTCCACATTCATATGACATTTTGTTGTTGTATTCTATTGTAAATGTTTAGCTTTAACTTGTACACTATGTTTTGTATTTTATATGTGTTTATGATGAATGAAATAAAGATCAATTACTTCTAACGATGCGAGCGTTGATTTGACTGGATTAGGCAGGGCTCGACACTAACAGACGCCGGGACACATGGGTGCACTTTGTCCATAATTGATTATAAGTTGCCCAAACATTGTGGAGCGGGTGTGTGCAGCGCTTTGTAACCACAAGGAAAACGCGCTATATCAAATATATTTTGGATTGGATTGGATTGGATTAGCACATGTGCGCTTTTTTAAATGTGCCTGTCAGGAATATAATTATGTAGGCTATATGTACTCCCCAGAGAGTGGAACATGTACACTAATACGTGCGGAGTAGCAATTGAACCCTTCGAACGGGACAATACTGTGATATTCATAATGTAATGAGCTAAGAACCGGGGCTAAGAACCACAATTTTAAGCATTCTACATACATTTATGTGAAAATTATCTTTAACCAAAAATGTCCTTGTTTCCGTTCAATGAGTCCAGTGCTTCAAAATATTGGATATATTGGATTATATACACATCGAACATTAACCAAACGTTTGAATTATTTCAAGTTATAGTAACGATGATGAAAAACTAATAGTATCGTCACTATTGGCGATGATGATAACGATGATGATAATGATGCTATAATATTCATTATTATATCCTGCATCAAAAATTTGTTGGCTTTTGATTGGTTGAGAGCTCGTCACATGACCAGAAATATTTGAACTATTTTTAGAAAGTAATATATGAGAGTACTATTCAGGAGTACTATTTGGGAGTTGAAAACAAATGTTTCCCCCCCCCCTTGTGTTCTTTTATGTATGTTTTTTTGTAAACCCCCCCCCCCCTTTTGATTTGATTTTTTTTAATTTTTGTTTAAATAAAATAAATGTTTGATGCAGGATATAAAACAAATATACCATGCCTTCCATTCGAGGTATTGGTTAAAACTATGGGCCTCGGTCAATCCAAAAGTACCATTTGCTTCGGTGCTGCGCCCCTCAGCAAATAGTACTATTGGAGTCACCTCTTGCGCATAGTTTTAAACAGAACCTCTCAAGACCAGGCGCGTACGCAGGGGGGGGGGGGGGGGGGGGGGGTTTGGGGTTACCCCCCCCCCCTTGAGTTTTTTTATGTGTAAGTTGTGTGTATGTTTTTTGGTAACCCCCCCCCCCCTTTTGATTTGATTTTTGTTTTTGTTTTGTTTTTTAAATAAATTTTTGATGCAGGATATAAAACAAATATACCATGCCTTCCATTCGAGGTACTGGTTAAAACTATGGGCCTCGGTGACTCCAAAAGTACCATTTGCTTCGGTGCTGCGCCCCTCAGCAAATAGTACTATTGGAGTCACCTCTTGCGCATAGTTTTAACCAGAACCTCTCAAGACCAGGCGCGTACGCAGGGCGGGGGGGGGGGGGGTTGGGGTTAAACCCCCCCCCCTTGTGTTTTTTTTATGTGTATGTTTTGTGTATGTTTTTTTGTAAACCCACCCCCCCCCCTTTTGATTTGATTTTTATTTTTTTAAATTTTTTTATAAAATAAATTTTTGATGCAGGATATAAAACAAATATACCATGCCTTCCATTCGAGGTACTGGTTAAAACTATGGGCCTTGGTGACTCCAAAAGTACCATTTGCTTCGGTGCTGCGCCCCTCAGCAAATAGTACTATTGGAGTCACCTCTTGCGCATAGTTTTAACCAGAACCTCTCAAGACCAGGCGCGTACGCAGGGCGGGGGGGGGGGGGGGGGGGGGGGGGGTTTGGGGTTAAACCCCCCCCCCCCTTGTGTTTTTTTGATGTGTATGCTTTGTGTATGTTTTTTTGTAAACCCACCCCCCCCCCCCTTTTGATTTGATTTTTATTTTTTTTATTTTTTTATAAAATAAATTTTTGATGCAGGATATAAAACAAATATACCAATACCATGCCTTCCATTCGAGGTACTGGTTAAAACTATGGTCTCGGTGACTCCAAAAGTACCATTTGCTTCGGTGCTGCGCCCCTCAGCAAATAGTACTATTGGAGTCACCTCTTGCGCATAGTTTTCTCAAGAGTCAGGCGCGTACGCAGGTGGGGGGGGGGGTTTGGGGTTAAACCCCCCCCCTTGAGTTTTTGTATGTGTATGTTTTGTGTATGATTTTTTGGTAACCCCCCCCCCCTCCTCTTTTGATTTGATTTGATTTTTTTAAATTTTTTTTTGTTAATAAATTTTTGATGCAGGATATAAAACAAATATACCAATACCATGCCTTCCATTCGAGGTACTGGTTAAAACTATGGGCCTCGGTGACTCCAAAAGTACCATTTGCTTCGGTGCTGCGCCCCTCAGCAAATAGTACTATTGGAGTCACCTCTTGCGCATAGTTTTAACCAGAACCTCTCAAGACCAGGCGCGTACGCAGGGGGGGGGGGGTTAACCCCCCCCCCCCTTGTGTTTTTTTATGTATGTTTTTTTGTAAACCCCCCCCCCCCCCCCCTTTTGATTTGATTTTTTTTTTTTTTTTTTTTTTTTTATAAAATAAATTTTTGATGCAGGATATAAAACAAATATACCAATACCATGCCTTCCATTCGAGGTACTGGTTAAAACTATGGGCCTCGGTGACTCCAAAAGTACCATTTGCTTCGGTGCTGCGCCCCTCAGCAAATAGTACTATTGGAGTCACCTCTTGCGCATAGTTTTAACCAGAACCTCTCAAGAGTCAAGACAGTGTATATTTGTATATTATTTACTACATATTATTATCATCATCATCTTCATCATCTTTGCTATTACTACCATTATTATTCTCCCTTTTTTTTCATTATTATATTTTTGTTGCTACTTACGAGCTTCTTCTGGAGAATAACTAATCCCCTTGCATACACCCTGATCAGCGCGGAGGACTCCAGTGAATAAACTACCAAATTTGTCACCTAACCAGCTATGCAAGGCTCCAGCATCAGGAGATGCAGCCTCCTCCGATATCATCAGATTCAGCACTGGTTGCCATATAAACAAGATGTAATGAAAATAAAGCAAAAACCCCCGAGGGGGGAAGGTGACAGTCAAATATATATCGCTGAGATGAAATTTGGCGGACTGTCGAGTAAAAAAAGCATGGACATTTTCATTTATACAAAATATTTGAATGATTTAAGGAGGGAGAAGTTTGGTAAAAAAACTTGTACATCAAAGAAGCAATCGATAATTTGTTAGAATCATACACATTCAATGTTGAAAAACGGCGGAATAAAGGTGGCTAGATAATGAACATTGGAACAAATTCGAAATGCTCTTTTTTTTAAGACGATGTACAAGATCATGTGTTAACGAAATATCTTAATTTCACAGGTTTTCTGACAATAGCTTAGGGATTTTCTGACATACTTCTCTGGCTGACTTATATACTTACAAGTGTCCATTGCATCTTGCTCTTCAAACTCCTTGGCGCACACCATACTGGTTGCCACAATAGCACAGAGAACAACAGCTACTTTGATCATCATCTTGACTAGTTTAGCTTGGGAAGCAGCCTGCAATATGTGAAAGCATAAGCGTCGGAAGTGGGGGGCAGGGGGGCACTTGACCCCCCCCCGAACCAAAAAAAGTGGGGAGGGGAGGGGGGGGGGGCAAAACGCATTTTTGCCCCCCCCCCAAAAAAAAAAAGCCCCCCCCCCCCCCCTCTCCAAAAAAAAAGAAGATGAAAAGCAGTAAAGGAGTAAAGATGGTTCATATTTTCAACCAAAAAGAACAAAAAAATAATAAAAACCTGAATTGAATCACATATAAGTTATATTCCATTCAAAGAAAAGGAAGTTAACAGGAATTGAATTTCCTAAACATTCCGCATGCCACCTATATTTTATCAATGAAGGTTTTTATAATAGCGATACGCGCATATCGTGGAAATATTGTGAGAGGATGGGAAAGCGAGTTTGTTTTTTATTATAGGGCTGACAAGACATGAGCCCCTGAACGCTAGCGAACTAATGGGGGGGGGGTGGGTATTTCTAATTCGATACCAGTGATTTACAAATGTTGCTGAAATGACATGATTTTCCGATGATTTTTTTTTGTTGTTGTTGTAAGTCATACTTTTTTATGCGTTTGTGGAAAATTTGAAATTCCCAAATTTACAGTCGGGCGAAAAATATGCGTATTTAGAAGCCTTCATGTCAGTTCCTGCAAAACGGCTGGGCTCGGAGGCTCAAGCCCCCCCCCCCCCCTCACTTATTGAAAAAAGTATGTTACAGAGAAAAAGAAAGAATGGTGCATGGGGCCACCTGAATGCGCATCTGACCGTAATTAAATATTTAAAACCACTGAGCTTTCGGGGGCTCTGCCCCCTGGACCACATAAAGGCCCTAAAGAGGGCCCCTGGATGATCATCTGACCGTTATTAGATACCTAAAAACCCGAGCTTCTGGGGGCTCTGCCCCCTGGACCCCCCCCCCGCCAATTAGTGACCGTCCAGTGTCACAAATAAGGTATCTAAATATGCTTATCTGAACTTAATTTAATGCCTAAAATCCCTGAGCTTCCGGGGCTCAGGTCCTAGACCCCAAGCACATTTACGCTCGCTCCGCTCTTCCTGATCGTTAATACTCCACTTTGAAAAACGTTCCGTGGGGCCTGCATGTAACATTGAAGAGTAGCAGTGATGTTAATTTTTTCTCCCCACTTCCAAACGTTTTTGCTCATTACGCCTGGCATGTTTGCCTCCCCCCCCCCCCCCCCCCCCCCCCCAAAAAAAAAAAAAATCCCAAACTGCTTCCGGCGCGCCTGTGTGAAAGGCTATTCTGTTTGGTTTAACAAAAGAAGAACGAAGGAAACGAGAATTGGGAGTTATTCCTTTTTTGCCGGTTCCGTATTTCTGTGCTGAATTCCTCGAAAATTTTCGTCCTTATTATACTGGTAAAATATAGAAAGAATTGAATAGAGTAGCATTTTGCTATTTTCAAACCCTGAAACACCGTTGGTGTGAATTTTTCCCCCAAAAATGTAAAACGTTTAACAAATCTCGTTCTGAATGGTGAAATGCAAATTTTGCATGAATTTAATTCATAATAAAACAGAGCCTGTCCCGTTAGTAGTCTAGCTGTATTGGAAATACGTTAAAAGAATGTGCCAATCTACAGACTTTTCAAACTAACATGAGTATCAAACTTAAGAAAGTTATCAACAAATCAGTGTAATTCTATTCATATCTCAGCATGATTTTCTGAAGATTCGCTTTCACGTGTTATCACATGATCTGAAGGTATTTCCTTTTTATTTTGTATCTTCAATAATGCAAATTTACTTAGGCTTATATTTAACAAATAAAATCAAATAATCTATTTCACCACATGGTCGCTTTTTCTCACTCGCTTGGATAACTCCTGGACTTATCAAGCTTTGGGTTACCGATTCCCGGATTAAATGCGTTAAAAAAAATTCACTACATTGCTATAATTTCTGAATGATGTGGATGAGAACTAAGCTTGTTAGGATTTTGAACCTATAAGTTTGGACAGAGGCGGCGCAAATTTATTATTTGCCCTGGGTGCCATACAAAAAGAAACTCACGCCGCTGACTTTAGATATAGATAGATGGGTGATGATAACGGTGTATACGATTGCAAAGACCTTCGCAAAATCAAACTGAAAAGCTATTTCAATAGACTTGTCCAACACCTATTAAAATGTGCGAACATAACAACGATGCGTTACGTAATCCGGACTTGATTGACTCATCCGCAGGACCACATCACCTCTACATGATTGATATCTTCATACACTAATACACGATTGTAGTCCGAAGACTAATAATATCATCATTATAATATGTAATAGAAAGCATAACAAATCAAGGGTAAAGATTAAACATCAAAGTTTTGAATTACAAGTTATTAAACATATAAGGCAGGTTGTAGAATATATGCATTGTATTGGTGAATAATAAAGAAACAAGTAATATGCCATTTGAACGAAGCAAGATGTAGAAGTGGGCCAAAAAACATATTATCGAAAAATAAGACTGAAATAATAGTCTGCAAAGTAGAAAACAGATGCTTACCAATCTGGTGAGAGAGTTCTAAAGGCAGCTTGTTGCGGGCGAGAGCAGCTCCTGAATTGATGACTCGAACCGATTGGCTTCCCTTTTATGGAATTATTCCTCGCCACTTTCCTCATCTGCGCCTCTTTGATCATTCTTGTTCGCGTGTAATGATTGATAGGACCGCTGGGGTTGGCCAGATTTTTTGATAACTGATAACTTTATTTCGATTAGAGAGACTTTGTACTGAAGGTGTTTTATTCCAAATGATTGTTTTTTAAAAGGTTTGTAATTCCAAAAATGAAATAGGGTTCATGATTATGAAGGTTCATAATCCCGAAAACGAGAGAGAACCCTATTTCTAATTTTCGAAATTATGAACCTAATTATGGCAGATTTAACGAACCTTCGGAAATCTTAGCGTTACATTTCGTATCATATGCGAGGGAGCGTAGCGACCGGGGGAGTATGCTAAAATAATTATGCACATACAGCAAGATAGAGTGAGAGACAGAGGCGAGAAGGAGAGAGGGGGAGAGTGAAAGAGCGAGATAATATAGAGGAGAAAGAAGAGAAAGAAAAGAAGCAGAGGAGTAAGAAAAAATTGAGTTCTTTTTGAGATTGGAATAATTGAAATTGTATCCTATAATTAAATTAATTTTCCAGCTTATTTATTTATTAGAGGGTAGGTACATTCAGTTTAACAAAACTGCTTTCCAAGTACGCCCTCTTTAGAAAGAAGAAAATCAATGTGAATAACGGATGACGAGACATGCAAAAGGCATAGAATGCAATAATAGATTTTTAGTCAAGACAAAAACATTGTAAAAATAAAGGGGCAGCAGAGCCTGTTTGTTTTTCAAAGTGAGGGGGGGGAGTGCCACCATTTAAAAACGGCACTATTTGAAAGAAAAAAGGCACCTACAAAGGGTAACATCAAAGCGAAATATTAAAATATCCTAAAGCTTAATCATTACATTGTCAGGGATGAGTTTCAAGATTTACTCTTTACTTGGTCAAAGATATTGCTTCAGCATCATACTCTGCTGTTGTGTGTGATGGTCTAAATATTCCTTTGCGAGCGAGCGAAGCAAGGGACGAAACATTGTAAGGTTTTTTTAGGTCACATTACGAACGATTACTTTTCATTATTAGACGAACCTATCCAGATGGGGTTTTAAGCACAATCTCATAATGAAATAATAAATAAGACCTTCAATGTGCTTCTTAATGAGATAAACTATAAATGTAAGCGAGCGAAGCGAGCTAGTTTTGGAGGAGATTTGAAGGGGAAAATGCTCTCAGTCGCTTTAAATTAAGGGAAAATGTTAGGGAGGCTATGAGAAGTGTCTTGTTTCTGGGAAGATGAGGGATAATAACAACGTCTTGTCATATAACACGTATCGTAATTATGTCTCAGTCTTTTTAACATGAATGACATTTGGTAATGGAAATGCATTTGAGTTGAGTTTGAAAAATCAAACGTGGTCTCAAACTTTATATTTTTTAACAAAGGTCAATTGATTACCTTGGCTTAGGCAAGGGACGTTTTATAGCTTTAAAAAAGGAACACGGTTGTTTTTCTAAAAGGGGCACACTTTGTTTTTATGAAATGTGGGACATTGTGCCCCCTGCCCTTCTCCCGGCTCCACTACCTTTCTTGTAGTAGAAGAAAAAGGTTTCCAGTTATTACACAAAGCTGCTCCGATTCTTTGAAACTAGAAGGTTCATGAATTGGCTCAGTAGGGTTCAAAGCCAGGTCGATGCGCTAGTGCCCTTTGATACGGCATTAGTCTTTACTACCAAGTCCCTCGGAGATGATGACTTAAAGCCATAGCCCCCTGGTCACGTTAGAACCAACCAACCAACTAGATATGGGACTTTAGATGATCGCAAAAGGGCACAATTTGTAAGCGGCAGTGGGAAATGTAGGTAAAACAAATGATGGGCACTCACATCAAAAGCCAATCACATCAAAACTAACAAGGAAAACTAATCAGATGTGAAAAGTGGCATTTATTAGAAGGGGAAAGGGCAGTTATTAAAAAGGGGAAAAGGGCACTATCAGAAGGGAATAGGACATTTCTTATACCTAAAAGAGGCACTCATCAGAGGTGAAAAGGTGCACCTCTTTAATGGTAAAATGCACTTATTACAAATGAAAAAGGCTCTTGTCAAAGTAAAGGGGAGAACTTATCATATCTGGATCGGGGTACTTATCGGAGTTGAAAAGACGACATTTATAAGAAAGGGGAAGGGACATTTTTTACAAAAAGAAAAGGGGTACTTATCGAAGAGAAAGGGTCAGTTATTGGAAAAGAAGATGGGCGCGTGTAAAAGTAAAATATACACTTGTCAGAGGTAAAAACGGGGCACATCTTACACCTGAAAAGCGCGCGCTAGGGCACTTATAAGAAGGGAAAAGTGACATTGATTAAAGAGAAAAAGGGGCACTTGTCAAAGTAAAAGGGGCATCGGTTAGATTAAAATATCAAATTAATAATGTATACACTTATGACCCCGACAAAATAATGGCTATTATTTTCGTTTAAGTTCTCCCTTTACAGCGGCGCCAGTCATCCATCAACATACTACCTGCATACGATCTTTCCTCCGACTTGGCCAGACAAAATGATCAATGCCTTTGCGTGCGAAAGTCTTCCCGTCCGGGCCGCTATTTTTTTTCCCAAACAGGTTTGCCAATCCTAATATTTCCGGTCATCTGATTGGCTGATATGTTACGTCATTACCAATGACGTAACAGTTAGGGTGAGTGATAGGGTTATAGAAATCATGCAGACTCACTTTTCACCGACCCATCGTTGGCTCAATCGGTAAGGTCAGCGAACTACAATCAAAGAGTTGTGGGTTCAAGTCTCAGTTTATTCAGTTTTTTGCCTTAATAAATAGTGAGGCAAAGCAATAAGAAATCAAAGTCTAATTGTTTGTGACCTCTTTCCAAGCTGCTAATGACGCAGAACATTATCAGCCATTGAGAAGAACGGAAATATAAGAAATTGCAAACCTGTTTGGGAATAAAAATTCGCGTCCGGGCCTCCCTTTACAGCGGCGCCAGCCATCCATCAACAAACAACCTGCATACTTCCTCCGACTTGGCCTCACAAAATGATCAATGCCTATGCGTGCGAAAGTCCTCCCGTCTGGGCCTCCCTTGACAGCGGCGCCAGCCATCCATCACCAAACAGCCCGCATACGATCTTTCCTCCGACTTAGCCTGACAAAACGATCAATGCCTATGCGTGCGACTTTGAGAATATATCCGGCTTCACAAACGAGTAGACCCGGGTGGGGTTTCAAACTTTTCCGCACTCGGATTTCATCAAAGCAATCCATTATTTAATAGAATACTACTATGGGTCCTATAAATACGTATCTATGTTGGTTATAGCCTAGCTTTATATTGTTCATTGTAAGCTTCATAAGCAAAAGACAGCTTTAATTTTATATTTATATTTTTTGTGTTTATTACAAGTTTTAGTTGGTAATTTTAAGTCAGACAATGGTGCGCTTAGAAACACCTGTATTAAGCGCCTAATAAATGTTATATGTAATTATTATTATTAATTTGTAGGTCATGGAATGTATTATGTTTGTAATAGTTTTTATATATTATTTCATTTATTTATGCAGTTCTGAGTATATAATAAAAATCAAAATACATCGAAAGATAATTTATATGAAGAAATATAAAACTATTTTAAACAGAACTAGGCCCTGTTTTTTTTTTTAATGATTTTTTATAGTAATATTATTCCAACTTCAGGTTGAGGCCATTGTTGAGAATTACACACAAGAAAGTTGGTTGGTGAATGTTGGGTAAATTTTCCTGAACATTTTAGACAGTAATCTTATAATTTGAATTGTGGCCTCAAGACCTCTGATTGTAATAAGGCCAAGTATAACAAATTACGTATTTCTCGTCCCCGCCGGCACCAATTTTTGGTGTGTTTTTTTTGGTTTTTAAATCGATATCATAGTTATACTTGAAGTCAGCGTTACATCAGGGCATTTAAAAGAAACAAACTTGTAATTGTCGGGTATAAAAATGTGTGCTTGTAAAATGTAAGTGTGCAGCAGTAAGTAGTTTTTACACCTTGTTTTTTTAGAAAAAGAAAACAGCTGTGGGCTTATATTACAAATTCTTTGATGCTACTTTATTTATCTAATTTATATATATTTTTTGTTATAAAAAAGAGGGAAACATCCTACATACAGTTCTATGAGCAGTAATTACAAAAACTAACAGATGCATTTTAAAATCGCTTTGATATGAAGAAAGTGTTTTTAATTTAACTCAGGTTTGCTTGATACTACATAATACAAATGTGGTTGACCAGTATACGGCTGAGTACCGCTAAAATGTTCTTATTTCAAAGAAACGAAAGTTCTTTGCATACAATTCCACTATTAACCTGTGCAGTTTGCAACTATTCCTTTTGATACTGCCCCCTTATTCTAATGTACTGCTATTCCATGGCTACAATATGACATAATTTACAAAATGAATAAACACACTTTCTATTGATACTAAACAAAGTGATAATCATTGAGTTTCCACTTTTATGAGGGCTTTATATGATGCTGATGTCCCAATGCTATACAGGTTTTAACAAGGTATTATTTGAATAAACTTCATATAGCTTCTTTTATGTAGTTAAATTTGGCCAAATTGCCACCCCTTATATTCAACCATAATTATGCTTACTTTAAAATGGTTATCACCACTAGAACACAAGGCACAAAAAGATCCATTTACCTATTTTAATACAAGTTTTCAAGACAACATGTTGTTGAATGTGTAGTCTGGATATCCATGATGTGTGATTAGGGTTAAGGAAATAAAATATTGTGCATTATCTTGGCCCTCCCATTTGTAGGTCCAGATACATGTATTTTGTCCATTATACACTGTCAAAAAAAGTTGGGCAGATTTTACTGGGCAAATCAAAGTTGGGCAAATTTTGTCCAATAATTGGGTTATTTTCTTCCAACCATTTGTTATATGAAGTTACCTCATGAAAGGTAAAAATAGGTTTGGTAGGTGTTACTGGGCAAATCGATGTTTGGCAATTGTCGTCCAACAATTGGGTTATTTCCTACCAACCAGCATGTAGTTGCCGATGAAATAATTAGGTAATGTTATTGGGCAAATTAAAGTAAAGCCATTTTAGTCCAACATTTGGGCTATTTTTTCCCAACCCGGTTTTTACTACATGTATTTACCCAATTAAATGTTCAAAATACGTTGGGCAGATGTTACTGGGCAAACGTAAGTCGGACAAATATCATTCAACAATATGGTTATATTCTTATATTAGAGTTGTCGTGGTCGAGTGGATGTGACACAGGACTGTGGTTCACAGGGTCCGCGGTTCGAGTCCCGCCGCTGCACTAATGTCCTTTTATTTATAATATATATAATATTTTATCCAACTTAACTGCCCAACTAGAGTCTAATATACTACACATTAGCGTGAGAATTGGGTGAATTTTTGCTGGTTAAAGTTTGGATATTTTCTTTTTATCCAACACTGGGTAAATCATGCAAAATCTTAATGGACAAATAATTGCCCTCATGTTGGGTAAAAAATTGGGTAATTTTTTGCCCAATATTTTTTAGAGTGTAGCTGTGGATTTCAGTATGCCATTACAACAACAAAAATGGCTTCAGTTTTTCAAATATTTTGGGATCAAACCCCTTAGACTCTAGGGGCCTAGGTGCTCCTCTGCTCCTCCATAGTTTGCAAGCATATACTCTGATATATCACTTTACCACAAATCCACAATTCCTAAAGCCTTGAGCAGAGCCTAGACCTGTCGGTTTCTTGCTGTGTCAAACCACGGACCTATTACGGATGGACATTCATCGTTTTCTTAACGAATAAGGGAGTTTACAGATAGCACATGGTACAAATGACCCCAAATATCCACAGATCTTTTACACATGGAGAAGTTCCACTTTGAGCATCTTAGAATAATAACTGCCAAAGTCCTAGATGTGCTTCATGAATACCTTTTGTTTGTCCTCTTGAAAAGAATATTTCCACTTTCGTATCATAGAATGTACCGTTGGTGCATAAATGAATAATGTTACATAACTTTCATGAGCGCATATCCAGTATTCATCTCTGTGGGTTTTAAACATTTTGATACAAATGACCTTTATCTGCCCATGCGCGGATTGTATCTATGAACTGGCTTATTCATTGTGATTGTCTCCGTCAATGTCGTCTCAATAACCTTCCGGACATGTTTCTCCACTTTGATCTCATGATGGTCACCGCCAAAAAGCCGGGACAGAATCAAGATAGTGATTTTACACATGTTAATATACATGCGCAGAAGATAATAACTCGCTTAAATCATAGAAAATCGATGTGCAGTTCTGGTTTATAATCGGAAATTGTTGTTCCGTGTACTATATTTTATTTTGAAAAACATGTTGATAACCAGATAGAGGTTATATTTGGATTGGTTGTGATTTAAATCCCGTTTCCCCCAATTTCCTTATAATATTCCAGAGTTACAACGCACAGGGCTTATAAAGATCATGGCCTTTTAATTGTTTTATAAGGTCATGGGTGTGTGCGAAAGTGTGCAAATCAGTAATAATACATTTCATATCACCAAAATCGTCTGCTTTTCAACTTTGCTGCTCCCCATTAGGGATGTTTTTTGTATTTAAGACACACTCTTACAGAGCACACCATCCAAACAAAATCCAAGAGAGTGAAACTGCTCCTTTGTCAATGACCGAAAATGCTTACGCAGTCGTTATTGTTAAAACAGCTGAATGTTCTCATTAAGATGCACATAATCAGGAGGCGGTGACTATCATTGGATCAAAGAAAGAATCACGTTGAATGTCCATCCGTATAGGTCCATGGTCAAACTTAAGTACAGAGCGTATTGTAGTCTCATTTTGCAGATACTTTTATACAGACCAACTGAGTAATGTGTGTGCCTCACACACACACACGCACAAGCGTGCGCACGCACTCACACTCTCTGCTCCCCTCTCTCTTCTCTCCGTCTTAAATGCTCCTCAATTGCATATTGCATATTGCTTCTCCCCTGTCACTGCATCTCTTGCTCTCCCTCTCTCTCTTTCATTCTTTCCCTTTCTGTCTTTAGTAGTCTATTCTGTTATCACTTCTCTTTCTCTTTTTTCCGCTTTCCTTACCTCACTTCCTCTCTCTCTCTCTCACACACACTTTCTCTTTCTTTCGCGCTCTTCTCCCTGCTCTTCCGTGCCCCCTCTCTTCTCTCTCTCTCTATCTTTATTCTTCTATTCAACCTTTTCACTTTGTTTTAGTTTTGCCTCTCTCACTTTTTCGTATCGAAGTGTTGTTTTTCGTATTTTCCCTGTATGCCAACATTATTCTATTAATCATACACTACTGGCTTTATAGCATATAACAAAATACCACAAAACAAACACGCTAGGTATGTTTTTCATGTTCATGTGATTTTATTATCAGTATTATTTCTAATACTATTAGTTATTCCCCTAATACCATGCTTACAATGTCTTATTGTTTTTAGGGGAAAAAAAAGAGTAAAACCAGATTTTTAACTTGAAGCTTATGATGAAAAGATGTATTATTATGCTAGATTTTAAGAATGGTTGTACTTGTAACCCTACATAATTTGTATACACCTCGGAAAGATGTATAATGAATGGATACATGGAAGTAAAGGCAAAATATGTATTAATAATGAAAACCACTCACCATCATTTGATTTTAGAGGATTAACATGGTTTAAGGGTTTAAACAATACAGAAGTGATAAAGAAGATTCGAATTATATTAGGAAGTTGCAAAAACACGATGGAAGGTGATAATTTCTTGCTTTTATTTCATTGTTTCTTCAGGAAGAATCAACATTCGGATGTTGCCTCATGGTCCCTTCCTATGTGAGAAATAAAAAAAGACGATATTTTTTGTTTGAAAAATAATGAGGAAATTGTGGAGAAAAGGGAGTCAGAGATAGACGGGAGAGGGGGAGAGAGAGAGGGTGAGACAGAGAGAAAGTGGGAGAAAAGCACCTTTAGCACCAGGGGAGGGGCCCGTCTCCAAATAAAAGTAAAATTAACGTGTTTTTACTCCCTGGACCCGCCACTGGCTCATGTCCACAGTCTCGTATAGGCCCATAATATTATAGTCTTAAACATCGCTTACTTGAGACTTGACAGGTATCTACATTTTTAAAGCAAAATACATGTAAAAGGTTTATAAGTGGTGGATTGTTTTAATACTCATTTATAGTTTTGATCTGCCCGCTTGCCACTACCTCCCCCCCCCCCCCTCCCCACTCCTACATTTAAAAAAAAATACTTGATAAAAAGTGATTGAGTCTAATTTGAAATTTTGATGATTAAAATGCAGCTCTGTATATGTATACTGCGAGTGGAAAATCATTGGTTGAACATCTGCACTACAATTATCTTGTTATTGTTATTGTACAAATATACGTACCATGATGGCCATGATGGTGATGACGGTGATGGCGCTGCAAGGCTACGGCGTCATCAGGAGATGCAGCCTCCTCCGAGAGCATCAGATTCAGCACTGCATGGTTGCCATAGAAACGAGATGTAATGAAAACAAAGAAAAAAAACATGGGGGAGCTTTCAAATATATATCGATGTACATACGCGCGACCAAAACAAGTTTTGGCTGGTTAAGGCGAGTGACGCATTTAGGGTGTCAAATTAATAGGCAAAAAATGAGAGGAAAACAAGGAAAGTTGGTTGAGTTTGTTAAAACGCATTTAGAGTACCCGTGCCTGGAAAACACATTATATTTTTACTCCCCCCCCTCCCCCCGATTAAAATAGGGTCGTAAGACAATATTATGTGTTAACGAAATGTCTTAATTTCACAGCTTTTCTAACAATAGCTTAGGGATTTTCTGACAGATTTCTTAAGGGGGCGGTCAAAACTTTTCAAGCATTGACGTCCCTGGCTGACTTATGTACTTACAGGTGTCCACTGCATCTTGCTGTTCAACATCCTTGGCGCACACCATACTGGTTGCCACAATAGCACAGAGCACAAGAGCTACTTTGATCATCATCTTGACTAGTTTAGCTTGGGAAGCAGCCTGCAATATGTGAAAGGCTATTCTGTTTGGTTTTTAAAAAGATGAACAAAAGAAACGAGAATTGGGAGTTATCCCCAATGTTCTGGTACCGTATTTCTGTGCTAAATTCCTCGAAAATGTTCGTCCTTATTATACTGCTAGAATATAGAAAGAATTGAATAGAATAGCATTTTTCTATTTTCAAAATCAGAAACACCGTCGGTTGGAATTTTTCCCCCCAAATTGTAAAACGCTTAAGAAATCGCGTTTTGAATGGTGAAAATGAAAATTTTGCATAGATATAATTTACATTAAAAAAGAGCCTGTCCCGTTAGGAATCTCTCTATTGGAAATACAGAAAAACAGAATGTGCCAAACTACAGATTTTTCAAAAATTGACATGAGTATTAAACTTAAGAAAGTTGTCAACAAATCAGTGCAATTCTATTCATATCCCAACACGTTATCACATGAAGGTATTTCCTTTCTATTTTGTATGTTCCATAATGCAAATTTACTCAAGCCTAAACAATAAATTAACGAATAAAATCAATCAATCAATTTCACCGCATGGTCGCTTTTCCTCCCTCGCGTGGATAACTCATAGACTAATAAAGGTTTGGGTTACCAATTCCCGGATTAAATACGTTAAAATCATTTTCACTACATTCTATAATTTTTGAACGATATTAATGAGAACTTAGCTTGTTAGTATCTAAGCTCATACGTTTGGACAGGGGCGGCGCAAATTTATTATTTGCCCAGGGTGCCATAAAAAAGTTACTTTAGAGATAGATAGGTGGGTGATGATATCAGTATATACGATTGCAAATACCTTCGCAAAATCAAACTGAAAAGCGATTTCAATAGACTTGTCCAACACCTATTGAAATGTGCAAACATTATAACGATGCATTAGGTAATCCGGACTTGATTGACTCATCCACAGGACCACATCACCTCTACATGATTGATATCTTCATACACTGATACACGATTGTAGTCCGAAGACTAATAATATCATCATTATAATATGTAAAAGGAAACATAACAAATCAAGGGTAAAGATTAAACATCAAAGTTTTGAACTACGAGTTATTAAACCTATAAGGCAGGTTGTAGAATATATGCATTATATTGGTGAATAATAAAGAAACAAGTAATATGCCATTTGAACGAAGCAAGATTTAGAAGTGGGCAAAAAAACATATTATCGAAAAATCAGTTATGAACTGAAGTTCTGAAATAATAGTCTGCAAAGTAGAAAACAGATGCTTACCAATCTGGTGAGAGAGTTCTGAAGGCAGCTTGTTGCGGGTGGGATGAGCTCCTGAATTGATGACTCGAACCGATTATGGCTTCCCTTTTATGGAATTATTCCTCGCCACTCTCCCCATCTTTGCGTCTTTGATCATTTTTGTTCGTGTGTAATGATTGATAGGACCGCTGGGGTTGGCCAGATGTTTTGATGACTGATAACTATATTTTGATTCGAGAGACTTTGTATTCAATGAGAAAAAGAAATAAAGATATATAGGCGGATCATTGGAAAGTAGAATTAATCAATCTATCTCGTTTTCAAACTATACTATATGTACACACGCACTTAGAAGTCATCAAGATCGGTTACATGTCTTTTTCCCCAAAGATTCATATTTGCGAAGGTCAGTAAGTCCCAAAATGTATTAATCTGAAGGTGTTTTATTCCAAATGATTGTGATTTAAAAGGTTTGTAATTCCAAAAATGAAACAAGGTTCATGATTCTGAAGGTTCATAATCCCGAAAACGAGAGAGAACCCTATTTCAAATTGTTCGTAATTATGAACCTATTTATGGCAGATTTAACGAACCTTCGGAAATCTTTGCGTTAAATTCCGTATCGTATGCGAGGGAGCGTAGCGACCGGGGAAGTATGTTAAAATAATTATGCACATGCAGAAAGATAGAGTGAGAGACAGAGGAGAGAAGGAGAGAGTGGGAGAGTGAAAGAGCGAGATGAGAGAGAGGAGAAAGAAGAGGAAGAAAAGAGGCAGAGGAGTGAGAAAATATTGAGTTCTTTCTGAGATTGGAATAATTGAAATTGTATCCTATAATTAAATTAATTTTCCAGCTTATTTCTTTAGAAAGAAGAAAATCAATGTGAATAACGGATGACGAGACATGCAAAAGTCATAGAATGCAATAATAGATTTTTAGTCAAGACAATAACATTGTAAAAATAAAGGGGCGGCAGAGCCTGTTTTTGTCAAAGTGAGGGAGGGTGCCACCATTTAAAAACGGCACTATTTGGAAGAACAAAGGCACCTACAAAGGGTAACATCAAAGCGAAATATTTAAATATCCTAAAGCGTAATCATTACATTGTAAGGATGATTTTCAAGATTTACTCTTTACTTGGTCAAAGATATTACTTCAGCATCATACTCTGCTGTTGTGTGTGATGGTCTAAATATTTCTTTGCGAGCGAGCGAAGCAATGGACGAAACGTTGTAAGGTTTTTCGAGGTCACATTACGAACGATTACTTTTCATTATTATTTCAATCTCATAATGAAATAATAAATAAGACCTTCAATATGCTTCTTAATGAGATAAACTATAAATGTAAGCGAGCGAAGCGAGCTAGTTTTGGAGGAGATTTGAAGGGGGAAAATGCTCTCAGTCGCTTTAAATTAGGGGAAAATGTTGGGTGGCTATGAGAAGTCTATTGTTTCTGGGAAGATGAGGGATAATAACAACGTCTTGTCATATAACACGTATCGTAATTATGTCTCAGTCTTTTTAACATGAATGACATTTGGTAATGGAAATGCATTTGAGTTGAGTTTGAAAAATCAAACGTGGTCTCAAACTTTATATTTTTGAACAAAGGTCAATTGAATTACCTTGGCTTAGGCAAGGGACGTTTTATAGCTTTAAAAAAGGAACACGGTTGTTTTTCTAAAAGGGGCACACTTTGTTCTTATGAAATGTGGGATATTGTGCCCCCTGCCCTTATCCCGGCTCCACTACCTTTCTTGTAGTAGAAGAAAAAATTTCCAGTTATTACACAAAGCTGCTCCGATTCTTTGAAACTAGAAGGTTCATGAATTGGCTCAGTAGGGTTCGAAACCAGGTCGATGCGCTAGCGCCTTTTGATAAGGCATTAGTCCTTACTACCAAGTCCCGCTGAGATAATGACTTAACCCATCGCCCCCTGGTCACGTTAAAACCAACCAACCAACTAGATATGGGACTTTAGATGATCGCAAAAGGGCACAATTTGTAAGCGGCAGTGGGAAATGTAGATAAAACAAATGATGGGCACTCACATCAAAAGCCAATCACATCAAAACTAACAAGGAAAACTAATTAGATGTGAAAAGTGGCATTTATTAGAAGGGAAAGGGCAGTTATTAAAAAGGGAAAATGGGCACTATCAGAAGGGAATAGGACATTTCTCATACCTAAAAGAGGCACTCATCAGAGGTGGAAAGGGGCAGTTCTTTGATGGTAAAATGGACTCATTACAAATGAAAAGGGGCACTTGTCAAAGGAAAGGAGAGAACTTGTCAGATCAGGATCGGGGTACTTATCGGAGTTGAAAAGACGACATTTATAAGAAAGGGGAAGGGACACTTTTTACAAAAAGAAAAGGTTCAGTTATTAGCAAAGAAGAGCGCGTGTTAAAGTAAAACATACACTTCTCAGACGTAAAAAGAGGGCACATCTTAAACCTGAACAGGGGCAGTTAATAGAAGGGAAAAGGGACATTGATTAAAGAGAAAAAGGGGGACTTTTCAAAGTAAAAGGGGCATCGGTTAGATTGAAATATCAAATTAATAATGTATACACTTATGACCTCGAAAAAATAATTGCTATTTTGTTATCAAGTTCTCCATTAACAGCGGCGCCAGTCATCCATCAACAAACAACCTGCATACGATCTTTCCTCCGACTTGGCCTGACAAAATGATCAATGCCTATGCGTGCGAAAGTCCTCCCGTCCGGGCCTCCCTTTACCGCGGCGCCAGCCATCCATCAACAAACAACCCGCATAAGATCTTTCCTCCGACTTGGCCTGACAAAACGATCAATGCCTATCCGTGCGACTTTGAGAATATATCCGGCTTCACATATGGGTAGACTCGGGTGGGGTTTCAAACTTTTCCGCAATCGGATTTCATCAAAGCAATCCATTATTTAATAGAATACTACAATGGGTCCTATTAATACTAATCTATGTTGGTTATAGCCTAGCTTTACATTGTTCATTGTAAGCTGCATAAGAAAAAGACAGCTTTAATTTGTAGGTCATGGAATGTATTATGTTTTTAATAGTTTGTATATATCATTTCATTTATTTATGCAGTTCTGAATACATAATAAAAATCAAAATACATTGAAAGATAATTTATATGAAGAAATACAAACCCTTATTAAACAGAACTAGGCCCTGTTTTTTTTTTTTTTTATGAATTTTTATAGTAATATTATTCCAACTTCAGGTTGAGGCCATTGTTCAGAATTACACACAAGAAAGTTGGTTGGTGAATGTTTGGTAAATTTTCTTGAATATTTTAGACAGTAATCTTATAATTTTAATTGTGGCCTCAAGACCTCTGATTGTAATAAGGCCAAGTATAACAAATTACGTATTTCTCGTCCACGCCCGCACCAATCTTTGGTTGCGCTTCAATATTTTTTTTTTTCCTTCAACAATTCCTCATTTCTTTTTGTTTTCAAATAGATATGAAGAAAGTATTTTTAATTTAACTCAGGTTTGCTTGATACTACATAATACAAATGTGGTTGACCAGTATACGGCTGAGTACCGCTAAAATGATCTTATTTCAAAGAAACGAAAGTTCTTTGCATACAATTCCACTATTAACCAGTGCAGTTTGCAACTATTCCTTTTGATACTGCCCCCTTATTCTAATGTACTGCTATTCCATGGCTACAATATGACATAATTTACAAAATGAATAAACACACTTTCTATTGATACTAAACAAAGTGATAATCATTGAGTTTCCACTTTTATGAGGGCTTTATATCATGCTGATGTCCCAATGCTATACAGGTTTTAACAAGGTATTATTTGAATAAACTTCATATAGCTTCTTTTATGTAGTTAAATTTGGCCAAATTGCCACCCCTTATATTCAACCATAATTATGCTTACTTTAAAATGGTTATCACCACTAGAACACAAGGCACAAAAATATCCATTTACCTATTTTAATACAAGTTTTCAAGACAACATGTTGTTGAATGTGTAGTCTGGATATCCATGATGTGTGATTAGGGTTAAGGAAATAAAATATTGTGCATTATCTTGGCCCTCCCATTTGTAGGTCCAGATACATGTATTTTGTCCATTATACACAGTAAAAAAAAGTTGGGCAGATTTTACTGGGCAAATCAAAGTTGGGCAAATTTTGTCCAATAATTGGGTTATTTTCTTCCAACCATTTGTTATATGAAGTTACCTCATGAAAGGTAAAAATAGGTCGGGTAGGTGTTACTGGGCAAATCGATGTTTGGCAATTGTCGTCCAACAATTGGGTTATTTCCTACCAACCAGCATGTAGTTGCCGATGAAATAATTAGGTAATGTTATTGGGCAAATTAAAGTAAAGCCATTTTAGTCCAACATTTGGGCTATTTTTTCCCAACCCGGTTTTTACTACATGTATTTACCCAATTAAATGTTCAAAATACGTTGGGCAGATGTTACTGGGCAAACGTAAGTCGAAAAATATCATTCAACAATATGGTTATATTCTTATATTAGAGTTGTCGTGGTCGAGTGGATGTGACACAGGACTGTGGTTCACAGGGTCCGCGGTTCGAGTCCCGCCGCTGCACTAATGTCCTTTTATTTATAATATATATAATATTTTATCCAACTTAATTGCCCAACTAGAGTCTAATATACTACACATTAGCGTGAGAATTGGGTGAATTTTTGCTGGTTAAAGTTTGGATATTTTCTTTTTATCCAACACTGGGTAAATCATGCAAAATCTTAATGGACAAATAATTGCCCTCATGTTGGGTAAAAAATTGGGTAATTTTTTGCCCAATATTTTTTAGAGTGTAGCTGTGGATTTCAGTATGCCATTACAACAACAAAAATGGCTTCAGTTTTTCAAATATTTTGGGATCAAACCCCTTAGACTCTAGGGGCCTAGGTGCTCCTCTGCTCCTCCGTAGTTTGCAAGCATATACTCTGATATATCACTTTACCACAAATCCACAATTCCTAAAGCCTTGAGCAGAGCCTAGACCTGTCGGTTTCTTGCTGTGTCAAACCACGGACCTATTACGGATGGACATTCATCGTTTTCTTAACGAATAAGGGAGTTTACAGATAGCACATGGTACAAATGACCCCAAATATCCACAGATCTTTTACACATGGAGAAGTTCCACTTTGAGCATCTTAGAATAATAACTGCCAAAGTCCTAGATGTGCTTCATGAATACCTTTTGTTTGTCCTCTTGAAAAGAATATTTCCACTTTCGTATCATAGAATGTACCGTTGGTGCATAAATGAATAATGTTACATAACTTTCATGAGCGCATATCCAGTATTCATCTCTGTGGGTTTTAAACATTTTTATACAAATGACCTTTATCTGCCCATGCGCGGATTGTATCTATGAACTGGCTTATTCATTGTGATTGTCTCCGTCAATGTCGTCTCAATAACCTTCCGGACATGTTTCTCCACTTTGATCTCATGATGGTCACCGCCAAAAAGCCGGGACAGAATCAAGATAGTGATTTTACACATGTTAATATACATGCGCAGAAGATAATAACTCGCTTAAATCATAGAAAATCGATGTGCAGTTCTGGTTTATAATCGGAAATTGTTGTTCCGTGTACTATATTTTATTTTGAAAAACATGTTGATAACCAGATAGAGGTTATATTTGGATTGGTTGTGATTTAACCCATTGCCTACTGGAACCTGGTGATACCTGTATTAAGCCTATGGGAACTACATAATTCAGTAGTCAACGGGTTAAAATCCCGTTTCCCCCAATTTCCTTATAATATTCCAGAGTTACAACGCACAGGGCTTATACAGATCATGGCCTTCTAATTGTTTTATAAGGTCATGGGTGTGTGCGAAAGTGTGCAAATCAATAATTATACATTTCATATCACCAAAATCGTCTGCTTTTCAACTTTGCTGCTCCCCATTGGGGATGTTTTTTGTATTTAAGACACACTCTTACAGATCACACCATCCAAACAATATCCAAGAGAGTTAAACTGCTCCTTTGTCAATGACCGAAAATGCTTACGCAGTCGTTATTGTTAAAACAGCTGAATGTTCTCATTAAGATGCACATAATCAGTAGGCGGTGACTATCATTGGATCAAAGAAAGAATCACGTTGAATGTCCATCCGTATAGGTCCATGGTCAAACTTAAGTACAGAGCGTATTATAGTCTCATTTTGCAGATACTTGTATACAGACCAACTGAGTAATGTGTGTGCCTCACACACACACACACACACGCACGCATACCCTTGCGCACGCACTCACACTCTCTGCTCCCCTCTCTCTTCTCTCCGTCTTAAATGCTCCTCAATTGCATATTTATTGCTTCTCCCCTGTCACTGCATCTCTCGCTCTCTCTCTCTCTTTCATTCTTTCCCTTTCTGTCTTTAGTAGTCTATTCTGTTATCACTCCTCTTTCTCTTTTTTCCGCTTTCCTTACATCACTTCCTCTCTCTCTCTCTCTCACACACTTTCTCTTTCTTTCGCGCTCTTCTCCCTGCTCTCCCGTGCCCCCTCTGTTCTTTCTCTATCTTTTTTCTTCTATTCAACCTTTTCACTTTGTTTTATTTTTGCCTCTCTCACTTTTTCTTATCATAGTGTTGTTTTTCGTATTTTCCCTTTATGCCAACATTATTCCATTAATCATACACTACTGGCTTTATGGCATATAACAAAATACCCAAAACAAACACGCTAGGTATGTTTGTCATGTTCATGTGATTTTATTATCGGCATTATTTCTAATACTATTAGTTATTCCCCTAATACCATGCTTACAATGTCTTATTGTTTTTTAGGGCGAAAAAAAAGCAAAACCGGGAGAACATTTTTAACTTGAAGCTTATGATGAAAAGATGTATATTATTACGCTAGATTTTAAGAATGGTTATACTTGTAACCCTACATATTTGTATACACCTTGGAAAGATGTATAATGAATGGATACATGGAAGTAAAGGCAAAATATGTATTAATAATGAAAACCACTCACCATCATTTCATTTTAGAGGATTAACAAGGTTTAAGGGATTAAACAATACAGGAGGGATAACGAAGATTCTAATTATATTAGGAAGTTGCAAAAACACGATGGAAGGTGACAATTTCTTGCTTTTATTTCATTGTTTCTTCAGGAAGAATCAACATCAAGTGTCTCGGATGTTGCCTCATGGTCCCTTCCTATGTGAGAAATAAAAGAAGACAATATATTTTGTTTGAAAAATAATGAGGAAATTGTGGAGAAAAGGGAGTCAGAGATAGACGGGAGAGGGGAGAGAGAGGGGGAGAGAGGAGGAGACAGAGAGGAAGTGGGAGAAAAGCACCTTAAGCACCAGGGGAGGGGCCCGTCTCCAAATAAAAGTAAAATTAACGTGTTTTTACTCCCTGGATCCGCCACTGGCTCATGTCCACAGTCTCGTATAGGCCCATAATATTATAGTCTTAAACATTGCTTACTTGAGACTTGACAGGTATCTAAATTATTAAAGCAAAATACATGTAAAAGGTTTATAAGTGGTGGATTGTTTTAATACTCATTTATAGTTTTAATCTGCCCGCTTGCCACTACCTCCCCCCCCCCCCCCCTCTCCTACATTACAAAAAAATACTTGAGAAAAAGTGATTGAATCTAATTTGAAATTTTGATGATTAAAATGCAGCTCTGTATATATATACTGTGAGTCGAAAATCATTGGTTGAACACATGCACTACAATTATTTTGTTATTGTTATTGTACAAATATACGTACCGAGTCTAACGGCCAAAGTAGTGACCAGCACAGATCGATCGAAGATACTCTTCGCTGAGATCCTCTTCTTTCATCTCTGGGATCGCAGCCAGAAGTTTAGCACCTAAGATGAACATGAAATTTGAAAGTTTGATGAAAGTAGGCCACCTTTTTTCTTCTTTTTTCTTTCTTTTTTTTTTAAGGAAAAACACAAAAAACATACTTCTAAAATGATATTTTTTCGGAGAAAAAAATTAGAATAAAATATAAAAGCTTGCGGCTATCATGGACGTCTTGGGGAAATGTGCCGGGCGGCTATTTTGAGAAGAAAAAAGGGCCTCCTTCCTTTTTTTGTTTTTTTTTTTGTTGGGGAGGGGGGGGGGGGGCTTAAAACACTTACTGGAGATGCGAAGGTTGTGGGTTTAATAGCCGACAAGGCACTAATTATATGTTCTTATAAGCAAGTAGCAATAGAATCCAGCGAACGGGATAATACTGTGTTAATCACATGCGAACGCGTACGCAATTTTTCTGTTAGTGTGAAAAAAAATATTAAAAAAAATAATAATAATAATTAAGTACTCCTCACCCCCTACCCCGCCCCCTTACCCCTCTTACCCCCCCCCTAACCCCCCCCCCCCTTACCCCCCCTTTTAAAATTTCGGGGGGCAAAAAGAAAAATATGAGTGTGGCTACTTACGAGCTTCTTCTGGAGAATGAGCAAACCCCCTGCATACGTTCCGTGCAACATGGAGGCCATAATGGTGTATGAAATGATGATAATGATGATGTATAGTATGATGGTGGTGGAACCAGCTCTGCAAGGCCACAGCGTCATCAGGAGATGCAGCCTCCTCCGAGAGCATCAGATTCAACACTGCATGGTTGCCATAGAAACGAGATGTAATGAAAACAAAGAAAAAAAACATGGGGGAGCTTTCAAATATATATCGATGTACATACGCGCGACCAAAACAAGTTTTGACTGGTTAAGGCGAGTGACGCATTTAGGGTGTCAAATTAATAGGCAAAAAATGAGAGGGAAACAAGGAAAGTTTGTTGAGTTTGTTAAAACGCATTTAGAGTACCCGTGCCTGGAAAACACATTATATTCTTACTGCCCCCCCCCCCTTCCCCCGAGTAAAATAGGATCGTACGACAATAATATGTGTTAACGAAATGTCTTAATTTCACAACTTTTCTGACAATAGCTTAGAGATTTTCTGACAGACTTCTTAAGGGGGCGGTCAAAACTTTTCAAGCATTGACGTCCCTGGCTGACTTATGTACTTACAGGTGTCCAATGCATCTTGCTCTTCAAAATCCTTGGCGCACACTATACTGGTTGCCACAATAGCACAGAGCACAAGAGCTACTTTGATCATCATCTTGACTAGTTTAGCTTGGGAAGCAGCCTGCAATATGTGAAAGGCTATTGTGTTTGGTTTTTTAAAAAGAAGAACAAAAGAAACGATAGTTGGGAGTTATCCCCAATGTTCCGGTACCGTATTTCTGTGCTAAATTCCTCGAAAATGTTCGTCCTTATTATACTGCTAGAATATAGAAAGAATTGAAACACCGTCGGTTGGAATTTTTCCCCCCAAATTGTAAAACGCTTAAGAAATCGTGTTTTGAATGGTGAAAATGAAAATTTTGCATAGATTTAATTTACAAATAAAAAAGAGCCTGTCCCGTTAGAAATCTCTCTATTGGAAATACAGAAAAACAGAATGTGCCAATCTACAGATTTTTCAAAAATTGACATGAGTATTAAACTTAAGAAAGTTGTCAACAAATCAGTGTAATTCTATTCATATCCCAACACGTTATCACATGAAGGTATTTTCTTTCTATTTTGTATGTTCCATAATGCAAATTTACTCAAGCCTAAACAATAAATTAGCAAATAAAATCAGTCAATCAATTTCACCGCATGGTCGCTTTTCCTCCCTCGCGTGGATAACTCATAGACTAATAAAGGTTTGGGTTACCAATTCCCGGATTAAATACATTAAAATCATTTTCACTACATTCTATAATTTCTGAACGATATTAATGAGAACTAAGCTTGTTAGAATCTAAGCTCATAAGTTTGGACAGGGGCGGCGCAAATTTATTATTTGCCCAGGGTGCCATAAAAAGGTTACTTTAGAGATAGATAGGTGGGTGATGATATCAGTATATACGATTGCAAAGACCTTCGCAAAATCAAACTGAAAAGCGATTTCAATAGACTTGTCCAACACCTATTAAAATGTGCAAACATTATAACGATGCATTACGTAATCCGGACTTGATTGACTCATCCACAGGACCACATCACCTCTACATAATTGATATCTTCATACACTGATACACGATTGTAGTCCGAAGACTAATAATATCATCATTATAATATGTAAAAGGAAACATAACAAATCAAGGGTAAAGATTAAACATCAAAGTTTTGAACTACAAGTTATTAAACCTATAAGGCAGGTTGTAGAATATATGCATTGTATTTGTGAATGATAAAGAAACTAACATTATGCCATTTGAACGAAGTAAGATTAAGAAATGAGTCCCAAAAAAATATTATCGAAAAATCGCTTATTAAGTAAAGTTCTGTAATTATAGTCTGCAAAGTAGAAAACAGATGCTTACCAATCTGGTGAGAAGGTTCTGAACAAATCTGAAGGCAGCTTGTTGCGGGTGAGATCAGCTCATGAAGTGATGACTCGAACCGATTATGGCTTCCCTTTTATGGAATTATTCCTCGCCACTTTCTTCATCTGAGCCTCTTTGATCAATTTCGTTCGTGTGCAATGATTGATAGGACCGATGGGGTTGGCCAGATGTTTTGATAACTGATAACTTTATTTTGATTTGAGAGACTTTGTATTCAATGGGAAAAAGATATATGGCGGATCATTGTAAAGTAGAATTAATCAATCTATCTTTTGTTCAACTATACTTCTTTATTAGGCTATAGATATACACGAACTTAGAAGTCATCAAGATCGGTTACATGTCTTTTCCCCCCAAAGAGTTATATTTCCGAAGGTGAATATTTGCGAAGGTCAGTTAGTCCAAAAGTTTATCAATCTGAGGTTTTCTTATTCTAAATGATTTTTATTCAAAAGGTTTGTAGTTCCAAAAATTAAAAAGGGTTCATGATTCTGAAGGATATAACGAACCTTCGGAAATGTGAGCTATCTATAATAGTGTTTAGCGTTAAATTCCGTATCATATGCGAGGGAGCGTAGCGACCGGGGGAGTATGTTAAAAGAATTACAAAGAGAGATAGAGTGGGAGACAGAGATGTGAGGGGGAGAGGGGAGAGGGGGAGAGGGAAAAATCGAGATAATAGAGAGGAGAAAGAAGAGAAAGAAGAGAGACAAGGGAGTGACAAAATGTTAAAGCAAGAAATTGTATACACCACTTTCTTGACAAGACATGCAAAACTCAAAGAATGCAATAATAGATTTCTTACAAGCCTATATAGTCAAGACAATACCATAGGAAAAATAAAGCGGCGGCAGATCGTCTTTTTCAAATTGGGGAGGGGGGGGCACCATTAAACAATTTTAAAAGGGCACTCTTTGGAAGAAAAAAGGAACCTACAAAGGGTAACATCAAAGCGATATATTTATATATCCTAAAGCGTAATTAATACATTATCAGGAATGATTTTCAAGATTTACTCTTTACTTGGTCCAAGATATTACTTCAGCATCATACTATGCTGTTGTGTGTGATGGTCTAAATATTCCTTTGCGAGTGAGCTAAGCAAGCGACTCAAAACTGTTAGGTTTTTGAGGTCACATTACGGACGATTGCTTTTCATTATTAGACGAACTTATCCAGATGGGGTTTTAAGCACAATCTCATAATGAAATAATAAATAAGACCTTCAATGTGCTTCTTAATGAGATAAACTAATCGCGAAGCGAGCGAGTTTTGGAGGAAGTTTGAAGAAAGAAGGCTCTCAGTCGCTTTAAATTAGGGCATAAGTTAGGGAGGCTATGAGAAGTCTATTGTTTCTGGGAAGATGAGGGATGGTAACAACGTCTTGTCATATAGCACGTATCGTCATTATGTACCAGTCTTTTTAACATGAATAACATTTGGTAATGGAAATGCATTTGAGTTTAGTTTGAAAGATCAAACGTTGTCTCAGTCTTTATATTCGTGAAGAAAGGTCAATTGATTACCTTGGCCTAGAGAAGGGAAGTTGTTAGCTTTGAAAAAAGCGGATGTATTTCTAAAAGGGGCACACTTCGTTCTTAAGAAACTTGGGACATTGTGCCCCCTTGCCCCCTCCCGGCTCCACCACCTTTCATTATAGTGGTAGAAAAAAGTTTCCAGTTATTACACAAAGCTGCTTCGATTCTTTGAACTAGAAGGCGCATTGACTCAGTAGTAGAGCAGCGGTCTTGTAACCGGAAGGTCACGAGTTTCAATGCCTTTGAAAAGGCATTAGTCCTTATTGCCAAGTACCTCGGAGACGACTTAAAGCCGTCGCCACCTAGTTGCTTACTTCCAAGCATACACATGGGCACTTATCAGAGGTGAAAAGGGGCAGTTAGTAGAAAGGAAAAATGGGCACTATCAGAAGGGAATAGGAAAATTCTCATACCTTAGGGGTTAGGGGTATTTAAATTATTGGAGTTGAAAAGATGACATATATAAGAAAGGGAAAGGGGGCACTTATTAGGAAAGAAGAGGGGCACGTGTTAAAGTAACAGAGGCACTGTTCAGAGGTAAAAATGGGGCAAATCTTGCTCCTGAAGAGGAGCACTTTTAGGAAGGGGAAAGGGACATTTATTAAAATGAAAACGGGGCACTTGTCAAAGTAAAAAGGGGCACCTATTATATCCGAATATAAAAATAATGATAGATACACGCGACCTCGACAAAATAATGGCATTTTTTAAAAAAGTTCTCCCTTTACCGCGGCGCGAGTCATCCATCAACAAGCAACCCGCATACGATCTTTCCTCCGACTTGGTCAGACAAAATGATCGATGCCTATGCGTGCGAAAGTTCTCCCTTTACAGCGGCGCCAGCCATCCATCAACAAAAGACTCGCATGCGATCTTTTCTCCAACTTGGCCAGACAATGCCTATGCGTGCGACTTTGAGAATATATCCGGCTTTACAAATGGTTTCAAACTTTTCCGCGCTCGGATTTCATTAAAGCTATCCATTATTAGAATACTATAATGTGTTCTATAACTCCTATTGATCTGTTCTTAAGTATAATAATCTATGTTAGTTATAGGCTAGCTTTATATTTTCGCCAGTTGAGAAACAGTGACCCTCTTTGCCAACCAGCTTGCCGTCCTTTCAGATACCAAAATTCATTTATACCACAGGCAGAGAAGGTAATCAACATTATGAAACTTGTGTAAATCTATTAACTTCTCATTTCCTATCTTGTGTTTTCCCCTCTTTTTCTTGAATTCTTCTCTTTTCCTCCTTGTTCTATTTCTATTCCTCTTTGGTAGATTGCACATGTTTCTTTTTCCTGTACGTACATGTATTTCAGAATAATTGCAATAGTATCTACAATCTTTGGATACTTGTGCTGAATTTACAGAGTAAACTGATCGTATTGATATTGAGATTTCTTCCTATTTCCTTTCTTCTCTCTTTCTCTCTCTCTCTCTCTCTTTAGCAGCCGTATTCCCCTCTCTTTCACCGTTAATCTTTTTAACCCCTTTATATAGTCTTATGCATTTTTACCTCTCGATCTGTGCCTGATTTAGTTATTGCACATCTCGAGAGTCCTCTATTGATGTAATTGTAATGATGTATACTTTTGTTGTTACTGTTTATATGTTATTGCAATATTTAGTAATGATAGTTTAGCTATTGGATATTTTAACTTATGTAACTTGATTATGTATTCGTTGCTGTTATTTTATTATGTATATTTGATTTAAATTTTACTTTGTAGCCAAGACAGGTGTCAGTCTTTGGACTGTTTGCTCTTGGTTTTTGATGTGTTTTGATCTCAATGCACCCTACATATATTCTAAGCTTCATAAGTAATAGACTTATTCAAGGAATGTATTTGGTTTTTAATATTTATTTCATTTCATTCAGTTCAGAATACGTAATAAAAATTTAAATGCATTGAAACATAATTTTTATGAAGAAATTAAAATTTATTTTAAACAGAACTGGGCCCCGTCTTATGAAATGAATTATTATTGTAATATTGTTTACAACTTCATGTTGATGCCATTATTGAGAATTACACAAGAAAGTTGGTAGGTGAAAGTTTGGTAAGTTTTCCTGGAAATTTTAAAAAGTATTCTTATAATTTGATTTGCGACCTCAAGATGTCAATGGTTCTGTGCAAGCACATAATGTCCTGCCTGCTCAAAACGAGATTTCCCCGTGTACTGTATTTTCGTAAGTTTATGAATTAATGATTATCGGTTTTCCAAATCTTTTGAATTTTATGTCTGAATTTCAAAGTAAAAAGGGGCACTTTCCAGATAAAAGGGCACCTACAAAGGGAAATCTCGAAGCGAAAATAAACAATTTTGTAGACATTGGTATATACCCCTATATTGTGGTAACATCATCAGGGATTATTTCAATATTTCTTTTTATATATACGTGATATAAGATATTACTTAAGCATCATACTTTGCAGTTGGGTGAGATGGTCTGAAAAATGTGAAGATTTGTGAGGTCGCAGTACGAAAATTAAAAAGTTATAAAGAGGAAAAAACAATCCTGATGGGGATATCAGCACATTCTCATAACGGAAGACTGGAAAGACCTTTGATAAGTAACATAATTATATTAACTATAAATGCTAGCGAGCGTAGCGAACGAGCTCTGGGGGAAATTGCTTCTAGTCGCTTGACATTAGGGGCACTTTTAATGATGAAAAAAGGGGGACACTCATCGAAAGGGATAAAACACTTATTAGAAAAGAAAAGAAGCAGATCTCAAAGAGGTGAAAATGTGTCACTTCTTACACCTAAAAAAAGAGGCACTCACTAGGGATGAAAAAGGGTACTTATGAGAATGAGAAATGGGCGTTTGTCGACGGAAGAGGGGAAACCATCAGATTTTAACATGGGCATTTATAAGAGGCGAAAATGGGATAGGTCCCTTATTAGAATGGAAAAGGGGCACGTATCATTGTTAAAAGGGTCATTATCAGAGGTGAAATGTTGCACTTACCAGATATGAAAAGGGGCACTTATGAGAATGAAAAGGGGCACTTACAATAAAGGAAAATGTGCAATTTGTTGAAAGAAAAGAGGCACCGATCAGATTTTAATAGGGGCATTTATCGGAGGTGAAAGTGTGCTTTTATGAGAAGAGGCACTTGTTAGAATAAACGGGGCACTTATCATAGATCAAAAGGGGTAATTAGGAGAAGGGGAAGGGGCACTTATAAGAAGGAAAAGGGGCGTTTATTAGGAAGGAATAGGGGCATGTGTCAAAATAAAAGGGGCAGTTAATTAAGATGAAAAGGGACGCTCATTAAAGATGAAAAGAGCACTTATCAGGGGTGGGGCAATTCTCAAAGTAAAACGAGTATCCGAGTAACTTCACGTACCTGCAAAGGGTCATTTACCAGAAACAGAAATGAAAAGGGGCTCTTATGAGAATGAAAATAGACACTTTTTTTCATAGGTGAACAGGGGCATTTGTGAACAGGGGAACTGGTCTCTTGTTTCAAATGAAGGCACTCATCAACAGGAAAAGGGGCACTTATTAGAAAGGAAAGGGGCACATGAGAAAATATAAGGTGTGCTTATCCGAGTTAAAAAGGGGTAGTTATTAACAAGGGCATAGGAAATTCTTACAAAGGAAAGGGGCACCTCTCAGATTATATTAAGGCAATTATCAGACGTGAAGGGTGCATTTATCAAAAGTGAAAAGGGGCACTTCTCGTACCTGAAAAGGGGCACTTACTAGAGATTAACAAATGCACTTATGAGAATGGAAAATGGACACGAATTGCAATGGTAAATGGAAATTTGTCGAAATGAAAGGGGTATGTGTCAAAATAAAAGGGGCACTTACAAGAGGTGAAAAGGGGAAGGGGCACTTTTACAAATTAAAGGGGCATTTGTCAAAGTAAAAGGGGTACTTTTCTTATGTTAAAAGGGGGACTTCTTACAAAGTTAAAGGGGCAATTTTCCTATGTAAAAAGGGGCACTTTTGGGGTACTCGAAAGAGTGGGGGCACTGTGCCCCCTGCCCCCACCCCTACCCATGTATCTTCATGTCATAGAACCAGTTTGAAGTTACATCAGGTATAGAAATGTGTGCTTGTAAAATCTAAATGTGCAGAAGTACGTAGTTTTTACACCTTATTTAGAAAAAGAAAAGAGCTGTGCATGGACTTATATTATAATTGCTTTGATGCTTCTTTATTTTATCTTATTAATGTATTTTTTCTTATAAATAAGGGGGAAACACCCTACATCCCCTTAAACATGGGAACATTTCTATGAACATGCAGGAAAACCCAAACCCCCAAAATAGTTTCAAACTTGCTTATGAGGAAAGGATTTTTAAATTTACTCAGGTTTGCTTGATACATATTTTACACAATATAATTATATGTGGTTGACCAGTGCACAGCTACGCCTTTAAACGGATATGTCCTAGACCACTGAAAACTAACAGGTACTAAGAGTTTTAATACAGATCTGCACGTATTATTGCGAGAATGTTTAACTTTCCTCATGTCAGTATTTAAAAGAGTGTGAGACTAAAACTTGTAAAACCATGACATTTTTCTCAGTGTTGTAGCCCAAACCAAGCTTTTTTAATTGCAATGTTTTTAAGTCGTCATCAGAAGGCGTCGAATGTGAGGTAGCTATGCTACTGTAGTTGAATTTTGAGGTCCCATAATCATAGTCATTGACAACTAATTTTGACATCTTGCACTGTAGATATTTTTAACATCTCTATACTAGTACTCGGTAGTTTAAACGTTGCTCATTGATTAAAGAACAATCATTTACGGCTGTGCCAATGTGTTTTGTTTGTACATGTAGTACATAGTCATTGACCACAGGAATGCATTAACTGTTTGCACTTTAGTATTTAGTGCTTGTCTGTTGTCTGTGAAAGAGAGAGAAAATCATTCAATTTCTGATTTTTGTTTCTGATTGACAAATCGAAGACAAAGTTATGTGATAAAATATCATCTACTTTACATATATACAATATATGATCAAAAAGCTTTGTCTATAAATGGCGGCCATCTTGACAAAAATATTTAAAAAAATAAAAAAATAACAGTAAAGGCCTCCCTCACTGATTTTTAAAGAAAGACCGGACGAGTAATACATTATTTTTTGTTTGCCCTAATGCATATCATTAATTCAATATTAATAACAGGTTATGATATCAAACAACACAAACACAGAAGATGTGTTTGTGATCAGAGTGAGTCAAAACCACCTCCTGAGGGCAGCACAGGGAATGAAGCTGTCTGTATCGAAGAGACAAAAGTATCGGCAGATGATATATTCAGATCGAGTGCTCTTTCTATATATATTCCATTCATACGGATTTATCGCAGTGTGAGATTTTGTTTGTTTTTTTTTTTGTAAAATTTTGTTTGTATGCCTCCGCAACGAAGTAGCCGCGGCGGAGGCAATATGGACTTTTAGATTTGCACGTTGACATAGTGGACTACTACGTGTGGCGTCCTTTTAAGGCACTGCCAGTGCCTTTAGCATACACAAAGACCGTCCTAGTCATAGGTTTAAAGTAAGATAAACCGACCTTTCTGCTCTCCTCTCTCTTCTCCCCATCTCAAATGCTCCTCAAGTGCATATTTCTCGCATCTCCTTTGTCACTCCATCTTTCTCTCTCTCTCTTTCATTCTTTCCGTTTCTGCCTTTAGTTGTCTCTTCTGTTATCACTCCTCTTTCTCTTTTTGTCCGCTTTCCTTGCCTCCCTACCCCCCCCCCTCCTCTCTCTCTCTCTCTCTCTCACTTTCTCTTCCTTTATCTCTCCTCTCCCGTGCTCCCTCTTCTTCTCTTTATCTCTTCATTCTTCTATTCAACCTTTTTACTTTGTTTTATTTTTGCCTCTCACACTTTTTCTCATCAAAGTGTTGTTGTTTTTCGTATTTTCTCTGCATACCAACAATATTTTATCAATCATACCCTACTGGCTTTATATCATATAACAAAAATGTCCAAAACAAACACGCTAGCTATATGGTATGCAAGTTCATGTGATTTTATTATCAGCATTATTACCAATACTATTTGTTATTTCCCTTATACCATGCTTACAATGTCTTGTTGTTGTTACTTTTCTTTAGGAAAAAAAAAGAGCAAGACAGAGAGAACGTTTTTAATTTCAAGCTTTTGATGAAAAGATGTAGTATTATGCTAGATTTTAAGGTTGGTGTACTTTTAACCCTACATATTTGTAAAACCTTTGAAAGATGTATAATGATTGGATACATTTAAGTAAAGGCAAAATATGTATTAATAATGAAAACCACTCACCATCATTTCATTTTAGAAGGAAACCAAGGTTTAAGGATTTTAACAATACAGGAGTGATAAAGAAGATTCTAATTAATATAAGGAAATTGCAAAAACATGATGGAAGTTGACGATTTCTTGCTTTTATTTCATTGTTTCTCGAGGAAGAATCAACATCAAGCGTTCCAAATGTTGTGTCACGATCCCTTCCTATGTGATAAATAAAAGCAGACAATAGATTTTGTTTAAAACATAATGAGGAGTTGTGGAGAAAAGGGAATCAGAGAAAGACGGGAGAAAGGAGGAGAAAGAGAGACAGAGAAAAGGGAAGAGAAAGGGGAGAGAAAGAGAGACATAAAGAAAAAAAGGGGGAGGTGTCGGAGAAAGGGAGACAGAGAAAAGGGAAGAGAAAGGGGAGAGAAAGGCCGAGAGACATAAAAAGGGGGAGAGAGAGTGGGAGAAAGGGAGACAGAGAAAGGGAGAGAGAGAGACAGAGAAAGGAAGAGAGAGAGGGGGAGGGGGCGGAGGGAGGAGAGGGAGACAGAGAAAGGGGTGAGAGAGGGGGAGGGGGCGGAGGGACGAAAGGGAGACAGAGAAAGGGGTGAGAGAGGGGGAGGGGGCAGAGGGAGGAAAGGGAGACAGAGAAAGGGGAAGAGAAAGGGGAGAGAAAGGCCGAGAGACATAAAAAGGGGGAGAGAGAGTGGGAGAAAGGGAGACAGAGAAAGGGAGAGAGAGAGACAGAGAAAGGAAGAGAGAGAGGGGGAGGGGGCGGAGGGAGGAGAGGGAGACAGAGAAAGGGGTGAGGGAGGGGGAGGGGGCGGAGGGAGGAGAGGGAGACAGAGAAAGGGGTGAGAGAGGGGGAGGGGGAAGAGCGAGGAGAGGGAGACAGAGAAAGGGGTGAGAGAGGGGAGGGGGCGGAGGGAGGAAAGGGAGACGGAGAAAGGGGTGAGAGAGGGGGAGGGGGCGGAGGGAGGAAAGGGAGACAGAGAAAGGGGTGAGAGAGGGGGAGGGGGCGGAGGGAGGAAAGGGAGACAGAGAAAGGGGTGAGAGAGGGGGAGGGGGCAGAGGGAGGAGAGGGAGACAGAGAAAGGGGTGAGAGAGGGGGAGGGGGCGGAGGGAGGAAAGGGAGACGGAGAAAGGGGTGAGAGAGGGGGAGGGGGCAGAGGGAGGAGAGGGAGACAGAGAAAGGGGTGAGAGAGGGGGAGGGGGCAGAGGGAGGAAAGGGAGACAGAGAAAGGGAGAGAGAGGGGGAGGGGGCAGAGGGAGGAAAGGGAGACAGAGAAAGAATGGAAAAGGGAGAGGGAACGAGAGAAAGGGAGAGGGGGCACGGTGAGAAGAAAGAAGCATATAGACCTATATACAATGTCATGTATATTGTACATCTTATTAGAAGATAATTCTTTTAATGACTCCATATTTATCACTATTGATCAATTGCAATCATCAACTATTCTAAAACTGATAATGCTGGAACATCCAAAACATAGAGAAGTATCTTTTTTAATGTCAGAGTAAAAATGTAAGTATAGGCCAACAATATTATATTCTTAAACATTGCTTATTTGAGATTTGACAGGTATCTAAATTGTTAAAGCAAAATACATGTAAAAAGTTTATAAGTGTCGGATTGTTTATAGTTTTGATTTGCCCAGGCTTGCCACCACCACCTCCCCCCCCCCCCCCCCCCACCACCCCCTAATGGCGGATCCGGAGGGCCCGGGTCTCCTCCAATGGGAAAAAAATAAGTAAAAACACGTTAATTTTACCGTTATTTGGAGACGGGCCCCCTCTCTTTGGTGCTTGGGGGAGGGAGGGGGCGGGGAGCCATTTTCGAGGGCAAAAAAAAATTAGTGCTCACCAGTATAATAATATTGTTTCATGTTAATATTTTTTTTTTTTAATACGTACCGAGTCTAACGGCCAAAGGAATTTATTTTAGAGCAGATCTCTCGAACGCCCTCTTCGCTGAGATCCTCTTCTCTCATCTCTGGGAACGCAGTCAGAATTTTAACGCCTAAGATGTACATGATATTTGAAAATATGATGAAACGAGGAGGGGGGACTGGCTAGGAAAAATATTCACACAAAAAAAATCATGTTTAGCGTCCCCGCGCCGCCCGCTCCCTTTTTGTTTAAGGCCGCCTGTTTTGTTTTTGTTTTTTATATAATGAAAAAACGAAATCATACTGCTTAGTAAAAGGAAGTTTTTTCGGGGGAAAAAAATAAACATAATAAAAAAAGCCCGGCCGGATGTCTTAGAAAATGTACCGGGCGGCTATGTTGGGATGAAAAAAAGGCCTTAACATTTTTTTTGTTTGGAGGGGGGGGGAGGGAGGGCTTAAAATACTATATGTCCCTAAGCTAGGCATTTTATTTTCATTATTTCTCCCCACCCACGTTGAAATGGGTACGTGGTAGGATGTTTCAGTGGCAGCACCAATAAACCCTTTGGCTTTTCTAGCTGTCTCCACATTCATATGACAGTTTTGTTCTTGTTGTACTTTATTTTCATTGTTATACTATGTTTTGAATTGTATATGTTTTTTTATGATGTTTTTATGATGAATGAAATAAAGATCAATTACTTCTAAAAATGCGAGCGTTAATTTGGCTGGCTTAGGAAGGGCTCGACACTCATGTAGCTCCGTTTAGTCTCATTTAAGAACGCCCCCTATCGGCAGAGTCCAGCCGCCTAACATGTACGTTAGCCTATGGACTTTTACCCCCCCCCCCCCCCCCCCCCCCCAAAAAAAAAAAAAAAAAAAAATCGTTAAAAATTCTTTTTTGTTTTGTTTAAACAAAAAGCACATCCACCTGACGTACGTTATCACTAGCTCTTTCATTGAAACCCTCATTTCCCATTGACTTTTGAAAGTTCACCCACCATAATTTAATCAAAATAGGTCGCAAGCTCGTCATTGCCTACACATGTACAACAAGTCGAACTTTTGGCTCAACTTACCACGCGATTGTAAGGTTATGAGTCAAGCACACGAAGGATAAGAAGCATGAATTATCATAAATCAGTTCTGATTTGTTCATTATGTCCATTTCATCCAACCCCCACCGTAATATTTACATTTAGTATAGGCAAGCATTTTGCCGAGGCAAGCAAAAACATGAATATGCATGAACACCATGGACTATTCGATTATTAACAGAGGGGTTATTGTGCACCACATCAAACTCCCCTACTTTCAATCAAGTATTTCATTGTATTATGGCACTGTTTTTTTAAACATATATCAAATCTATCCACAATAGGGTCTGAAATAAAATCATGTTTACTCACTTCAAACATGTATTTTTAGGATCAGGACTATTCATATTTTTGAGAAATGCAAATTTTGGACCTTAATCTATCTCCTTATTTATGCACCAGATATGAATACTTTGAGTTTTTACAATTTTATTGTAAACTATAGCATATCTAATAACTGTGATATAAAACTCATTTGCTATTAACTTCACCAACAAATATGTTGGTCTTTATGTTTCAGAGATTATTCATGCAAATTTTTTTGAGTGTCTATCTTGAAAAATACAGATTTTGTGTCCCTTGAAAGTGAAAAATAGCTCCAAATTAGGGGTTTGACAATAAAAAGTTTTTATTTCAACAGGTAAAAGGCTTTTTTCTTAGGTCAAACTTATTTTATTATAACAACTGATGATATAAGTTAAATACATCCAAAAAAATTGGGGAACCAGTGCATTGCCTAATAATTTTCATATGTCACACCACTGGTGTTTCGGACGTTACACACTGTTAACATCATAACTTTATTCAAGTTAATTGTTTTTCTTTAGGTATTATTGACCTAAGTTACATTAATTGTTTGCAGAAAAATATTTCTTTAACATTTATTGAAAAACTTGTGCAGTTTTAATTAGTTTTGCACATATACCTAGTTTGTCTTCATCGACTACTCAATTTATGTAAGGTATACTGTTCATTTCAGGAACGTGTAGTTAAAAATGCTTATGTGATCTAACAAAGTGAAATATGGAGCTAATAGCAATTGTAGTCATCACAACTCCTAGAAAATTCACTTACAAACATACTCTCTTTTGCAGGTTATGAACAATAGTGTACAATATATGCTATAGTTTGTTTCGGATGTTACAAGATGTAAACATTTCAACCAGATCATCAATTTCTTCAAACTTTACAACATAGATGTTTAATCGGCTTGCTTTGTACTTTGCCTTAAACTAGATTCATGTAGTGTGTCATTCAATAATATCACTATCACATACATGTACATTGTGTACAGTGTAAGCAAAACATTACAAAAATACTTTTAACAAATAAAAATATACAAAAGTATCCCCAGCCATTTAAGTAATAAGAAATATGGGAATACTAATTCATTGTACATCCCAATATTTTTGCATAAATTTGAGGAAGTTACTATATCTTTAGGATCATGAAATGATCATTAACATGTACATTTTGTTATGAGGGTCAAGCATTTGAAAAGTATTTGTACATAAGGCTAGTACATTTGAGGGTGATTCATCCAATGAAAGGAAAAATTATGAATTGATTAATTTTGAAGAGGCTACACCTTATTTTCATGTTCATGCTTTAATCACCCCCACAAATCGGTAATCCATTTTCTTGTCATTTGGAAATTTGGCAGATCTACAGCTATGTCAACATTATGTTGTACAAGTTTCTATAATAGGAATCGGATACTGATTACTGATTATTGTTTTATAATGGAAGCCTTTGTGCTCATCAATTGTACATGTATGCAACCAATGAGTGTGTCATGTAGTGTGCAAACCAATTTCATAAAATTGCTTGATAAATTGTTATCATTACTAAGCGTAAATGCCAATTCCAGTTTTGTATAATGGCAGTAGTAATCCTTTCTACATAGATTAGTTACAGTACTGAGTGCCCTTTTTAAAATGTATTTTCAGATGAAAATACATATTTCTCATAAGTTTTTAGAAAAACATTTTAATTTGCTTGATTTTATCAACTTCATATACCTGTATCATATCTATGTCATGACCATGCACACTGGGTATTGCTTAAGTAGGTGATTTTGATTTTTGTAACCTACCAGATAGTGTAAATTGACCATACAATCTTTGGTTATATGACATCATTTGGAACAACCTCTATAAAAATGAAAACCCCATGATTTGCAAACACACACCAATGTAAATAGCAAAAGGAGAGGTTAAACAAATGAAATTTGCTATTCTCACATCTATCATTGCCCCTCATTTGAACTAGTTAAAGTATCAAAATGTCTGTTAACAGTTTAATGTAACGTCAAAATAGTGTTTTTAACAGGAGTGTCCATTGTGAAATAGTAACTTGCAGATATGATGGAAAATTAGGTGAAATTTGTCGACTTTGTGTTAACAATAACATTTTGTAACGTCCGAAACACCATTCTTGTGATTACAAAAAAATAATGGATTTGAAAGACCTGATTTGTGTTTTGACTTGTGTTAAGACTTATAATAACTTATTTCATAATGATTTATTCACTCTAGATACCTTAAAATATGGATTATTATCATTTTATTGGTATTTTTTGTTTCGGACGTTACATTTGTTTCGGACGTTACAACTGTTAACGGAAAATTGGTTTTAACTACAAAATAGTATTGTAGTAATGTATTGCAAATTTCTTTGTTTTGGTGGGTAGCTGCCATGAGATGTTAACAAAATATTATGATAGATATATCCTGCTGTTCATATATTTTCTGCTACTTCAACTTGAAAATTGTTTCGGACGTTACAAAACTGTTTACGGAAAATGAGACGACTTTTTCAAATTTTGAGTATATTTCTAACATAAGCGCTACTATAATTAAATTATAGTTTCTTTCAATAAAATCACTTGGAGCAACTAATAAACTCACTCAAACCATATACAATCTCATTAATTTGTTGTTCTAGTGGGTTAAATGAGGGTCTACAATGTTTACGGAAAATGTAACGTCCGAAACGCCATTTTCAATTGCACTTTTTCATTAAAATAGGGGAGTTGATTCAGATTACTGTTAAGTTTCTTTAAGATCCACTCATGCTCATTAATCATCAATAGAAAAAAAACATATTGTTTGTGGCTATATATATTTTTCAACTCCGACCAAAATGGCGTGTCAATTTTGTTACGAAATTCCGTAAACAATTTGCTGTTCAGGGATAACTCATGCGCATAAAGCAACGATGAAAATTTTTCGTTAAGCTATGGGAGGTTAACCTAGGTCCATGCTACAAGAAAAAGTTGTTACTGATTTCTAATTCTTTATCTTTGGAAAGTTTCAGGCTCTCAAAGGGCCATTTAGGTATTTGGTCATAGTTTTAAAAAAAACCGGTGCCTTATGTAGTTTGGTAGGTTTATTTTACTCACTGTTTAATTATCAGATATCAATGATAGTTTAAAGATATGGAACAGATTCTTGTATTTTATATTTAGCAAAGCAATCTCACATACAACTATTTACGAAATATTATTATTAATTTCCATTATCATTATCACCATTGCCATTAATGTTATTGTTATTCTTTTTTCATAAATTATATTTCTGTGGCTACTTACGAGCTTCTTCTGGAGAGTGACCAACCCCCGAACAGATGCGCTGTCCAGCGCTGATGCCTTTCTTAACTAGGTCACGAGCTTTATGAAACGTGCGACTGAACCAGCTCTGCAAGGCCACAGCATCGGGAGATGCAGCCTCTTCCGAAAGCATTAGATTCAGCACTGCATGGTTTTCATAGAAACGAGATATAATGAAAAAAAAAGCAAATATATATTGCTGTAAACTCAGGGGTTTTAGGCATTTGATAACGATCAGATGAGCATTCAGGGGCCCGCCTTAGGGCCTCTTATAGGGTCCAGAGGGCTGAGACCCCGGAAGCTCAGGGGTTTTAGGCATTTAATTACGGTCTGATGAGCATATTTTGATACCTTATTGTGATACTGGCATGCACGTCACTAATTGGAGTGGGGTAAAGGGGGTGTACAATCAGATGAGCATCGTAGGGCCCTTGGTGGGGCCCAGTGGGTAGAGCCCCCGGAACCTCAGGGTTTTTAGGCATTCATTTACTCTCAGATAAGCAACCATGGGCCCGTCTTTGGGCCCTTGGTGGGGTCCAGGGGCAGAGCCCCTGGAAACTCAGGGAAAAACCATGCCATTTCAGCAACATTTGTAAATCACTGGTATCGAATCAGAAATAAATCACGTTTGAATTTTATCATTTATTTTACTTTTTTAAATTATCCGGGGGGGAGAACGATCCCCCCCCCCTTAAAAAAATGAGGGGGGGGGGGACGTGTCAGGCCCTTTCGTTGTGTGGGTAGTTATAAAAGCCGTTGGAATTTTAACCTTTCCATTTTTGGGCCTGCAGTTACATGCTGTAAAGGGGTTAACCTTGTTCAGTGGGGAAATTTTCGAGGAAAAAAAATCGAAAGGGTAAGTTTTGAAGAGTGGATAAAATGTGTTTCGGGGAGGGGATGGAAAACCTGTGGTCTTGTGCACCAATTATATTTTTACTGCCCCCCCCCCCCCCGAGTAAAAGAGAATCGTACGACAATATTATGTGTTAACGAAATGTCTTAATTTAACAGTTTTTCTGACAATAGCTTAGGGGTTTTTGGCAGTTTTCTTGAGAGGGCGATCACAACTTTTTAAGCATTGACGTCCCTGGCTGACTTATATACTTACAACTGTCCAATGCATCTTGCTCTTCAAAATTCTTTGCGCACACCATACTGGTTGCCACAATAGCACAGAGCACAAGAGCTACTTTGATCATCATCTTGACTAGTTTAGCTTCTGTTTGTTTAAAAAAAGGAAGAACAAAGGAAACGAGAATTGGGAGTTATTCCAATTTTGCTGGTTCCGTATTTCTCGAAAATGCTCGTCCTTAATATATTGCTAGAATATATATGTCACATAGCTCAAAAATGCACTGAGATAGAGATTGGTGCAGTCCAACAGCAGACTAGGAAAGTATGGAATATTGTGAAAGAGATCACTGGAAAGGCCTCGACCCCAGTGGATCAGCTTAGAGGTAAAACACCACAAGAGAGACTAAACCAGTTGAAAGATCACTTTTCTAATCTACTTGGTCAACCTCCACCAGACAACAACAATACAGTAAGGAAGATGGTCCAAAAGACACTCCCAATCAAAACAAGCAAATTTACCATTGGAGAACTCAAAGTGGCAGTTACCTCCCTCTCCAATAATAAATGCCCCGCTGTGGATGGAATCCCAGCAGAGGTATGGAAGTCTGGTGCCCTTGACCAACAACTTCTGGAAGTATGCAACAGATCACTTATCCATGGCGAGAAACCAGACTTGTGGTCTAGGAGCATAATAATCCCTGTACCCAAAAAGGGAGATCTCAGTACCCCCTCAAAACTACCGTGGTATATAGCACTGACCCCAGTAGCTGCAAAAGTATTCAACAAAATGCTTTTGAATAGAATCCGTCCTCACCTGGAACCCCTTCTCCGCAAGAACCAGAATGTATTCCGTCCAGGAAGATCTACAGTAGCGCAAATTCTAACTTTGCGAAGACAGGTGGAAGGTATTAAAGCAAAGCATCTGACGGCAGTGTTTACGTTCGTGGATTTTAAGAAGGCCTTTGATTCAATCAATAGGAAGAAGATGTTAGAGATCTTAAGAGCCTATGGAATACCACACACAATAGTTACAGCAGTAGGATTGATGTACAAAGATACCACAGCTCAAGTACGTTCACCGGATGGAGAGACTGACTCCTTTAACATCTTAGCAGGAGTGCTTCAAGGAGATACCTTAGCACCATACCTATTCATCATAACATTGGATTATGCTCTAAGAATGGCTACTGAAGGGTTCGAGGATCTAGGCTTCACCCTACAGGAAAGTAAAAGTAGCAGATATCCTGCTGAAATGATCACAGATACCGACTTTGCTGATGATATTGCACTAATCTCAGACAATCTGGAAAAGGCACAGAAGCTCCTAGAACAAGTAGAGTCTGCAGCAAGCCATATCGGTCTACAAATAAACAGTACTAAGACAGAATTCATGATGTACAACCTTCGTGAAGGCGAGATCTGTACTGCTGACAAGACAAAGCTGAAGACTTTCAGTATCTTGGCTCGTGGGTTGATCAGTAAAAATAAGACCTGAATATCCGAAAGGCGAAAGCCTGGATAGCTTTGAAAAAGCTGACAGCCATTTGGAAATCAAACCTCGGTAGAAAACTGAAAGTCGTTTCTTAAGGGCTTCAGTGGAAACTGTACTGCTCTATGGATCGGAAGCCTGGACATTGACGAGTAGCCTGGCAAAACAACTGGATGGTTGCTATACAAGACTCTTGAGAGCAGCACTAAATGTCAACTGGAGTGACCATATGACCAATATTGAACTGTATAGGGACATTACACCGATCTCAGCCAGACTGAGAGACCGTCGCCTCCGTTTCAGTGGGCACTGCTGGAGGAGCAAGAGTGAAATTATTTCACAAATGCTCTTCTGGTAGCCCTCAAGGGGCAAACGCACCAGAGGGCGCCCAGCAATAACTTACATTGACCAGTTAGGAAAAGAAACCTGTCTACCAAGACAGGAGCTCCCAAAGATCATGGAGAATAGAACTGAATAGAAAAAGCTTGTCAAATCAGTGCGAGTACGCTCAACCTAGTAGTAGAATATATGTACGACGAATTGAATAGAATAGTATTTTTTCATTTTTAAACTCTGAAACACCGTCGGTTGGAGTTTTTTCCATTATGTAGGTGAAAATGCAAATTTTGCATGAATTTTAATATATAATAAAAGAAGTCTAACCCGTTAGGATTCTTTTGTGTTGGAAATATTTTAACAGAATGTGCCAATTTACATATTTTTCAGACTGACATAAGTATCAAACTTAAGAAAATTGTCCACCAATCAGTGTAATTCTATTTATATTCCAACACGATTTTCTGAAGATTCGCTTTCTCGCGTTATTGCATGAGGTATTTCCTTTCTATTGAGTCTTTTTCATCTAATGCAAATTTACTTAGGCCTAGTATTTAACGAATAGAATCAATCAATCAATTTTACCACATGGTCGCTTTTCCTCCCTCGCTTGGATAACTCCTAGACTTATCAAACTTTGGGTTACCGATTCCCGGATTAAAAGCGTTAATTCACTACATTGCTATAATTTCTAAACGAAATGAACGAGAACTAAGCTTGTTAATATTTTGAGCTCATGATTTTTGGATAGGGGCGGCACAAATTTATAATTTGCCCGATGCAGGTTGCCATTAAAAGAAATAAAAAATCTGATACTCACGCCGCTGACTTTAGAGATATATCAAATGGGTGATGCTTACAATATGTAAGATTGCAAATACCATCGCAAAATCAAACTGAAAACCTATTTCAATAGACTTGTCCAACATTAAAATGTGCGAACATAACAACGATGCATTAGGTAATCCGGTCTTGATTGACTCATCCACAGGACCACAACACCTCTACATTATTGATATCTTCATACACTGATACACGATTGTAGTCCGAAGACTAATAATATCATCATTATAATATACAATGGGAAACATAACGAACCAAGCGTAAACATTAAACATCAAAGATATAAATTAAAAGCAAATAAACCTATTAGGCAGATTGTAAAATATATATCGTATTGGTGAACAATAAAAAAAAAAAAAAAGTCATATGCCATTTGAACAAAACAAGATTTAGAAATGGGCCAAAATACATATTAATGAAAGATCGGTTTAAAATAAAAGTTCTGTGATTATAGTCTGCAAAGTAGAAAACAGATGCTTACCAATCTGGTGAGAAGGTTCTGAAGGCAGCTTGTTGCGGGTGAGATGAGCTCTTGAATTGATGACTCGAACCGATTATGGCTTCCCTTTTATGGATATTATTCCTCACTACTTTCCTCATCTACGCCTCTTTGATCATTCTTGCTCGCGTGTAATGATTGATAGGACCGATCGGGTTGGCCAGATGTTTTGATAACTGATAACTCTATTTTGATTTTAGAGACTTTTTATTCGATGAGAAATGTAAAAATATAAATATATAAGGGCGGATATTTGTCTTGTTTTGTTTTTTGTTTTTTGTTTAATGACCGAGTTGAAGGTAGGTGTAGTATATAGGTCAATGTACATGAAGATTCATTTAGATCATATATTATCAAAATGATGATGGATACACTTATGACCTCGACAAACTAATGGTTTTTATTTTTGTTTAAGTTCTCCCTTTACCGCAGCGCCAGTCATCCATCAACAAACAACCCGCATACGATCTTTCCTCCGACTTGGCCTGACAAAATGATCAATGCCGAAACTAGCGACTTTGAGAATATGTCCGGCTTCACATACGGGTAGACCCGGGTAGGGTGTTAAACTTGTCCTCGTTCGGATTTCTGAAAAGCAATCCACTATTACAATTATATAATTTGTCCTTAGTCTATTGATTTGTTCTTAATAAAATAATATATGTTGGTCATAGCCTAGCTTTATATTGTTCATGATAAGCTTCATTACAATAAGACAACTTTAATTTGTAGGTCATGGAATTTATTTGAATTTTAATACTTAATTTCATTTAATTATTCAGTTCTGAAACATGATATAAAGTCAATATAATTAAAAGACATATAAAGAGAAATAAACTTGTTCATACAGAATTTGCCAAGGCTCCAAGATAAGCAAAGCTTGATGCCTTAAGTGTGACCCCTGACAAATATTATTGAACTGAATTGAATTTTGAATTGAATTTATTTCCACCCAACATAAAATAAAAGTGAACAAAACGATACATGTCCAACCAATTAAGTGGAGGAATAACAAAAGTAGAAATACCTATCTAGGTTATCCCCTTAATTTAGATACAAGCAAACAAAATATAATAATATAGGGTTCATTGCAAAAGTACAGCAAGAAGAGAAATACGATAGGTAGAGATTGAAGAGTGATTGAGTGTGATGTGTGTGCGTGCGTGTGTGCTCGTGTGTGTGCGTGTATACACCATAAAGATCTACATAGATCTCTATGGTATACATAATTCCCCTTTCCTTGCCTCACGTCCCCTCTCTATCTCTCTCTCTGTCTCTCCCTCTCTTTCTCACTCGCTCTCTCTCTCTCTCTCTCTCTCACTTTCTCTTTCTTTAACTCTCCTCTCTCTGCTCTGTGCTCTCCCGTGCTCCCCCTCTTCTCTTTCTCTCTTCATTTTTCTATTCAACCTTTTCACTTTATTTTAATTTTGCCTCCCACACTTTTCTCATCAAAGTGTTGTTGTTTTTCGTATTTTCCCTGCATGCCAACAATATTCTATCAATCATACACTACTGGTTTTATAGCATTTAACAAAATATCCAAAACAAACACGCTAGCTATGGTATGCAAGTTAATGTGATTTTATTATCAGCATTATTACCAATACTATTAGTTATTTCCCTTATACCATGCTTACAATGTCTTGTTATTGGTATTTTTCTTTAGGAAAAAAAAGAGCAAAACAGAGAGAACATTTTTTTAATTTAAAGCTAATGATGAAAAGATGTAGTATTATGCTAGATTTTAAAGGTTGGTGTACTTTTAACCCTACATATTTATAAACACCGTGGAAAGATGTATAATGAATGGATACATGGAGGTAAAGGAAAAGTATTTATTGATAATGAAAACCACTCACGATCGTTTCATTTTAGAGGATTAACAAGGTTTAAGGATTTGAAGAATACAGGAGTGATAAAGAAGATTCTAATTATAAGGAAGTTGCAAAAACATGATGGATGTTGACAATTCCTTGCTTTTATTTCATTGTTTCTTGAGGAAGAATCGACATCAAGCGTTCCAAATGTTGTATCACGATCCCTTCCTATGTGAGAAATAAAAGAAGACAATATCTTTCATTTAAAACACAATGAGGAAGTGTGGAGAAAAGGGAATCAGAGAAAGACGGGTTAAAGGAGGAAAAAGGGAGACAGAGAAAAGGGGAGAGAGAGGGGAAAGGTCGGGAGACATAAAAAGAGGAGAAAGATTGGGAGAAAGGGAGACAGAGAAAGGGAGAGAGAGGGGGAGGGGGAAGAGAGAGGAAAGGGAGACAGAAAAAGAATGGGAAAGGGAGAGGGAACGAGAGAAAGGGAGAGGGGACACGGTGAGAAGAAAGAAGCATTATATACCAATTCAAACTCATGTATATTGTATTTCTTATTAGAAGATAATTCTTTTGATGACTCCATATTTACCACTATTGAACAATAATATTGCAATCATCAACAATTCTAAAACTGATACTGCAGGAACATCCAAACTGAAAGAAGTATCTTTTTTAATGTCAAAGTAAGAACTTAAGTATAGGCCTACAATATTATACTCTATAACAATGCTTACTATTGTCTTGAGACTTGACATGTATTTAAATTGTTAATGCAAAATACATGTTAAAGGTTTATAAGTGGTGGATTTTTTATAGTTGTGTTTTGCCCAGGCTTGCCACCACACCCCCCCCCCCCCCCCCCAGGCGGATCCGGAGGGCAGGGCCTCCTCCCCTGGGAAAAAAATAGGTAAAAACACGTTAATTTTACCGTTATTTGGAGACGGCCCCCCTCCCCTGGTGCTTAAGGGGGCGGGGTACCATTTTCGACGGAGAAAAAAAAATTAAAAAATAGTGCTTACCAGTATAATAACATCGTTTCATGTTAATAATGTTTTAAAAAAATACGTACCGAGTCTAACGGCCAAGGGCATGTGCACCAGCGCAGATCGCTCGAAGATCCTCTTCGCTGAGATCCTCTTCTCTCATCTCTGGGACCGCAGACAGAATTTTAACGCCTAAGATATACATGAAATTTGAAAGTATGATGCAACGAGGAGGGGGGACTGGTTAGGAAAAATATTCACACAAAAAATAATGTTTAGCGTCCCCGCGCCGCCCGCTCCCTTTTTTTTTTTGAGGCCACCTGTTTTTGTTTTGTTTTGTTTGTTTTTTTAATGAAAAAAACATACTGCTGAAAGAATGTTTTTTAGGGGGAAAATATAAGCATAAAAGCTAGCGGCCATCATGAAAAAAGCCCGGCCGGATGCCTTGGAAAATGTGCCGGGCGGCTATTATGAGAAGAAATAAAAGAGCCTTATTGTTATTTTTAGGGGGGGGGGCTTAAAACACTCACTGGAGAATCTAAGATTGTCAGTTCAATAGCCATCAAGGCACTTACTTAATGTCCCTAAGCAAGGCATTTTATTTTCATTGTTTCTCCCCACCCAGGATTGAAATGGGTACGTGGTACGATGTTTCGGGGGCAGCACCAATAAACCCCGTTGGCTTTCTTAGCTGTCTCCACATATTGAACCTGGTCCAAACGTTTGAATTATTTCCAGTAATATTACTGATGATGAAATAATGATAGTATCATTATTACTGATGATGATGGTGATGATGATGATGATGATGATGATGATGATAATGATGATAATACTAATAATTATTATTTACGAAATATTATTATCAATTACCATTATCATTATCATCATCATTATCATCATTGCCATTATTTTTATTGTTATTCTTTGTTCATAATTATATTTCTGCGGCTATACTTACGAGCTTCTTCTGGAGAAAGACCAAGCCCCGAGCACACGCCCTGTCCAGTGTGGATGCCACTCCTAACTGCATGACTTACTTTATGAACCGCGCGACTGAACCAGCTCTGCAAGGCTACGGCGTCATCAGGAGATGCAACTTCCTCCGAGAGCATCATATTCAGCACTGCATGTTGCCATAGAAACGAGATTTAATGAAAATAAAGCAAATATATATTGCTGTAGACACATTCGCGACCAAAAAGGTTTCGGCTGGTTAAGGCGAGTGACGCATTTAGGGAATCAAATAGCTAGGCAAAAATGAGGGGGGTAGAAAGTCTGTTGTGTTTGTTGAAACGCATTTAGAGTACCCTTGCCTAGACATTGTGCTGTCAATATCAATAATAGTTTAATATTCAAAGCAATGTTTAAGTGGTTAATAGTTTCTTCATAAAGGTACTATGTCCCACTTGCAACCAACATCAAATTCTGTAGAACTTTGCAGGAATTATGAATATGTCACGTATGTCCTATCTGTGAGATGTAAACGTTAGCAGTGTTCTATTTTTTAAAGTACGCAAGGGAACCCGTTTACTTTCTAGATTTTACTGTCAGACACTATTAAGTGACTGACTGACTTTTTTTTTTCTTCTTAAAATAACATACATAAAATGAGCTGTAAAGGTACATGAGAATTTGTTTACATGAATAACCCACTTCTTGTAATGGCCAAAATTAAACTGATTGAATCTTTGCGCAGCACAAAACGTACGTGTATTCGGTACAAGGGTTTGAAAATCAGACTATTACTAAAATGATTGCAATCACTAAAGTCGATTCGACAACTAATGCTCGTTTTTTTTCCACTAAAAGACATTTTTAAGCCCCTTTCGCTTTGAGGGAAGGTTCTAAATTAATATTATCTTTCAAATGCCGTTGGAAATATTAACCTTTCATGTTTTAGCCTGCAAATGGGACATAGTACCATTAAGAGGACATGTTCTAAAGGGTTAACCTTTTTTAGTGGGGAAATTTTTGAGAAAAAAGTTGAAGGGTAACTTTTGAACAGTGGATAAAAAACTTGTTTCGGGGAGGGGATGGAAAACCTGTGGTCATGACTCTTACTGCCCCCCCCCCCGAGTAAAAGAGAATCGTACGACAAAATTATGTGTTAACGAAATGTCTTAATTTAACAGTTCTTCTGACAATTGCTATAGAAATTTTCTGACAGTTTTCTTGAGAGGGCGACCAAAACTTTTCAAGCATTGGCGTCCCTGGCTGACTTATATACTTACAAGTGTCCAATGCATCTTGCTCTTCAAAATTCTTTGCGCACACCATACTGGTTGCCACAATAGCACAGAGCACAAGAGCTACTTTGATCATCATCTTGACTAGTTTAGCTTCTGTTTGTTTAAAAAAAAAGGAAGAACAAAGGGAACGAGAATTTGTTTGTTTGTTTGCTTGTTTGTTTGCTTTTATTTCTGCGTTCAAAATAATACAAAACATAATATAAAATGTGTTTACAAAGATAATATACAAAACAATTCATAAGATAAACAATAAAGTCATGATACATAATGAATACAAAATAAGGAAGTGAGCTTAAACTTTTTTTTTATAGATATATATATATCCATATATACGCACATATACATACATATACATATATATATATATATACATATACATAGCACATCACTGGCGTACCTCCCTGACGGGCTCCAGGGGAAAAAAAGAAAAAGGGGAGAGAAAAGAAAAGAAAGGAAAGGAAAGAAAAAGAAAAAAAGAAAAGGGAAGAAAAAAAGGAAAGAAAGAGAAAAAAGGAAAAAAAGGAAAAGGAAAGAAAAAAGAAAGAAGAAGAGAAAAGGAAGAAAAAGGGAAAAGAAAAGGAAAGGAAAAAAATGGGGAAATTAAAAAAAAAAGACCATGGCCGTACGCACCAGGGGGGGGGGGGTCAGTTGACCCCAGATATTTTGAAAACGTACAGTTTTTTTCTGAAAATGTAGTGTAGGCCTATACCAAATCCTTCAATTCTACTTTTGAAAATGCAAAAGTACCCTCATGACCAGTTCGGTCGCTCGAACTCCCTTCAATCCTTTTGCTTTTGAGATTCTTCGAAAACTTTTAACGCATCTTTCCCCCCTCCCCCACCAGAAAAATATTCCGCATACGGCCCTGAACAATTAAGACAAATGAAAATAGGAAAATATAAGTGATATAACAAATTTGAAACTCTTCGCTGGCGCGAACTGCTTGCTAGCCTATTTTGTATTAAATGTTTTCACTTGCTAGTCCCCCTGAAAAAAGAAAAGGATTAGCATTGCCTAGAATACAATTGTGCCTGCCCCGACGGGCCCCGACCTGCAACCATGGCAACAATAACACACAGTGTATGTACCAAATGTTACTAAAAGAGAGTAATTCATTTTTCTTGCTCACTACAGTTGCTTGCGAATAAAATGAATAGATATTGCTTTGGAAACAATTGTGCCCACGCTTGACCTGCAACAATATCATTAAAAATGGAAGAGTTTCTTTGCGCTCTCGCCAAAAATGAATTGAATCGCTTTAAACGCGATAGCGTTCATCCTGACCTCCACCAATAAAAACTAGTTTATTTATTAATTTCTATTAAAAGAGAATTTTTTTTGCTTGCTCGCTATGCTCGCTCGCCAAAATGGAATTGACACCGCTAACGTGCCCGCCCCAACCTGCAACAACCAGTTAATAATTATGTACCAAACGTTATTCAAAGAAGTTTTGGTGTGCTCGTGATCGCCAAAACGGAATTAACATCACCTTAGACATGATTGTGTAAGCCCTGCCCTGCAACAAAAAAATCTGAAATTTATGAACCAATTATCATTACAAAAAATTTTGCTCGCTCGCTACGCTCGCTCGCCCAAATAGAAGTAACACCGCTTTTAATAATCACGTCCCTGACATGGAACAATGAACCCAAGTTTATGTTCCATATTTTCCCTATAAAAGAGAAGTTATTTTTTTGCTCGCTCGCTACGCTCGCTCGCCAAAATAGAAATAACACCGCTTTTAATAATCACGTCCCTGACATGCAACAATGAACCCAAGTTTTATGTACCATATTTTCCCTATAAAAGAGAAGTGATTTTTTTCGCTCGCTCGCTACGCTCGCTAGCTCGTGGAATTATGTGCCCACCACTAACCTGCTACAATATCATTAAAAAGATAAATGTAGGGGGTTGCCTGCCCGCTAAAATGGGATTGACATTGCCTTAAACACGATTGTGCCCGCCCCCGACCTGCAACAATGAAACAAATTTTATATAGCAATTCATTGAGAGAAAGACGTATTTTGGCTCACTGGCTAAAATGGGTATGAAATCGCCCTGCATGGGACAATTGAACCAAGTTTAAGTGGCAATTATTAAAAAAGAAGTGATTTTTTTTCTTGCTCGCTACGCTCGTTTGCAAAAAAATGAAATTAACGTCGCTAACAAGTGAATGGTCCCACCCCCAACTTGCAACAATACCAGTTTATATACCAAACGTTACTTAAAGATTTTTTTTTGGCTCGCTCGCTCGCCAGAAGTGAAAATTAGCATCGCCTTTTTTGTTTGTTTCGGTCGCTTGCCCCCCCCCCCCCTGACGGAGTACCCCAGGTACGCCACTGTAGCACATGCATACATACATACACATACACATATACACCTATACATACTCTCACATATAATATAATATAATATAACACATATAATATAATATATAATCCAATCAATGAACGCAGGAGACCGCCATCGAGAGCGGTAAGGCTTGAAATTGATGGCGGCCTCATAAAAAGATTCGTGACTGAAATTGATATTTACTGATCAAGTGGGTGCATTGCAGATGGAGGTGCTGGTGCTGTATGTAGCAGTTGAGTAAAATGAGGATATTGAATGACGAATATGAATATTTATGTGAATATATTAATTTGGAGTATGGGATTCATAAGATTGAATGATAGTTTTTTTTTTAGAGTGGCTTTCAAGGAGTATATGGTCGAACAAGATTTAATATTGTCTGAAAGATTATTCCAGATGTCTGGACCATGATGACGAATTGATTTAGAGGCAATTAACAGTCTTGGGTTTGTGAGATGAAAGTTTCCGGATATGCGAGTTGGGTAGGTATGGACAGAGCTATTGAACTTAAACATGTCATCAAAAGACGAAGGGAGCAGATTATTAATATACTTAAACATAATGATAGCTATTTGAATAGTATATAAGTCGGCAATTTTTAGTGCTTTTTGTTTAAAAAATAAAGGATCGGTGTGGGCCAAGTAATGCGATCCTGTACAAATTAGGAGTTATTTTAACTTTGCTGGTTCCGTATTTCTCGAAAATGCTCGTCCTTAATATACTGCTAGAATATATGTACGACAAATTGAATAGAAAAGTATTTTTTCATTTTTAAACTCTGAAACAACGTCGGTTGGAATTTTTCCCCAAAACATGTATTAACACTTTAGAAATCGCGTTTTGAAAGGTGAAAATGCAAATTTTGCATGAATTTTCATTTATTATAAAAGAAGCCTAACCCGTTAGGATTCTTTTGTATTTGAAATAGTTTAACAGAATGCGCCAATTTACGCGTTATCGCATGAAGGTATTTCCTTTCTATTGAGTCTTTTTCATCTAATGCAAATTTACTTAGGCCTAATATTTAACGAATAGAATCAATCAATCAATTTCACACATGGTCGCTTTTCCTCCCTCGCTTAGATAACTCCTAGACTTTACAAGCTTTGGGTTTAATACCGATTCCTGGATTAAATGCGTTGAAAAAATTCAATACATTGCTATAATTTTTGAACGATATGAACGAGAAATGAAATGGCAATTATGAGTATTTTGAGCTCATAATTTTTGGATAGAGGCGGCACAAATTCATCATTTGCCCAGGTTGCCATTAAAAAAATTAAAAATCCTATACTTGCGCTGCTGACTTTAGAGATAAATTGAATGGGTGATGCTAACAGTATATACGATTGCAAATACCTTCGCAATATCCGACTGAAAAGCTATTTCAATAGACTTGTGTTTTTTTTTTGTAATTGTGCGAACAAAACAACGATACATTACGTAATCCGGTCTTGATTGACTCTTCCTCAGGACCACATCACCTCTACATGATTGATATCTTCATACGATTGTAGATCGATGACTAATGATGTCATGTTTATAATATACAATGGGAAACCTAACGAATCAAGCGTAAACATTAAACATCAAAGATATAAATTAAAAGTAAATAAACCTATAAGGCAGATTGTATAATATGTTATGCATCGTATTGGTGAACAATAACAACTAAAATAGGTCAGATGCCATTTGAACGAAACAAGATTTAGAAATGGGCCAAAATATATATTATCGAAAAATCGGTTTGGAAGAAAAGTTCGGTAATTAGTAGTCTGCAAAGTAGAAAATAGATGCTTACCAATCTGGCTTGTTGCGGGTGAGATGAGCTCTTGAATTGATGACTCGAACCGATTATGGCTTCCCTTTTATGGAATTTTTCCTCACCTCTTTCTTCATTTGTGCCTCTTTGGTCATTCTTGCTCGCGTGTAATGATTGATAGGGCCGCTGGGGTTGGCCAGATGTTTTGATAACTGATAACCTTGCTTTGATTTTAGAGACTTTTTATTCAATGAGAAAAAGAAATATAGATACATGTATATGGGCGGATCTTTGTTTGTGTTGTTTTTTGTTTTATGTAATGACCGAGTTTAAGGTAAATGAAGTATATAGGTCAATGTAATGAAAATTCATTTAGATCATAGATTATCAAAATAATGATGGATACACTTATGACCTCTCCCTTGACCGCAGCGCCAGCAATCCATCAAGAAACAACCCGCATACGATCTTTCCTCCGACTTGGCCTCACAAAATGACCAATGCCAAAGCTTGCAACTTTGAGAATATATCCGGCCTCACATACGGGTAGACCCTGGTGAGGTTTCAAACTTTTCTGCGCTTGGATTTCTTAAAAGCAGGCACGTACCCACGGGGGGTAAATATATATATATATAAAATCCAGGATCGGTTGAACGTTTTTAAACCCCTTTTTTTTTTACCTCGATCGATTACATGTATGTGCCCCCCCCCAAAAAAAAAACCCATCAAACTCTGGCTACGTGCCTGCTTAAAATCAATCCATTATTACAATTATATAATATGTCCTTAGCCTATTGATTTGTTCTTAATAATATAATCTATGTTGGTCGTAGCCTAGCTTTATATTGTTCATGAGAAGCTTCATTACAATAAGACAACTTTAATTTGTAGGTCATGGAATTTATTTGAATTTTAATATTTAATTTCATTTATGTATTCAGTTCTGAATACATGATAAAACCTCAATATAATTGAAAGACATATAAAGAGATATAAACTTGTTCATACAGAATTTGCCAAGGCTCAAAGATAAGCGAAGCTTGGTGCCTTAAGTGTGACCCCTGACAAATATTATTGAATTGAATTGAACTTGAATTGAATTTATTTCCACCCAACATAAAATAAAATGTGCAAAACGATACATGTACAACCAATTAAGTGGAGGAATAACAAAAGTATAAATACCTATCTAGGTTAATCCCTTAATTTAGATACAAGCAAACAAAATATATAATATAGGGGGTTCATGGCAAAAGTACAACAAGAAGAGAAATATGATAGGTAGAGATTGAAGAGTGATTGAGTGTGGTGTGTGTGTGTGTGTGTGTGTGTGCGTGTGTGCGTGTGTGTACGTGATTGTTTTCTTCTTCTCCACCGTGAGCCTGTTAAAAGGGTAACTCTATTTTGCGGCCTGGATAACTTATTAAGTATATTTTTCTTGAGTTGAGAATGTTAGCAGACATCCACTGTGAGTAGTGTGTGTAGGGGGGTGGGTGGGTGAGTATGTGGGTGGGTGGGTGAGTATGTTTGTGGGATGGAGGGGGGCAGGGAGGGGGCAGGATTGTTCCAGTAAAATTACCTCCAGATTTGTTAAAGTTTGTTTTGTTTGTATATAAGTGTATATCATTTACAATTGACATATTATGTGTAGGTACTTATACGTTTACTCTGTTGCTAAGTTATATATACTGCAAATAAGTTTGTGTTTAATTATGTTTATGTAAAAGCATCAATATTGAACACGTTTATTTTATTCAATAGTATGTTATGGTTTGCATTGCACATTTGGAGAAATAAAACAAAATTTAAAAAAGTACGTGTGCGCGGTTGTGTGTGTATGTGTGTGTGTATACATCATAGAGATCTAGATAGATTCCCATGGTATAAATGATTATGACAGAGAGAGAGAGAGAGAAGTGGTAGAGGGAGATTAGGAGGAAAGAGAGAGAGGGGGAGGGAGAGGAGGGGATGTGAAGTGAAAGTATATGCCTTATTACTTCTTGATTGTTGTGAAACTCCAGATTTATATTTTGAAGCTACATAATTATATTGACCTGTGTCTTAATTGTCCAAAGGTTATAATTATCCACGCCCCACCTCCCTTCTGAGTCCCGGGTGGGGAGAGGACTCACATATAAGAACATACGGGGGTGAACCGCTTTAATGGGTCACTTTTTTACAAAAAATCCCTAAACATGGGTCCCGCTATTAACGGAAATACCATTAGAAATGGGTCCGTTTTTTCAAAATTTCAAAAATATGCACAATTTTTCGAGAAAAATAGACCCCTAAAAACGTTTGGGGGTTCCGAGGCTTGAGCGGCACATCCCCGGCCAAACTAAATCTAGGTACCCCCCCCCCCCACCCGAGCCGGGGGGCCCGGGGACCTCACTACCATCGCCCCCCCCCCCCCCCCTCCGCGACTCTCCTCCCCCTTCGCCCCATAACAACCATAAAAGGGTGGGGGTAGATTCCAACTCCCCCTCCTTCTTCTTTTTTGTACCAAGTTTATATAATTTCGAACAATGGGTACTGCACCTTTTGTTGGGCACGCGACCAAAAAAAAACGTTTCCCCATAAACTATGTTGGGGAGACCGGCGACAGTACACGGCGGGGCAAATGTAACAGGGGCTTCCTACATGCATACAAAGTACTTCGTAATCAGTGTTCTCCTCAAAATCGATATGATTATTGGCATGATAAACTCACTGTACCACAAGATAAAAAGTGGGATAAGATTCATGTTAATAATTTTGGTTGCACCATAGATACCCGTTTACGTTCCTTTTATTTCCCAAGTTTTTCATAAAGCTATTGCTTTGAATGCATTTTTGTATAAAATCAATTTTGTGAATGTGAGAAGGTATTTGAAATGAAGTGTTAACATTAATTAACCTCAAAGTTGATTCAAATTTTAATTTAACCACTTTTGAAATGCTTTTTGGTACCCCTTCTAACAAATTTTTGTCATATTTAATCCTGCTCTTAAAATATTTCATATACACCTGTAATTTCAAGAGTAGTTTACCAACTAAAATTGCATTTAAATCATTTGTCAAGACACAAAAAGAAACTGGGTATTTCCTTGCAAAAAAAGAGAATACAAACTTTCCATCCATTAAAACAAAATAGAAATTCGATGTTTAACATTTCTCGTATGTAGAATAATAATAATAATAATAATAATAATAGTGGGTTCTTGTATAGCGCTCATGTCAGTCAGATTTGACCCTCCTGGCGCCCTCGATTTTTATTGAGACGTACAACAAATTGTATGTTTATAAAATATACATTGGATCTTTTTTATCCTTGTTCGAACTTTGAAATTTTATGTAGATTTATAACAGTTTCTGAATAAGCGTTGCCATCTCTTACTCAAAGAATGCGCCACGGGGGATTTAGTTATTACACAGCTCGAGAGTCCTCTATTGATGTAATTGTAATGATGTACTTTTGTTGTTATTGTTTATATTTTATTGCAATATTTAGTGATGATAGTTTAGTTATTGGATTTTTTAACTTATGTAACTTAATTATGTATTCGTTGCTGCTGTTGTATTATGTATATTTGATTTAAATTTTACTTTAAAAATTAATTTTTAACAGAACTGGGCCCCGTTTTATAAAATGAATAGTTATTGTTATATTTTTCAACTTCAGGTTGATGCTATTGTTGAGAAATACACAAAGAAATTGGTTGGTGAAAGTTTGATAAGTTTTCCTGAAAATTTTAGACAGTATTTTTATAATTTGATTTGCGAACTCAAGATTTTCATGGTTCTTTACAAGCACAAAATATCCTGCCTGCTCTTAAAATGAAATTTCCCCATTTACTGTATTTTCGTAAGTTTATGAAGATTATTGGTCTTCCAAATCTTTTGAATTGTAGGTCTGAATTTTTTGAGTGTATATACAGAAACTGGGTGCCATGCAGGGACGGTGGAGCGAATTTCAAAGTGGAGGGCACCAACAAAAAGGGGCACTTTCTGAAAAAAGGGGCACCTACAAAGGGAAATCTCGAAGCTAAAATAAACAATTTTTTAGACATTGGTATAACTATACCCCTACATTGTGGTAACATTATCAGGGATGATTTCAATATTTCTTTTTATTTATACGTGATATAAGATATTGCTTAAGCATCATACTTTGCAGTTGGGTGTGATGGTCTGAAAATGTAAAGATTTGTGAGGTCGCAGTGCGAAAATTAAATCTTATAAAGAGGAAAAAACTAATCCTGATGGGGTTTTAAGCACATTCTCATAACGGAAGACTGAAAAGACCTTTGATAAGTAACATAATTATATCATCTATAAATGCTACCGAGCGTAGCGAACGAGCTCTGGGGGAAATTGCTTCTAGTCGCTTAAAATTAGGGGCTGTTTTAATGATAAAAAAGGGGGACACTTATCGAAAGGGATAAGACACGTATTAGAAAAGAAAAGGAGCACGTCTCAAAGTACAAAAGGTAGTTATCAGAGGTGAAAATGTGGTACTTCTTTCACCTAAAAAAGAACCACTCACCACGGATGAAAAAGGGCACTTATGAGAATAAGAAATGGGTGCTTGTTGACGGAAAAGGGGTAACTATCAGATGTTAGAGGCGAAAAGGGGATAGGTCCCTTATTAGAAAGGAAAAGGGGCACGTATCATTGTTAAAAGGGTAATTATCAGAGGTGAAATGGGGCACTAACCAAATATGAAAAGGGGCACTTATAATAAAGGAAAATGTCAATTTGTTGAAAGAAAAGGGGCACTTATAAGTAAAAAAAGGGGCATTTATTAGGAAGGAAAAGGGACATGTGTCAAAATAAAAGGGGCAATTAATTAAGATGAAAAGGGGCGGTGATTAGTGATAAAAAGAGCACTTATCAGGGGGTGGGGTAATTCTAAAAGTAAAACGGGTATCTCTCACGTTTGAAATGGGGCAATCATCGGAGGTGCATGAAGGGGGCACTTATCTGAATTGAAAAAGGAGTAACTTCTCGTACCTGCAGTGTCATTTACCAGAAACAGAAATGAAAAGAGGCTCTTTTGAGAATGAAAATAGACACTTTTCATAGGTGAAAAGAGGCATTTGTGAAAAGGTGTGCTTATTCGAGTTACAAAGGGGTAGTTATTAAAAAGGGCATAGGAAATGTGTACAAAGGAAAGGGGCACCTCTCAGATTTTAATAGGGCAATTATCAGACGTGAATGGTGCACTTATCAATAAATGAAAAGGGACACTTACTAGAGATTAAAAGGGGCACTTATGAGAATGAAAAATGGACACTTATTGCAAGGGTAAATGGAAATTTTTCGAAATAAACATATAGCTCCGTTTAATCTCATTTCACAACGCCCCCTATCGTCAGAGTCAGCAGCCTAACATGTTAGCCTATGGAATTTTACCCCAAAAATCGTTAAAAATTTATTTTTTGTTTAAAAGAAAAGCACATCCAACCCGATCGACGTACGTTATCACTAGCTCTTTCATTGAAACCCTCAAGTCCCATTGACTTTTGAAAGTTAACCCACCGTAATTTGATCAAAATAGGTTTCAAGCTCGTCATTGCCTATAATACACATGTCAAACAAGTCGAACTTTGGACTCAGTTTGCCAAGCGATTTTAAGATTATAGGTCAAGTACGCGAAGGATAAGAAGCATGAATTATCATAGATAACTTCTGCTTGGTTCATTATGTCCATTTCATGCAACCCCCACCGTAATTTTTCCATTTAGTAAAAGCAATCATTTTGCCGAGGTAAGCAAATACATGAATATTCATGAACGGTCAGATAATACAGCCTTTTAGTACGTAACGTATAGTGAATGGAAATGGGCGATGATCCGTCCAGGAGGTCAGTGGTTTGTGCTGGCAATGTTCAGGCGAGCAAAAATGAGACAACCGGAGCAATATGAGGGGTATGTGTCAAATTAAAAGGGGCACTTATGAGAGGTGAAAAGGGGAAGGGGCACTTTAACAAATTAATAGGGGCATTTTCCTAAGTAAAAAGGGTCGCTTTGGGTGTACTCGAAAGAGTGGGGGCACTGTGCCCCCTACCCCTCCTTTCACGAGCACCGCCTCTGGTGCTATGTGTATCTTCATGTCATAGAACCATAAGTTTGAGGATCAAAAAAAAATCCAGCATACTTTACATTTACATATATTATGTTGAACCAGATATATACTTTAGTGTAACTGATATCAATAGATTTTGTGTAAATGTAAACTGCTCTGATTGTAATAAGGCCAATTTACAAAAATTACGTGATCCCCACCCGCCCGCACCGATATTTGTTATTTTCAATTTTGTCTTTTCAATTTTATTTTTTTAGAAATCATAGTTATACTTGAAACTACATCAGAGTATTAAAAAAAAACGCGTGTAATTGTCAGGTATAGAAATGTGTGCTTGTAAAATGTAAATGTGCAGCAGCACGTAGTTTTTACACCTTATTTAGAAAAAGAAAGAGCCGTGCATGGGCTTATATCATAATTGCTTTGATGCTACTTTATTTTATCTTATTAATGTATTTTTTCTTATAAAAGAGGGGGAAACATCCTACATCTCCTTAGACAAGTTCTATAAACATGCAGTAATGTAAGGATTTTAAAGTTTTCTCAGGTTTGCTTGATACATATTTTACACAATATAATTATATGTGGTTGACCAGTGCTCAGCTACGCCTTTAAACGGAAATGTCAGATATGGCCACTGAAAACTAACAGGTACTAAGTTTTGATACAGATCTGCATGTATTATTGCGAGAATGTTTAACTTTCCTCATGTCAGTATTTAAAAGAGTGTGAGACTAAAACTTGTAAAACCATGACATTTTTCTCAGTGCTGCAGCCCAAACCGAGCTTTTTTAATAGCAATCTTTTTAAGCCGTCATCAGAAGGCGTCGAATGTGAGGTAGCTATGCTACTGCAGTTGAATGTTGAGGTCCCATAATCATAGTCATTGACAACTAATTTTGACATCTTGCACTGTAGATATTTGTTAACATCTCTATACTAGTTCTCGGTAGTTTAAACGTTGCTCATTGATTAAAGAACAATCATATACTGCTGTGCCACTGTGTTTTGTTTGTACATGTAGTACATAGTCATTTACCACAGGCAAGCACTAACTTTTTTCACTTTAGTATTTAGTGCTTGTTTGTGGTCTGTGAAAGAGAGAGAAAATCATTCAATTTCTGATTTTTGTTTCTGATTTGACAAATCGAAGACAAAGTTATGTGATAAAATATTATCTACTTTACATACATACAATATATGATCAAAAGCTTTGTCTCGGCAGCCATTCTATAATGGCGGCCATCTTGACAAAAATATAAAGAAATTAAAAAAAAAAGGAAAAAAAAAGTAAAGGCCTCCCTCACTGATTTTTGAAGAAAGACCGGACGAGAAATACATTACTTTTTGTTTGCCTTAATGCATATCATTAATTCAATATTAATAACAGGGTATGATATCAAACAACACAGTCACAGAAGATGGGTTTGTGATCAGAGTGAGTCAAAACCACCTCCTGAAGGCAGCACAGGGCATGAAGCCGTCTGTATCGAAGAGACAAAAGTATCGGCAGATGATATATTCAGATTGAGTGATCTTTCTATATATTCCATTCATACAATTTATCGCAGTGTAATATTTTGTTTGTTTTGTTTTTGTAAAATTTTGTTTGTATGCCTCCGCAACGAAGTAGCCGCGGAGGAAGCAATATGGACTTTTAGATTTGCACGTTGACATAGTGGACTGCTACATGTGACATCCTTTTAAGGCACTGCAAGTGCCTTTAGCATATAAGACCGTCCTAGCCATAGGTTTACAGGTAAGATAAACCGACCTCTCTGCTCTCCTCTCTCTTCTCTCCATCTCAAATGCCCCTCAAGTGCATATTTCTCGCATCACCTTGGTCACCCCATCTCTCTCTCTCTCTCTCTCTTTCATTCTTTCCCTTTCTGCCTTTAGTTGTCTCTTCTGTTATCACTCCTCTTTCTCTTTTTGTCCGCTTTCCTTGCCTCCCTACCCCCCCCCCCCCTCCTCTCTCTCTCACTTTCTCTTCCTTTATCTCTCCTCTCCCGTGCTCCCTCTTCTTCTCTTTCTCTCTTCATTCTTCTATTTAACCTTTTTACTTTGTTTTATTTTTGCCTCTCACACTTTTTCCCATCAAAGTGTTGTTGTTTTTCGTATTTTCCCTGCATGCCAACAATATTTTATCAATCATACACTGCTGGTTTTATATCATGTAACAAAATATCCAAAACAAACACGCTAGCTATGGTATGCAAGTTCATGTGATTTTATTATCAGCATTATTACCAATACTATTTATTATTCCCCTTATACCATGCTTACAATGTCTTGTTGTTGGTACTTTTTTTTAGGAAAAAAAAAGAGCAAAACAGAGGGAACATTTTTAATTTCAAGCTTTTGATGAAAAGCTGTAGTGTTATGCTAGATTTTAAGGTTGGTGTACTTTTAACCCTACATATTTGTAAACACCTTTGAAAGATGTATAATGATTGGATACATTAAATTAAAGGCAAAATATGTATTAATAATCAAAAACCACTCACCGTCATTTCATTTTAGAGGGAAAACAAGGTTTAAGGATTTTAACAATACAGGAGTGATAAAGAAGATTCTAATTAATATAAGGAAATTGCAAAAACATGATGGAAGTTGACAATTTCTTGCTTTTATTTCATTGTTTCTCAAGGAAGAATCAGCATCAAGCGTTCCAAATGTTGTATCACGATCCCTTCCTATGTGATAAATAAAAGAAGACAGTAGATTTTGTTTAAAACATAATGAGGAGTTCTGGAGAAAAGGGAATCAGAGAAAGACGGGAGAAAGGAGGAGAAAGAGAGACAGAGAAAAGGGGAGAGAGAGGGAGAGAAAGGCCGGGAGACATAAAACGGTGGAGAGAGAGTGGGAGAAAGAGAGACAGAGAAAGAGGAAAGAGAGAGAGAGGGGAGGGGGCAGAGGGGGAAAAAGGGAGACAGAGAAAGAATGGGAAATGGAGAGGGAACGAGAGAAAGGGAGAGGGGGTACGGTGAGAAGAAAGAAGCATATAGACCTATATAATGCCATGTACATTGTATTTCTTATTAGAAGATAATTCTTTTAATGACTCCATATTTATCACTATTGAACAATTGCAATCATCAACAATTCTAAAACTGATACTGCAGGAACATCCAAACTGAGAGAAGTATCTTTTTTAATGTCAGAGTAAGAACGTAAGTATAGGCATACAATATTGTATTCTTAAACATTGCTTACTTGAGATTTGACAGGTATCTAAATTGTTAAAGCAAAATACATGTAAAAGGTTTATAAGTGGTGGATTTTTTTATAGTTTTGTTTTGCCCAGGCTTGCCACCACACCCCCCACCCCAGGCGGATCCGGAGGGCCCGGGTCTCCTCCCCTGGGAAAAAAATAGGTAAAAACACGTTAATTTTTACCGTTATTTGGAGACGCCCCCCCCCCCTCCCCTGGTGCTTAAAGGTACTATGTCCCATTTGCAGGCCAAAAAAATGAAAAAGTTAAATTCCAACTGCATTTGAAAGATAATACTAATTTAGAACTTTCCTAAAAAAGGTGGGGCTTGAAAATGTCTTCAAGTGGGAAAATAACGACAATTAGTTGTCAAATCGACTTTAGGGCTATAGAGCCCAAAAGTAATAGTCTTGATTTTCAGACAATTGTACCGAATAGTCATACGTTTTATGCTGCGCAAAGATTCAATCAGTTTAATCTTGGCCATCACAAGAAGTGGGTTATTGATGTAGGCAAATGCTCATGTACCCTTTACAACTCTTTTCATGTATGTTATTACCAAAGAAGAAAAAAGCCAGTCAGTCACTCAATAGTGTCTGACAGTGAAGTCTAGCAAGTAAACGGGTTTCCTTGCATAATTTGAATATGAGGACACTGCTAACGTTTAAATTTCACAGATAGGACAAACATGACATATCCATAATTCCTTCAAAGTTCTACAGCATGTGAGGTTGGCTGCAAAAGGGACATAGTACCTTTAAGGGGGCGGGGTATCATTTTCGACGGCGAAAAAGAAAAAAAATAGTGCTCACCAGCATAATAACATTGTTTCATGTTAATATTGTTCTTTATATACCTCACTTAAGAAATCCAGCCATCTGATTGGTCGAATTGCATTCATAAACTTCAACTGTTCCTGTAAAATTCTCGGTAACCATGCATAAAACATTTCAATATTTTTAATAACCATGGTTATTAAAAAAAGTTGGTCAGCGTCCATGGTTACCCCATAGGTTTACATGTTAAAAAATGGTTTGAGCGATGGAGGATGCCGTATGTGTGCGAAGGATTGGTCGGTAATTTCAATACAATTGAATCTCGATCGATCTTACCGACAATTTTATCTTGCATTGTTGACATGAAGACGAAAATAAACTTCCAAAAACAAAAAAACAACATCTGCCGATAGATCTTGATCTAAGTTCGTGCCAATATGCATTGCAAAAGTAAAAGAAGAGTCCGTATATGGAGCTTTTGCGAAGCATTCATCACACGCGAAGCCGGTTTCAATCCATTTTAATGTATATATTGGAGAAAACTGCCAAGCATGTCAACGGCGGGCCATAGCCGAGTGGTCTAAGCGTTGGTTTTCGATACACCTCTTGTTGTACGCAAGAGTTCGAATCCCGTCTTCGACAAAAATTATAAATATTTTTAATTTTTCATTTTTTAGTCTATTTTTTTTCGGCATATAAAAGTATTAATGACTGCTTTAATATTCGAGAAATAGTTGTTTTCATACGCTCTCGGGAAGGTTAGAATTGGGCTATTCCCCTCGGCAAGCCTCGGGGAATAGCACAATTCTAACCTTCCCTTGAGCGTAATAAAACAACTATTTCTCTCAAAGCAGTCATTAATACTATATTAAAATACGTACCGAGTCTAACGGCCAAGGGCATGTGCACCAGCGCAGATCGCTCGAAGATCCTCTTCGCTGAGATCCTCTTCTCTCATCCCTGGGACCGCAGACAGAATTTTAACGCCTAAGATATACATGAAATTTGCAAGTATGATGAAACGAGGAGGGGGGACTAGTTAGGAAAAATATTCACACAATAAATCATGTTTAGCGTCCCCGCGCCGCCCGCTCCCTTTTTTTTTTGAGGCCACCTGTTTTGTTCTGTTTTGTTTGTTTTTTTAATGAAAAAAACATACTGCTAAAAGAATGTTTTTTAGGGGGAAAATATAAGCATAAAAGCTAGCGGCCATCATGAAAAAAAAGCCCGGCCGGATGCCTTGGGAAATGTGCCGGGCGGCTATTATGAGAAGAAATAAAAGGGCCTTATTGATATTTTTAGGGGGGGTTAAAACACTCACCGGAGAATCTAAGATTGTCAGTTCAATAGCCATCAAGGCACTTACTATATGTCCCTAAGCAAGGCATTTTATTTTCATTGTTTCTCCCCACCCAGGATTGAAATGGGTACGTGGTACGATGTTTCGGTGGCAGCACCAATAAACCCCGTTGGCTTTTTTAGCTGTCTCCACACATGAACCTGGTCCAAACGTTTGAATTATTTCCAGTAATATTAATGATGATGAAATAATGATAGTATCATTATTACTGATGATGATGGTGATGATGATGATGATGAGGATGATGAGGATAATGATGATAATACTAATAATTATTATTTACGAAATATTATTATCAATTACCATTATCATCATCATCATCATCATTATCATCAGTGCCATTATTGTTATTGTTTTTCTTTGTTCATAATTATATTTCTGCGGCTATACTTACGAGCTTCTTCTGGAGAAAGACCAAGCCCCGAGCACACGCCCTGTCCAGCGTGGATGCCACTCCTAACTGCATGACTGACTTTATGAGCCGCGCGACTGAACCAGCTCTGCAAGGCAACAGCGTCATCAGGAGATGCAACTTCCTCCGAGAGCATCATATTCAGCACTGCATGGTTGCCATAGAAACGAGATTTAATGAAAATAAAGCAAATATATATTGCTGTAGACACATTCGCGACCAAAAAGGTTTCGGCTGGTTAAGGCGAGTGACGCATTTAGGGAATCAAATAGCTAGGCAAAAATGAGGGGGGGGGGGTCTGTTGTGTTTGTTGAAACGCATTTAGAGTACACTTGCCTAGACATTGTGCTGTCAATATCAATAATAGTTATTTAAAGCAATTTTTAAGGGATTAATAATATCTTCTTAAAGGTACTAGGCCTATGTCCCATTTGCAACCAACATCAAATTATGAAGAAATTTGCAGGAACTATGAATATGTGACGTATGTCTTATCTGTGAGATGTAAACGTTAGCAGTGTTATATTATTCAAATTATGCAAGGGAACCCGTTTACTTTCTAGATTTTACTGTCAGACACTATTGAGTGACCGATTGACTTCTCTTTTTTTCTTTGGTAATAACATACATAAAATGAGTTGAAAAGGTACATGAGAATTTGTTTACATCAATAACCCACTTCTTGTAATTGCCACAATTAAACTGATTGAATCTTTGCGCAGCACAAACGCACGTCCATTCGGTACAAGGGTCTGAAAATCAGACTATTACTAAAATGATTGCAATCACGTAGTCGATTCGACAACTAATGCTCGTTATTTTCCAACTAAAAGAATTTTCAAGCCCCTTTCGTTTTGAGGGAAGTTCTAAATTAATATTATCTTTCAAATGCCGTTGGAAACATTAACCTTTTCATGTTTTGGCCTGCAAATTGGACATAATACCTTTAAGAGGACATGTTCTAAAGGGGTTAACCTTGTATAGTGGGGAAATTTTCGATAAAAAAAATCGAAAGGGTAAGTTTTGAAGATTGGATAAAAACTTGTTTCGGGGAGGGGATGGAAAACCTGTGGTCATGTGTACCAATTATATTCTTACTGCCCCCCCCCCCCCCCCCCGAGTAAAAGAGAATCGTACGACAATATTATGTGTTAACGAAATGTCTTAGTTTCACAGTTTTTCTAACAATAGCTATAGGGATTTTATGACAGTTTTCTTGAAAGGGCGATCAAAACTTTTCAAGCATTGGCGTCCCTGGCTGACTTATATACTTACAAGTGTCCAATGCATCTTGCTCTGCTTGCTCTTCAAAATTCTTTGCGCACACCATACTGGTTGCCACAATAGCACAGAGCACAAGAGCTACTTTGATCATCATCTTGACTAGTTTAGCTTCTCTTTGTTAAAAAAAAAGGAAGAACAAAGGAAACGAGAATTGGGCGTTATTCCAATTTTGCTGGTTCCGCATTTCTCGAAAATGCTCGTCCTTATTATACTGCTAGTGCAAGAATATATATACGACGAATTGAATAGAATAGCAATTTTCTATTTTCAAACGCTGAAACACCGTCGGTTGGAATTTTTCCCCCAAGACATGTATAACAGTACACTTATTATACTACTATAATATATATAAATATACGACGAATTAAATAGAACTGTTGAGCTACCGGCCCGCCCAGGCCCCGGGTAGCAAACCACGTGGTTTCGCCGATTTCCCGCGTGAAATTCTACCACGGAAAAGAGGAAAGAAAGGTGGGGTTCGACAGCGAGTGAGGAAACGAGGATTTAAACCACCGTTGCCTTCTATCGTTTTTGGTAATGTCAGATCCCTACCCAACAAAATTGACGAACTCCGTGCAAATATACGTTTTCTTCATGAGTATAGAGAATCGTGCCTTCTGTGCTTTACGGAAACATGGCTCCACGAGAATATCCCGGACAGCGCCATAGACATTGGAGATTACGAGATTATAAGAGGTGACAGAACTTCAGAATCAGGTAAATCCCGTGGAGGTGGTGTCTGTGTCTTTGTTAATCATAAGTGGTGCAATAACTGGACTGTGAGAGAGAAGTTTTGTACACCCGACTACGAACTACTAGTTGTTGGGCTTCGACCTTTTTACTTGCCGAGGGAGATTAACAGGATTTTCGTATTAGTTGCATACATTCCGCCACATGCTAATGTTGATATCGCCAGTCAATTCATCGCCTCAAAGGTCAATGAACTCGAGGCACTATCACCGGATTCAGCTAAGATTATTTTGGGTGACTTTAATCAATGCAAATTGGATGAGGTGCTTCCGACCTACAATCAATATGTTCAACAGACTACACGTAACGATGCCACCCTTGATTTATGTTACTGCAACATTCCGAACGCATTCACATCGAAATCCTGTCCACAGTTGGGTAACTCCGACCACAACAACATTTTTCTCCTCCCGTCTTACCGACAGAAGCTGAAAAGCAGCAAACCGGTTGCCAGGAAACGGCGTGTGTGGAGCTCCGAAGCCATAGAGGAACTGCGTGCTAGCTTCGATTGCACAGATTGGGACACCTTCGTAGATTCAGCTGAGTCGATAGACGAAGCAGCTACAGTTATATCCGAGTACGTCAACTTCTGCGTTGAATCTTCGATTCCTCTTAAAGATGTAAAGTCATATCCAAACAACAAGCCATGGATTACTCAGGAACTGAAGGTGTTATTGAAACGGAAACGCGAAGCTTTTCTTTCAGGAGAGAAGTCATGTGTTAAGGAGATACAGAAAGAAATCAACCGGCAAGTCGCGAAAGCTAAAGTGCTGTATAAAAGAAAACTGGAAAGGAACTTTAATGAAAACAACCCACGAGCTGCATGGCAGCAAATGCAAACAATGACCGGTTATAAGGACACTAATAGGAGAGTAATGGATTGTAAACAGGATTTTGTTGATAGTCTTAGTGAATTCTATGCCCGATTCGATGTTCATGACTTTTCTACAGAGAATGATGTAATAATAGATAGGCTGTCAAATATTGTAATTGATTCAAATGAGGTAATTGTCTTTAGTGAACATGAAGTTCGAAATGTATTTGCGAAGACAAATGTAAACAAAGCATCTGGTCCAGACCACATTTCTAATAAGGTTTTGAACATGTGTAGTCAACAACTTGCCTATGTTTTTACACGTATTACCAATTGATCATGAATGCTGGTAGGATCCCTAGTCTTTGGAAATCCTCGATTATTATTCCAGTTCCTAAGATGAAAAACCCTAGTGAACTGAATCAGTATAGACCAGTAGCCCTTACATGCAATCCTATGAAATGTTTTGAACGGTTATTGTTAAAACACCTTAGAAACCATCAGGTTAATATTTTCGACAAGACTCAATTTGCATATCAGAACAATAGAGGTGTAGAAGACGCAGTACTTGTTTTTTTACAGGGTCTGTATCAACATTTGGATACTCCTAGGTCTTACGTTAGGTCTGTGTTCATAGATTTCTCAAGTGCCTTTAATACGATTGTTCCTTACATACTGATAGATAAGCTACTTAATATGAATGTCAAACCATGTCTAGTTAGGATTATCCATAATTTCCTTGTAGACAGACCACAATGGGTTAAGTGTAATAATCTGAACTCTATCATCAAATGTCTGAATCTAGGTGCTCCTCAAGGCTGTGTAATTTCACCAATTCTCTTCTCGCTCTATATTAGTGACTATACCATCACCAATAATAATTGTTCAATAATTAAGTACGCAGACGACACTGTGATAACTGGTTTCCTTCAAGGAGATTCCAGCCCATATGTTAGAGAAGTTGATCAATTTGTAAACTGGTGCGATCGGCACCATCTAGTTCTTAACGTAAAAAAGACCAAGGAAATGGTATTTGACTTTCGTCGTTCCTCTCAGCCTCTTGACTCGTTGGTTATCCATGATCAAAGCATTGAGCGAGTTTCTGAATATAAGTACTTGGGAACAACTGTTGATAATAAACTTAACTGGAATAGGAACACCCAAATCGTAGCAGGCAAGGCGAGTCAAAGGTTATACTTTCTAAGGAAACTAAAGGAATTTCATGTGGATAATAGGATTCTAGTTCTCTTCTACCAATCTCTTATACAGAGTATCCTGACATTCAATTTTTTGTGCACTTTTGGTAATCTTTCAAAACAAAATCGGAGAAAGTTAGATAGACCCAGGAAAATTGCCCAGCGGTTAATTTATTCAGATCTTCCCCCTATCAGTACTGTGTATGAAAAACGTATGTTACTTAAAGTTCACACAATAATGAATGACCCATCACATCCATTACATCATTTCTTTGGATTCAATCGCTCAGGTATTCGCCTACGCGTACCGAGGAGCAACCGCTGTCGTTACAGACAATCCTTTGTACCGAATGTCATTCATGCAATGCTAATGTCAAGCGATGACCCTTTTGAAAGTCTCTTGCCAGCCAGTTAGCCAGTTAGCCAGTTATATATTTATATTTTCCTTGTAATTGTAACTCTAACACCTGCCAATTGACCCACCGTTCAATCTTGCCTCTGCTCTGTTTTTACGCATAATTAGTACCATAAAGCCGGTTTTTTAAAATGTGCAACATAATGGACCAGTTTCGCAGTGGGTTCGGGTTGGGTGCGTGGGTCTTTGTCGGGGTGCCTGGATGCGGGTGGCTCCATTCACCGTTGGGAGTGGCATGTGCTTTGGTGGGCGGGGTGTGAGTTGCGTACGTTGGTTGTTGCTAGGTTGGGCGAGCTCTAATGTATTGCCAGCCTGGTAGCGTCTTTCGTGTGCAGCTCGCATTCTGCCTGTTGGAATACGATTGTTCCTGGCGGGTGGGAGGAGTCATTCGTGTCCGCGCACTTAGCGGGGACCTGCGCATTCAACGTGGATACACTGCGAAACTGGTCTATTACCTCTCAGATAGACAGTTACATGTGTCGTGTATAACTCGTCCCCCTTCCTTTCCTTTTCTTTCCCCTCTCTCTATTTATACCCTCTTCTCTCCTTACGTCCACCTTTCGTTCCTATCTTTCTCTCTCTCTCCCTCTATCTCTCTATCTCTCTATCTCTCCCCTCCCTCTCTGTCTCTTTCCCCCTCTCCCCTCTCTCTCTTATTACTATTTTTGCTCCTCAGTCTCCTTACGACTTTTTTCTCACTTCTCAATCTTTGAATGTCGACTTCTTTCTTAAAGGTGAAATTCAAAGAAGATCACAAATATGTCAACTAATGTATCACTAGAAACTGGTAAGCTAACATATGGACATCGGACAAGTTTTAGGTCAACCACATATCGGGTGATTTTAAAAAATACAAATACAACCACCTCCATAGCAGCTGGGATATACGAGAGATTCGCCGGAAAAATAACGATGTTTTAATGACGTCACTATATGGACCAACACCGCCGAAGCAGACGACATCGCATAGAGAATGAACATAATTGCAAAGCTATTTTTTCTCAAATTATAATGAGTTTAGTGTATATAAATGTAATGGCATGTCAAACCATTCAAAAGGGGATATGACCAGAATCTGATAACTAAAATATTTTGCTTGTAAATACACAGGATAGGGCTGAATTAACAATCAAAGAAACCAGACTTTCAAATTGGAAACCCCCGGATTGATATTAAGGACGGCATTTGTTCCCTCTTGAAACGCTGTACATACCCCGGTGTGTGCAGCTGAATATACAATGGCGTCTTAATTTGTTTACAAGCGACAGATTCCTTTTTTTGTATCGCTGCGTTTGTCATCAAAATAAAACCCTGCGCGGGGTTTAGAGTGAGGCAATAGAATTAGCCTGACGGTAGTGAAGTAAGAGAAAGAACTCAAGAGAAGATGAAAACACAGGCACTGAAAATGTGTGAGATGTCATGGGACATCGTCTGCTTGTGCAAGTGATGTCCATACTGTGATCTCACACATCTCAGCAGCGTTCGGAGAACTCTTCAGGTGCTATGCCGGGGCTGTATTTAAGCGTTTTGTAATAAATAATAATCGTTACTTCGAATGTTCCCAAGCATTGAATTTTGATAACCTTGTCGAATCAAAGTTTCAACTTTGCAATAATGAAAATAAAGTTAGTTTTTAAAATCAATGAATATCTACTTTAAGTTTTCCCTATTACTATGTAATTTATACTTATGCTTTTTTGTTAATGTCATGATCTCGTGTGAATTTATGTACATTATGTGACATATCAATTATTTTGTAACTACTTTGTATTATGTTTATGTGCTGCCAGTGGAGGCCAATTTTCTATGTTTTTGAATATGGACCAATAAATTATCTATCTATCTATCTATCTATCTAGTATTTTTTCATTTTTAAACTCTGTATCACCGTCGGTTGGAATTTTTCCCCAAAACATGTATAAACGCTGAAGAAATCGTGTTTTGAAAGGTGAAAATGCAAATTTTGCATGAATTTTAATTTATAATAAAAGAAGCCTAACCCGTTAGGATTCTTTTGTATTGGAAATATTTTAACAGAATGTGCCAATTTACATATTTTTCAGACTGACATGAGTATCAAACTTAAGAAAGTTGTCTACAAATCAGTGTAATTCTATTTATATTCCAACACGATTTTCTGAAGATTCGCTTTCTCGCGTTATTGCATGAGGTATTTCCTTTCTATTGTGTCTTTTTCATCTAATGCAAATTTACTTAGGCCTAGTATTTAACGAATAGAATCAATCAATCAATTTCACCACATGGTCGCTTTTCCTCCCTCGCTTAGATAACTCCTAGACTTATCAAACTTTGGGTTACCAATTCCCGGATTAAATGCGTAAATTCACTACATTGCTATAATTTCTAAACGAAATGAAGGAGAACTAAGCTTTTTAATATTTTGAGCTCATAAGTTTTGGATAGGGGCGGCACAAATTTATAATTTGCCCGATGCAGGTTGCCATTAAAAAAAATGAAAAATCTGATACTCACGCTGCTGACTATAGAGATAAATTGAATGGGTGATGCTTACAGTATATAAGATTGCAAATACCTTTGCAATATCCAACTGAAAACCTAGTTCAATAGACTTGTCCAACATTAAAATGTGCGAACTTAATAACGATACATTAGGTAATCCGGTCTTGATTGACTCTTCCACAGGACCACATCACCTCTACATGATTGATATCTTCATACACCGAAACACGATTGTAGTCCGAAGACTAATAATATATAATAGGAAACATAACAAATCAAGCGTAAACATTATACATCAAAATCATGAATTAAAAGTAAATAAACCTATAAGGCAGATTGTAGAATATATTATGCATTATATTGATGAACAATAAAAAATAAAAAAGAGTCATATGCCAATTGAACGAAACAAGATTTAGAAACGGGCCAAAATACATATTATCGAAAAATCGGTTTGGAAGAAAAGTTCTGTAATTAGTAGTCTGCAAAGTAGAAAATAGATGCTTACCAATCTGGTGAGAAGGTTCTTAAGGCAGCTTGTTGCGGGTGAGATGAGCTCCTGAATTGATGACTCGAACCGATTATGGCTTCCCTTTTATGGAATTATTCATCGCCACTTTCTCCATCTGCGCCTCTTTGATCATTAATGTTCGAGTGTAATGATTGATAGGACCGATGAGGTTGGCCAGATGTTTTGATAACTGATAACTTTATTTTTATTTGAGAGACTTTTTATTCAATGATAAATGTAAATAGAGATATATAAAAGCGGATCTTTGTTTTGTTTTGTTTTTTGATTTTTGTTTAATCCGCGCCTCTTTGATCATTAATGTTCGCGTGTAATGATTGATAGGACCGATGAGGTTGGCCAGATGTTTTGATAACTGTATTTTGATTTGAGAGACATTCAATGAGAAATGTTAATAGAGATATATAAGGGCGGATCTTTGTTTTGTTTTGTTTTTTGTTTTTTGTTTAATGACCGAGTTTAAGGTAGGCGTAGTACAGTGCGTCCCAGAAAAAACGAAAACGAGAATTATCGATGTTTTATCATAACTTAATCACATTTATAATTAATAAATGACACATATTTGGAAAGCTTAGATCCTCCTCTTTCATTTGATGCAAATCATTATGATGCATATTTCACGCTTGAGTGATTAAAATCAATTTGAAGAGAAGAAACCGAAAAGTCTATTGAATAATTTTGTTATTGCTTTGTCACTGAACCATGACTGTACGCAGCGGGGGCTAGGGTAGGGGGCAGTTTCCATAAATAAAATAAAAAAACAGAAACTGCAATAAATTTTCAATAATTTATTGCATTTTACCCCGGTCCCCAACATAAATAAATCCTCTGTTTATGTGATGTGTCTCGTCCTTTAAAAATTCTCCTGTAATATTTTATGCTTCCATTAAAATGAAATGAATGAATGACCGTTTATGCCCTACACGGGACCAGCAATTGTTGAGTTTCTTTAGCTATTAGCTGCTCTAAGCAAAGTTACTTGTATGGAAAAACATTTCATGCCATAGGCCTAAGAAAAAGAAACACTGTCATTTATATCAGGTTGCATTTTACAATGAATGAGGAATACTTTCTTCCAATCAATTTTAAATTTCAACCATAACACAGTATTGTAACTAATGACAGCATTCCTTCTCTGTAATTGAGGCATATGCCCTTAGACTCTTGTAGAGGCTAAGAATTTATTGGAATGATATAAATACAATTCGACAAATCGAGCTTGTAACCCTCATTATTCAAGAGCCTACTTGATAGCATATTGGTTTATAGCAAGACTGCAAGAATCATTCAATTGTGTTGAACGTTGAATAGGAAAGAGAGTAAATGCCATAATTTAGCAAACATTGCAAATATTATTTTCATGTATGTCTACCTTATAAAATGCTTCCGGATGGTGAACTAGTGAATCTCAGTTGGAATGTCATATTCCTCCATTATGAGTGTAATATCGGAAATGGGAATACATCGCTTCATATTTCATCCAGTATAGAAACATTTGCACCAGGTGAGAGTTATACACGAGTATAAACAACTAGGCCTACATTCTAACTGAACAAGCTGAAACAAAAATCAATGGGATATACCGTTAATATGTTGGTCAGTCCATTGGATAATTGGACGTAGCAGCTAGGGTTGGCTGGGATGGTACATCCCCCAGCAGTAGACCAGCGAAGCACAGGCGCACAGAGTTTCCAAGCTAGGAATTAATAGGACTACTACCTCAACACGACTAAAGAACTAGACTATATAGGCGTAAATAGTCAGATTTGACTGCATGCCAAAAAATACAACAAACAACAACAACAACTTTAGATTGCGAATAAGGTGTAGAGGCTAATGTGATCCAAGTGTTCTTTAAAAATGTTGTTTTTCCACACTGGAAAGTTTGCTTGGAGCTGGAAATATAGCTAAAGAAACAAAAACAATAGCTGGTCCAGTGTAGGGCATTAATATTCATTCATTTATTCAATTTCAGTGGAAGCATAATATACATCCATAGAGCTATATACTACTAACACTTATTAATATATATCTCTATGGATACATCATATCAAATAGTCAAACACTAAAACATGTAAGTACATGTACATGTATGCTACATAGGACTGACATAGAGATACAAAGATATAATTATATGACCTGAGGAGGGAGTACAATAGATCCCCTGTAACGTATGGTATTTAAGAAACATATAGGCATATGCTATATGTTACTGTTAGCTGTTAATTGAAGTAAAATCAGGTAACATGTCTTAAGTAGAATATTTATTTAGTAGTATACACCACATTTTAATTCTGTAATCAAATTTAGGATTGCAATAATGTAATCTGCTTGAAATGTCATGTTACATGGCAAATTTGATTTACGTTAATGTATATTTCCTCAGGCCCAGTATCCACATTGAGCCAGCCTTTTTTTTTTTATCTGGTGGGCCCTATGCAGATTAAAATTTGTCTTGCATCGGCAGTTATTTATTCTGTGGAATATGCCTTAATAATTCATATTGGTTTTGTGTAGTTTCTCTTATGTTCGTTCATGGGCCATTTGGGGCTCCTCTTTTTTAGGGTGTCATTCAACACTTTTGCAGCAGAAAATAGTATGTCATGGTGATTTTCTTAGTCCGTAAGAATGAACACTACCATACCAAATCGATTTTGAGTCGTACCTAAAGTAGGCCTTTATATTAAACAATGATACAATAATGGGCCTTTGGCCACATTTTAGGGGCGTCTGGCAGGCCCTAAGAATCAGAAAATGTGTCTGACATGGGCCATTCAGTGCATTGTGGCATTCAACTATAAAGTTACAATTAGTTTCAAGTGGTTTCTCCTTCATTTGATCATGGCCCATTTGGGGCCCATTTTTTTTCAGTGAGTTTGTGGGGTGTGGGCCCATTTGCAGGAGGACATTTATCTGGCATGATGATTTCCGTAGTCTATAAGATAAACCCGACCATTCAAAACTAGTTTTGAGTGGTACCTTGCATATTTAATCTGGGTCAATGCTACATAAACTGGCTTTTGGGCCACAATTAGGGGCGTCTGGCGGGCCCTTAGCAGCAGAAAATTTGTCTGGCATGGGCCATTCAGTGCTCTGTGGCATTCATGCATTAAATTAACACTGGTTTCAAGTGGTACCTCGTTCGTTTGATCAAATGCATTTTTAGGGGCCCCCTTTGGGGGCGTCTGGCGGGCTCTTAGCAGCAGAAAATTTGTCTGGCATGGGCCATTCAGTGCTCTGTGGCATTCATACATTAAATTAACACTGGTTTCAAGTGGTACCTCGTTCGTTTGATCAAATGCATTTTTAGGGGGCCCCCTTTGGGGGCGTCTGGCGGGCCCTTTGCAGCAGAAAATTTGTCTGGTATGGGCCATTCAGTGCTCTGTGGCATCCATGCATTTAGTTAACACTGGTTTCAAGTGGTACCTCGTTCGTTTGATCAGAAGCATTTTTGGGCCCCTCTCAACTGGCCCCAGGGGCCACATGCAGCAGAGGGACCCTGGCAGACGTCCACATTTGGATATCCTAGGTTTTTCCCCAAATGTTCCAATACTCAGATATTGGTACCTCGTTCACTTGATCAAAGTGCTCTGGGCTGCCGGGCTAAGGGCGGTATCTGAATTTCAAAGAGAAAATCACATTTCTAGAAAGTTGAGTTTCTGCCCTTTCATAATATGACACCTCAATCAGGAAAAATGAGCAAGGAATGACAAAGTTCTGATTGTTTAAAGTAGCCCTTACATTTTCATAATTTTAGCAAACAAATTCGTCTTAACTGGCTGCCTGCCGTTGCAAAAAGCAGAATTGACAAAAGACTTAACTCTGTTTCGTTGACAATCAGCCATGCATGAAGTCTTTCGTCTACGGCTGATTGTCAACGAAACGGAGTTAAGTCTTTTGTTATTAGGGACTTTTAGATTTGCACGTTGACAGCTTTGACTGCAACGTGTGACGTCATTTTAAGGCACTGCGCATGCGTCACGTCGTCTCAGTCAGCGATCGAGAATGCGTCAACCTTGATTTTCCTAAATCTAGTACGGTACTAGTATATATGCCGCGTCGTCATAAAATATACAGTTCCTCAGGTAGACAAAGGAACATTCCTTCCCTGCTATTCACCTGTTCTACACATTGTTACATAATAGCAGTGAAGGAATGTTCTACCACAGCAATATGCCATTTTCGTAATGTAACCAAATTGAATGCATAGGTCTTTGTGAAGTGCCTCAATACAAACTATATTCACCTGATAAGAATAATAGTATTTCAATAGACAGAATCCTAACTGCAACATTAGTTGTTGCCAGGTTGGACAAACATTATGGCTTGACCTACCTAGCAACACTTAGTATATGCAGTTGCATTCTGACTATTGAAATACTATTATTCCTATCAGGTGAATGAAATAATTTTTATTGTGCACTTCACAAAGACCTATGCATTAAATTTGGTTACATTACGAAAATGGCCTATTGTTGAGGGTAGAATGAGGAACTGTATATTTTGTCCTCTTTCTTTGTCTGTCATGTTCATAGTGTTACTTCCTGCATGCATGTATATCGTCGAAAGCAATCTAAAAGATTTCTAATTGTAGTCAACATGGGCAGTTGAGTACGTCAACACGCATGATCAGTCGGCGTTCGTCGTGTTCTCGTCCACTCAATATAAAAGTCCCTAATTTCGTTTGTTGATACGGTAGGCAGCCAGTGAAAACGAATTCGTTTAATAAAATTATGGAAATGCAAGCACCACTTTAAACAAACAGGACTTTGTTATTCCTAGCTCATTTTTCCTGAATTCGGAGGTGCTATATGAAAGGGCAGATAATCAACTTTCTAGAAATGTGATTTTCTCTTTGAAATTCAGATACCGCCCGCCAAACGACTTTTCGGTTTCCTCTCTCAAAATTGATTTTAATCACTCATACGTGAAATATGCATTATTATGAGTTGCATCAAATGAAAGAAGAGGATCTAAGCTTTCCAAATATGTGTCATTTGTCAATTATAATTGTGATTAAGTTATGATAAAACATCGATAATTCTCGGTTTCGTTTTATCTGGGACGCACTGTATATAGGTCAAAGTAAAAGAAGATTCATTTAGATCATAGATTATCAAAATAATGATTGATACACTTATGACCTCGACAAAATATTGTTTTTATTTTTTGTTTAAGTTCCCCCTTTACCGCGGCGCCAGTCATCCATCAGCAAACAACCCGCATACGATCTTTCCTCCGACTTGGCCTGACAAAATGATCAATGCCGAAGCTTGCGACTTTGAGAATATATCCGGCTTCACATACGGGTAGACCCGAGTGGGGTTTCAAACTTTTCTGCGCTTGGATTTCTTAAAAGCAATCCATTATTACAATTCTATAATATGTCCTTAGTCTGTTGATTTGTTCTTAATAAAATAATCTATGTTGGTCATAGCCTAGCTTTATATCGTTCATGATAAAGATTTATTAAAATAAGACAACTTTAATTTGTAGATCATGGAATTTATTTGAATTTTAATATTTAATTTTATTTATTTATTCAGTTCTGAATACATGGTAAAACTCAATATAATTGAAAGATATATATATTGCCAAGGTTCTAAGATAAGCGAAGCTTGATGTCTTAATATTAGTGTGACCCCTGATAATATTATTGGACTGAATTGAATTTTTAATTGAATGTATTTCCACTCAACCTGAAATAAAAGTGTACAAAACGATACATGTGCAACCAATGAAGTGGAGGGATAACAAAAGTATAAATACTTATCTCAGTTATTCCCTTAAATTAAATACAAGCAAACAAGATAAGGGCTTCATGGTGATGGAAAAATACAGCAAGAGGCAGAGATTGAAGAGTGATTGAGTGCGTTGTGTGTACGTGTGTAGGTGTGCGCGTGTGCGCGTTTGGTGTGGGTGCGTGTGTGTATACATAATTATGTACGAGAGAGAGAGAGAGAGAGAGAGAGGGGGAGAGAGAGGAGGGGGTGAAGTGAAAATGTATGCCTTATAACTTCTTGATTGTGAAACTCCAGCTTTATATTTTGTAGCTACATACTTATATTGACCTGTGTCTGAATTGTCCAAAGTTTATCCACGCCCCACCTCCCTCCTCCCCGAAAAACCTTACTGCGATCGCCCCCCTTCGACCCCCCTCCCCCTTCGCCCCCATTTCCTATCGTGGATGAAATGTGATTATTTGTTTTCCTCAACATATTTTATGTCTTGAATTCTTGCGCACCCCAGCTGGCGTGGCCCAGATTTTTTTTAATATTTTTGTTTTTAACCAGAAGGGTGGGGGCAGAATCCACCCGCCCCCCCCCCCCCTCTATCTTTTTTGTACAAGTTTATATAATTTCGAATCGTAAAGGAAACCATGGGTACTGTACCTTTTTTTTGGCGCACGACCAAAATAAACGTTTTCCAATGAATTATGTAGGGGAGACCGTAGATAAAAGGCGGGGCAAATGTAACATAGGCTCCCATCCCTAGTTAAAAAAACGCGCTATTATACGCTACCAAAAAAAAAATTACAAAAAGAAAAATCCGAATGGACGACCTAAAAAAATTAAAACTCATAAGGGGGGTTCTCAAAAAACATACACATAAAAAAAAAAACTACAGGGGGGGGGTAACCCCCCCCCCCCCCCCCCCCCTGTGTAAGCGCCTGGCTCAAGCACATATTTGTCCATATTTTGCTAAAAGGTAATTCAAGATTTTACTTCTGTGCTAAAAGAACGATCATGTGATTTTTGCCATGAACCCCCTATTTTGTTTGCTTGTATTTAATTTAAGGGGATAACCGAGATAAGTATTTATACTTGTGTTATCCCTCCACTTCATTTTTTGGGGGTAAAAAAAAAAATTATAATAGACGACCTAAAAACGATGACCTTACCCCCCCCCCCCCCCCCTCCCCCTCAACGAAACGGAATGTCGATCGGTCAAATTTTCAAATTTCGGGACAAAAAAAAAATATGCACTCCCAATGTTATTGGGGTTCTATAGAATGTTGTTTAGGTATTAAGAATCTGTCCAGCGTGTGCCTTTAGGTAAACAAAACAATATATAAAAAAAATCAACAAATCTTTCTGAAGGATATGATTTGTTGGTACAATAATTGTATGTGCCAATTACCCATGGGTGGGTTACAATTACCACGTGTTGTGGGGAAATTGTAACACTTGACTTCAGGTTTTGAAATGATTATGGCTTCAAAATAATTTGTTTCACTTAACCACAACCTAGTCATATTTCAAGCCGCCAAGATATGCATCTTTCATTTCATATGCTTTTAAAGCGGGACTGCACTACTTGTAGCTACTCGCGCCTTCTATAAAGCTAACAATGCCTAAGCGGTACCCGTTGGTTCCCCAAGATCCCCTTTTTCTTATGTTAATTGAGAGCTGATTTGATGAGATAACCACCTGAGTAACCCTACAAGGAGGTATAATCCCTCCTGGCCAAACTAGTGCAGATAGACTTTAAGTAAGTAGTTAACTATGATAAAATTGATATGTCAGACTTGGAAAAAAAGTGTTTCAATTGTCCCCGGTCTCCCCTATACCGTACACAATGCAGAATAGTTCGCTGATATGTGAATAATCATTCAAAAGCCATTTGAGACATATGAAATGTCATGGACTTACTCTTTATGAGATATACTCTGTCAATATGCCAAGTTTAGTATTTTTTCGTCATTAATTCCATGGCCGTGGGGAACCCTCCCCCACCCACTTTTTCAAGCACTCGAAAGTGCCCCTTTTTACATAGGAAAATTGCCCCTTTAACTTTGTAAGAAGTACCCCTTTTTACATAGGAATAGTGCCCCTTTTACTTTGACAAGTGCCCCTATATTAATTAGTAAAAGTGCCCCTTCCCCTTTACAACTCTGATAATTAAGTGCCACTTTTATTTGGACACGGGCCTCTTTTACGTCGACAAATTCCCATTTTCATTTGCAATAAGTGTCAATTTTCCATTCTCATTAGTGCCTTCGTCTTGCAATCCCTCCATTTGTGCATGCCAATGTCTAAGCAGTTATTGGTGAAAAAACAGGCTTCTTTTCGCATTGGCCTTAACCCTACATGCCCAGATAGCAAAATGTTGTGGGGCCCATCTGGGTTTTATCTGGTTACAACTGGGCTGGCCCACTTGGCCCAGATGGGCCAGCCCATCTATTGCCCACTTGGCCCATTTAGCCCATTTGGGTCCCAGATGGGCCCCATGTGGGGCCCAGCAATCTGCACCCGGGTTATAGAAGGGCCCCAGATGGGCGGCCCAGATTGGACCCACTTGGCCCAGATGGGCCCACGTAGAACCCAGATGGGCCCCACAATTGGCCCATCAATATACACAAGGGTTACCTATTGGGCACCAGATGGGCCATGTGGGTTATATGTGGGACCTACCACATTCTATATATGGGTCAAGTGGGTTCTATATGGGCCCCATATGGGCTATAAGCGGGTTTTTATATGGGATCCATATGGGCCAAGTGGGTTTGATATGGTCCCGTATGGGCCAATGTGGTTCTAAATGGGCTTCATTGTTTAAATGGGTTCTATTTTTACCCAGTTGCTGAATTCATTTATCCCATTTCTATTTCCAAGGTTACCAGTTGGGTTTAACTGGACCAGTCGTACCATTTGGCACAACTTTCAACCAGTTGTTAGCTCCAATTAGCAGACTTAATTAGTAATTTATGTAGCACTTGCACTAATTAATTTTGCCATTGGCAACAACACATCGTCTAAAATTTCCAATGTAAAGGCATTGGTATTAAGAAGACTTGGTTATTGTGCGGTGATGAGACATTTCCATATACTTGTATTTTATTGAATCTGTTTTAGGTCATAGTTAGTGTTTTTCCTAATTCATGTTTAATTAAATGTAATGTATACAAAGTAGTGAAATGTCCTAATAATTAGCAATTTACATTTAATAGTATTTTCGAAATGAATTGCTTATAACTAAATCATCAGCAATTAGGAAATATCCTGTAAATTCAGATAAATTGTAAAAAAACATAGATATGCACGCACCCCATATTCATTATGCAAATTCTGGGTATATTTTGTGGGTTTTGGGTGGGAAGGCCCATCTGGTATACATCTGGTTTTCAGCTGGGCGAAGACAATGTTCGACTTGCAATTTTCACCACCAAAAACCCACATGGGGCCCACATGGGGCACATATGTGTTGGTACTTGTGGGTTTTTGATGGGAAGGCCCATCTGGTATACATCTGGTTTTTAGCTGGGCCTAGCCGATGTTCGACGTGCGATTTTCACCACCAAAAACCCACATGGGGCCCACATGGGGCACATTATGTGTTGGTACTTGTGGGTTCTTGGTGGGAAGGCCCATCTGGTATACATCTGGTTTTTAGCTGGGCCCAGCCGATGTTCGCCGTGCAATTTTCACCACCAAAAACCCACATGGGGCCCACATGGGGCACATATGTGTTGGTACTTGTGGGTTCTTGGTGGGAAGGCCCATCTGGTATACAACTGGTTTTTAGCAGGGCCTAGCCGGTGTTCGATGTGCGATTTTCACCACCAAAAACCCACATGGGGCCCACATGGGCCCATATGTGTCGGTAGTTGTGGGTTATGGGTGGGAAGGCCCATCTGGTATACACCTGGTTTTTAGCTGGGCCCAGCCAATGCTCGACGTGCGATTTTGACCAACAAAAACCCACATGGGGCCCACATGGGCCCATATGCGTGGGTTCTGGGTGGGAAGGCCCATCTGGTTTTTGTATGGGCCACGTGGGCTTTAGCCATCCCATACAAAACCCAGATGGGCCCCAGATATTTTGCTATCTGGGTGATTGTGTACCTGAACTTCCACTTTTTGTCTGTCTCAACTGTAGCAATACATAAATATGTATCTATGGAAATAATTGGTCAAATAAACTAAATTTGCACATTGTTTCGAACCTTTAAGATTTCATGGAAATCACATCTGGACCGCGCCAAGTAAAAAGTTTGAGAACCCTTCGCCTAGGCTAATACCGTGTCACGCGCCCAATGAGCTGAGAAAAGGTTTGCAATGGTTATTATCCATGCAAACCTTTTTTTCATCCACCCAATTTGCCAAGCATCGTTGGCTCAATCGGTAACGTTAGCGTAGGATAATCCTTATAACGGTAGTGATAATGTATATATCATGTCTATGTATTTTCATATTAGATCTATATATATATATTCTAACTTTATTTTATATACAGATATCTTTCGTCTATCTTTTAGTTCACTTTGTTTTTATCATTGCCATGATTTGCTTTGTGTTTGTTTTTTTTGCATTGTAAATGTGTAATGGGATCTAATCTTATGCTCTATGTGTCATTTTGAAAGAAAGACGAATAAATATCTTATCTTATCTTATCTTGTTGTAACTTGTGCTCTCGAGAGGGTCGATATATATAGAGTCAGTCAAATAAAATCTAAATATAAACCTAAAGTAGTGTCTCAGTATAATCAGTAATTTTTCCTTCCTAATTTGTCTTATAAACAAAAATAAAGTCTATTGTTAATTGATTGACAGGATGGCTTGCTGTTGTTGTTTAGGTTTATTAATAGACGCTTATCATTCAGGAGGTAATGAATTGAATATCTCGCCCGTCGCCAATTGTAGCCTTTATTCAACGCTTTGGTGGAATCCCTCACTCACACCGTTGTTATTTAGCATGGACCACTTAATCTGGGGCAGCTATAAACGCTTTGATTAAAGACTAAATATGACCATCGCTCCGATATGATCCGGGTGCGAATTTTTTTTCCGTACTCGAGAGGGCAAATACCCCATGTGCGCATGCGCGTGGACTTGTGATTTCTCTGCTACTTCCCATACGAAATGTACATTGTATTCGCATCTACTGTGCACGATTCGCGTTCTACGAGTAAACGATGGCATAGTAGTCTTCAAACACAGACTCTGATTTGCCAGTTTGACAAAACAATTACGCATATATCGTGCGTAGCAATAGTACTAGTATTCAAGTCTGAGTAGTTGTATGATTCAGACATTTTAGTGCTTACAGAAATGCATCCCAAATTGAATAGCATGGTATAGTAGTCTGCAAGCACAGACGCTAATCGATATGGAGAGAGAGAGAGAGAGAGAGAGAGAAAGAGTGTGAGAGAGCAGTGGCACAATACATAGGCCTACCATGGGGTCTGGAATCATTAAACTACACAAACTTGCATAAAATCACTACTCATCAATACACAATATATTATTATGTCCTTGCAGACTACTATACTACACTCTACACATTGAGATGCATTTCTAACGCACGCACCAGTAGGGTCTGAATCATACATCTACGCAGACTTGAATAAAGTACTTCTCAGCACACTACTAGTATGTTGTCAAACTGTCAGATTAGCGTCTGTGCTTGCAGACTACTATACCATTCTATACAAGTTGGCGACTTGAATAAAGTACTTCTCAGCACACTACTAGTATGTTGTCAAACTGTCATATTAGCGTCTGTGCTTGCAGACTACTATACCATTCTATACAAGTTGCAATGTATTTCCATATGCACTACTGGGTCTGAATCATACAACTACACAGACTTGAATAAGCACATCGCGACACATACGCATATTGATTTGTCAAACTGGCAAATCAGAGTCTGTGTTTGAAGACTACTATGCCATCGTTTACTCGTAGAACGCGAATCGTGCACAGTAGATGCGAATACATGTACATTTCGTATGGGAAGTAGCAGAGAAATCACAAGTCCACGCGCATGCGCACATGGGGTATTTGCCCTCTCGAGTACGGAAAAAAAATTCGCGATCCGGGTGGTGCGGTGGTCCGCGTGATAACGTGATGCGATGTCAGGCCAGTGATGTCATGCAGATAAATAAGGCATTGCCATAGCCCATACACAGTACATTGGATGTCTGGATGTCGACTGATAGAGCTGCGCTGGTGTTTGATCTTAGTTAAATTGTGTAGCGACGACGTCGACGGCGACAAAGATTTGACTCTGAAAAAGGTACTGGGCTAGCTGTCATTCATTCTTCCAAACAATAGTAAAACTAAGACTCTTAAACTAAAGGCATCGTTTAACAATGTTTAATCTGAGATGCACGGCCCTACGTGTTATCATCAGTGTCTGTGCAGTGTTAAGCCCTGGCCTAGGCATTGAGTCTATAATTATGGTGTAGAGTAAGACCGCCAAACTTCGGACACTTAAGACAAAACGGGGGACAACATTAAATTCTTTTTTTAATTATTGAAAGATCAAATATACTATTACTGTGCAAATACTGTTTATGTATGTCATGAAAAGAAAATTAGTAAAGGAAATGGAAAACTAGAATTATTTACTTACCCGCCGAACCTGTTTTCATGCCAAGCTTCGGACGTTCATGTGAAGCGCACGTATATCGCACGTATAGCACGCATTCATCGGAGGTTTGGAAACCGGATCAAAATCGTACGACGGGGGTAAGTTTGACTGCGACGATTTCATGAAAAAAGTATTATTTTCTCGTTTTGGGTAGATTTGAGTTAGTCTAGGTAGAACTAGATTCTATCAGAAAGGTGTTTTTCACAACACTCGTACAATATTTTGGTGCTAAAATCTTACGAAAGCGCTATTTTTTTTGTAGTCGAAATGACACTGAATGTTGCCTGTCCGAAGCTTGGAAGAGCCCCATCTTCCGGTAGGGTAATCTATCTAGTACCCCTAGGTCCGTGGTAATGGCCGCCATTAGAAATTTTTCGCGATAGAGTGAAAAAGTATCTCATAAGCTCCCATAATTTGGGCAGAAACCACCCGAAATATGCCAAGGATTTGTTTTTAATCGAAATATTGGAGGCTCTACACCTTAAATCCCCTGTTAAGGAACTGTAAAAATCTACAACCTGAAATTTGTCTCTGAATTCAATGTTTTATGTGAGTTTTGCAGACGGCAACCTGCCCTAACTTTTTGTACTAACGATATAGGTTAGTAGAAGTATCAAATGCATGCAAGTTACCCGCCTGAGCTAGGCTCATATTTTGCGTTCGAGCCGTTGAAGTAATTTTTGTCCGAAGCTTGGCAACGTCCGAAGTTTGGCGGTTTTACTCTAGATCTAGACTAATTGAAGCCCTAAAAAAAATTGTGCTTCAAAATGATCAAGAAGTGCATCAAAAGAAATAAAAAAATTGAGTGACCTGTTTTATCATAATCGTTTCCCCCAATAGACTGTACTGTTGTGAAAACCGTTTGGCAAACGGTTTTTAAAATTTGTAATTCCAATCATAAATATCTTGATAATCAGACAGGCGATTGGCTTGTTAAAATTATGGGGTTCCTGACTGACCTAAAGGTTTATAACTATGATTGCAGCATGAGCTAAATCCAGGATTTTGTTTCAGAATCTGAGACAAAGTTACTGGATCCCTTAACTGCTTAAAGACATAAGAGACTAAAGAGTGGAAAACTGGAAACGATTCTCAATCTTACAGTGTAGTTTTTAGCTGCATTGACCTGGCTGTGTATTAAAAGCTGTGCTATTGATTCTCAACATTTCAAACACCACTGTACAAAACTTAACTGATTTCACTCAAAATCGGTACTTTACTGACAATTGATGACACATACATTGTAAATAGCAGTAAAATACAATTGTTTCAACTTATCGATGTTAAAAAGAATAATTTCAAAATTCAAATTGTAAGTCTACTGTAGTACTGACTACTAGCTACTATCAAACTCACTGATCAGCCACATCGTGTTTATTGCATGCATTTGTGTGTTGTGTGTGTATTGATGATTTGTGCCTGCAATTGCTGCCAATTCGCATTAGCATTGACTCTCTATGCTTTGCTGGAGTGGTTTTAACTGGAGTTCTAGACCTATAGATCTAGACCACTCCAGCTCCAGCAAAGCTAGACCAAAGTTTCTGTCTCTTTCGTTCTTTAGCCTCTGATTTGGGTAGGGTCGGAGCTGACCCTACCCAAATCAGAGGCTTACGAATGAAAGAGACAGAAACTTGGTCTACAGCAAAGCTAGAGCTGAGAGTCAATGCTTCCAATTTGTCCCAAATAGTAATTTTTCAGAGCAACCTTACAGCTTATCTGTACTAGTTTACAGGAGGGATTCTGCCCTGCAAGGTCACTGGACAGGTGGTTATCTCATCAACTCAGCTCTCAGTTAACATAAGAAAAAGATGATCATGGCCATGGGGGACCAATGGTCACCGATTACGATTAGGCATTGTTTGTTATAGAGGGCGCAAGTAGCTACAAGTAGTGCAGTGGGCCATTAGAATAGTTGAAATATATCTGGTCACATGATCGTGATCAATCAAAAACCAATCATTTTTTTATGCAGGTTCCTAGGCATTAAGTTCCTAATGTTAAGCAATACAACACATTACAACTCTCTAGTTTCTGTTTAATTTTTCTTCAATTTATATATTTCTTATTTAGCCAGGTCACTATAGAAAGACTTCGACATTCACCGGTGTCTAACGATGGGTCATTGGTCACTCATCGCTTTGGTGGTCAGCTGTTGTGTCTCTGCAGTTCTGTCCGATATTCAAAACCAGCTAGACAATGCTATCAGAATGCCAGAAGCAGAGGTATTTAAACTGTTTCGCATTTTATAGGTCTTTGTGAGTTCGTACAGGAAAAATAGGTTTAATGATTTTATTTCTATCCTTCTCTCTGTTTATCGCCGAATAACCAACTCAGTCAGTAGAACTGTTTTCCGATGGCCAATGTGCAGTTCTTCCCCAAGTGGGGTAATTCAATAAAAAGAAGAAGGAAAAGGAGATGGAGAAAAAGAAGAGGAAGAAAAAGAAGAGGAAGAAGAACGTTGTTTTTAAAAAAAAATTATTGCCGGTTTCATTGAGAGTTGGCTTGATCTTTGAACTCTTGAACGATGTAAAAAACTTTAGTTTCCAATTCATAGCTTTTTAGAAGATACTGTTATTGTAAGTGAACGTCATAGTAAATATGAGATGTATATTTCTGTTTGTTATGAAATCTTTAGCAATCCAGCGCATCAACACGGCCACCGTTTACTGATAAAGCAAGACGAGCAAGGTACATGGTCCATAAGGTAAGTTTACATACCCCTGATATAATGCCCCTGGCAATATTAGGGAATTATTATTCATTTATTTTATTTAAAAAAACAAAAAACTTAAAGTCTCTCTGTGATGCCCCTCTATCAATAATTTGATAGACTTGTTAGAAACAAATTTCCAATGTTAACTAATGACTTAAGAAGTATGCTGAACATATCTCGCTCTTCTCTTCTCTATTCGTTTTCTTACCTTCTCTCTATTACTTACAGTGCATAAGGACATATTTTTCATATGGATATTATTATTGATGATATTGAGGCAGGAATCAGGGATGGGAATGGTACGGTGTATTGATGCAATGAATGTGGGCCATATTTCAAACAGAATATTCCCACATCTAAATGTGTACATGTGTAAATGCTCTCTTGGGTTTTTTGTACCATCAATGGATGTAAACTTTCAGGGTCTCTGTCATGGGTTTGGGAGAAATTGGAGAGAGGGGGGGGGGGGGGGGGGGGGGGGGGGGGGGGGGGGGGGGGGGGGGGGGGGGGGGGGGGGGGGGGGGGGGGGGGGGGTTAGTTTCAGGGTATGGTGAAAGAAAAAAGTATTACCACTAATTACCATGGAAGCTCATTTTAGAGAATACTTCTATAACAAACACTAGCCATACAAATGGAATCTGCTGGTCACATTTCTCTGTAGTGTATTTTATTATTTTTTCGCACTGGTATACCCTACATGATTGTGTACCTGAACAGCAAAATCTGTATACCGGTAGCTCAAAGGGAGACACACAAAGGAGGTGGTCCTTATGTACAGGATCTTAATGTACACATTTCTGTAGCAAACACTATTCAAGGTAAAAAGAAATTGTGATTTTGATATATAGACGTGTGGTCTTCTTTACAGGTAAAAGTAGGTTTCATGATATGATTAATACTATGATTGCCTAGCTGTCAACCATTCCTATTTTGGAGGAATATTTCCTATTTGGGGGGCCTTCAAGCTATTGTTTTGAACCCTAGATTCCTATATTTTTTTTGGAATATGCTGTGTGAAAAATATTGAAATAGACTGTATTCCTAATTTGCCTTGAGAGATTTTTCATTTTTGCTGTGAAAGGTAGGCAGGTGTGTGATTGTATTATTAGTAGGCTATGATACTACTGATAATTAATATTAAAGGGATCGGCTAACTTTGTCTCAGATTCTAAAACAAAATCCTGGATTTAGCTCATACTGCAATGATAATTATAAACCTTTAGTCAGGAACCCCATGACTTTTACAGGCTGATCCCCTGTCTGATTTTCAAGATATTCATGATGGAAAACCAAAATTTCATTCTGCGTTTTCCTAACGGTTTTGATAGCACTACAGTCTATTGGGGAAAACGAGTATGATAAATCCGGTCACTCAAAGATTTTTACTTTTTTGAGGCACTTCTTGATTGTTTTGAAGCACAATTTTTTTAGGGCTTCAATATTACACCATATCACAGACACTGTTAACACCTAGGGCTGTTCATCTCAGATTTAACATTGTTAAACGATGCCTTTAATCAGTATATTATTGATACAACAGTATTTATAAACCAGTATGTATGTGTATATTTAGGCTAACTGGACAGTCATAGCGACGTTCTCCACCAAGCCTGAGATCCTGGGACGCTCTTTCCCAGCTTCCACTTCCATCTCGGACGGTGCGCTTGGCAAAAGCTCCGGCACACCTTACTTCTACCTGGCGGAGATCGACAGCACCATGCAAGATGTCGCCAAGAACCCCAACGTGACGTTGAGCTTCAGCGAGGCCGAGTTCAGCGATGTCGCAGACTGTGCCGTTTCTTCTTCGTCTGATCCAGAGAACCCTCTCTGTGCAAGGTTGATGCTTTTCGGTAAATAAGATTTATTTTCTTTTTCTTTGTTTCTCGCTTGTTTTTATTCTGCAACCAAATGTTGTGCAGGAGGCATTATTAAAGATCACGTTGAGTTCTGGGTGGTGTTTCACAAAGACTAAGAATAAAAGACTTAAATTGGACTTGAACTATGACAGGCCATTCATGTCATTGGTTGCTCTCATGGTCTCACCATTAGTCTCTCAAGGGACGTTATAAATCTACAGAATTTGCATTTTCGATAGTTCGTTGTTTTACAAAAAAAAGTTACATACATTGTAAAGTTAGGTTATATTTAAGACTAAAATTATTCTACAGTATGCGATTTATGACTTTAAAAAGCCTTGAACCAAATGTAAAATTAGAGGGAAAAAATATTCAAAATTTTTCCTTAAATAATGAACTAACAAAAAAAGTAAATTATGAGGATTTGTGATCAGGATTTGTACATCGATCCCTTAAGAGACCAATGCCAGGAATGGTGAGAGCAAACAGTGGCATGAACTGCCTGCCATATAAGTCCAACTTAAATTCGATCTTAGTCTTTGTGAAACACCCCCCAGGCCATGCTATTTCATTGTGAAAGAAACCATCTGGATGCAATTTGGGAAGGTTGATTATGTAACATAAGAATTTGTGTATATTCCGTAAGGTTTTAGAATCAACAAAACATTACAACGAGAAAGTGACTCAATCTTGCTGAAAAATACATGAACTGCACACAGGAATTTATATATGGGACTACACATACCGGTGGCATGAATGTTAGGTCCAAAATTTCCAGCTGTGTCTTGTATTTTGATAATATGTGCATTTGAATAGCCACCCTTGTACGATTGATCACCGTGAAATGTAGGAGTGCAATTGTGCTGGCCTTAACTTTATTCCTGGTACGGGGAGGGGTAGCTGGAAGGGATATTATCTCATTTTTGTTTCTTTTATTTTCTGTCATAGATGTAGCGTTTTCATGAACAGTGATATATCCACTTTCCTCTAGGTAAACTGGTTCACGTTACTGACCCCAAGGAAAATGCGTTTGCAAAGGAGGCCCTCTTCTCTCGTCACCCTCTCATGCCCAGCTGGCCCAGCGGTCACAACTTTAGCTTCAAGAAACTGATCATCACCGACGTCTGGATCTTAGACTTCTACGGTGGAGGATCATCTCTTTCGGTTGAAGACTACTACAAAGCTACACCATAATCATAGCTCAACACCAACAATGGCCTGCAACACATAGGCGATAATGCTAAGACCCCAATATTATTTTTTTTTTTTAGCATAGGGCGACTGCATACATACTCAAGAAATTGTTTGCAATTAGTGAAAAATATTGTTAAGACATGATACTCAGTACTTCATATGTGCTAATTTAGAACACGATGTAAGGTGACAAAGAGGTACAGATAACACAGAAGCAGCTGGGATGGGGAGTGACATGTCCTACTTGGTACATGCTTTCAATATATAAAATGGGGTACTGGTACGTGTTTAATAGAGAGCATCCTATTGGTTGAAAAGCTATCATGTGACACTAAACATATGGTAATACTCCCCTCCAGAGCGTGTAATATACATGTAGCAACTATTTGTTGGTTTTTTCACGCTATATTGGTCAAAAAGTTTGTCACATAATTATCCAAGCAATTGTATTTGTGGTTATTGATGCGTGCATTTGTGTTAGAGGGCTGGATGCCTCTTAAAATAACCAAGGCCTGACAAATAGCAGTCACAAATGTCCTTATGTTACATAATATTGAATGCATATCACTGTTTTATATCACAAAAATGTAAAGTTACTTGCTCTTCCAGCCCGTCATTTGTATATGATAATGTCAAAACTTTTCTGTACGATTATCAAAATGCTTTTGATGTCTCTGTTTATGTACATGTACAAGTCAAATAATGAAAGTGCACTGATATTACATGTTGTTTAAGATGTATGATGGGGCATGGGGATGTATTAACAATATGTGAGTAAATTGAATGCTGGGGACTTGCCTGCCATAGCAGTAACTCCTGGATTCCTGCTAAGGATGAAGTATTGTGATGAAAGAAGGGAAAGGTCACCCTGAGATGAAGTTGATTTGTACTGGTGCAAAAAACAAACCAATAATAATGTCAGATTGGACTTCATATTTGGCATTAGCTCAATACTAGAATACTAGAATGAGAAGTTTATACGATAGAAAATGTTAAAGGGCAATCCAGCCCTTGTATTGAATTCAATTGTATGGAAGCAGAAAAAACGAAAGAAACAGAATAGCGAAAGTTTGAATTAAATCGAACCATTACTAAGAAAGTGATGAATGTTTGAAATATGAGATCACTAAATCTGTGTGAATCTTAAATTGGCAATTTGTTTAGTGGATAATGAGTTAGTCATGGCCAACTCTCTCACTTGTCATGTTCAAAAATATCATAAATTTCTGTTTTTCTCCTACGCACATCCTTTGGGGCACTATTTCAAAATAAATGTATAATAATGGATAAACAATTTTGAAATTGGGGCGTTTCCAATACCGGTCTTTACCTTTAAATAATATGATGTAATAAATGTTGGTACACAGGAATTGTGATGTAAACATGAAATGTTGAGTTAATATATTCAAATGTGTGAAAAATGTGTCTGCATATGATGTAGTGACTATTTTTTTTAATGTGGTTAGGCGAGTCAGTTCTTATCACAGCAATATAATTATGTTGTTAATATGCAATTTTGTTTATAGTTCAATTTCTTGGAAAATTAAATTGTGGGGTGTGAATGCCTTCATTTGCCAATAGATAAAGCCATCGTTTTGCTTCAGTCAAAAATGATGACGTAGCTTAGATTAGGGAATAGGGAGTTTGAGAGTGTACAGGTGGTAGCAATTTAGTGAAGTTTTTTCTTTATCTACTGTTCCACACACTTCTTACAACTTATACCCCCCTCCTCTCTCTCCATTATTTACCATTTTAATGCTGTAATTCCCCCTACTTTCTCTTTCCGTACTGATTCCTCTCTTTACTCTTTCTCTCATGTCCTTTTCTCTCATTTCCCCCTCTCTCTCTCTCTCCCTTTCCTCTCTCTCTCTCTCCCTTTCCTCTCTCTCTCTCTCTCTCTCTCTACACTTTTCCCTATTTTCTCCTCTTTCCTCTCCCCCATTCATCTACCTACAGAAAAAACTACTTCCTCCATTTTTTCTTTGTTACAATTAATTCATTTTATTGTATTCCTTCTTTCTCTATTAAAAGACTTTTCCCTCCTTTTTCTCACCTTCTTCCTATCCTCCTTTCTCCCTCTCTTCCACCTCATTTTTCCTTCCCCCCCCCCCCCCCATTTGTTGCCTCTCTCTCTATTTGCATGTCTGATTACATTTTAGTACTGATCTTTTCTCTTCCCATATCTTTCAATCCTTCTCCTTTTCTCCCTTTCCAAGATATCTCCATCTCATTTTGCATTTTCCTCTTTGTTTTCCTCCTTCTCTCTCTCACTTTCTCCTCCTTTTCTCTCCATTCCCCCCTCTTTTAATCCTCCCTTTCCCCATCTCCTACCCCACTGTCCATCTTGTAACTTGTCCTCTTTTGTCAAACTTCCTTCTGCTATGAATAATTATAAAAATGCACACGTTTGTGTGAAACATTGATGTAATGTGTGATGTATTGTTTTACAGTAGTGTTGTTCATTCATATTTGACTGCAAAAATGTATCCAACTTCAGCTGAAATCATGTAATCAAGATTGTTTTTAATTTGAGTAAATAAATATTAATGAATATAATCTTTGCGTGCCATTGCATTTGTCCAGTTTGAGAGGTGGATGGAGCTAAGCAAATAGTGAGATGTGTATTCTTTATGCTGTGTTGAAGAGGGGTAATCTGATATTTGTGCTCCGGCGACAGGCTTTTTTTCATCTCGAGTATAGAGTTAGGGTTGCAATTAGGTTCGAAGTTGGGTAAGAGATTAGGATTAGATCTAGTGCTGGGTCCATGGTTGAATTCAGGAATCTGGCTCGTGTAGGACATCACTGCTGAGCAACCGTAGCAGGTGTTTTACAACCTTAAAGATACATATTAGTGGGCTCTTGGTGAGAATTCAACACCATTCGGGTGTTGTCAGTCATCAGGATTAGCCTTTAGTTTTGTAACCAAATTGCCTTATAATGCTCTGCATTTTCCACCATTCAGAAGTTACAGAGTCTCAAAATAGCCCTGTGCAATATCTCATCGATTAAACAATAGTTGATGTTGAGGTGGAAATACTTGGGTTCCGGGTTCGCACCAGTATCTTTTGGCAAGACGTTCATCTACATTTGCTCCTCCCCACCCAAGTTACAGTGGTAGGACATGAATGGTAATATGGTTGGATTGACTCGAGTGCACTTGTAAAAAAGCCTGGCCGAAATAATACCCAGGGAGCAGAGTGTGTACACTACCATGTGCAGATTAGCAAGTGTATCCAATGACTGGGATAATAATATACAAATGTGGTTATATTAGTAAGATTAATGCGTGAGAAAACCTTTTGATACACACACACACAAAATAATTTTGGCAGAACATCAGTTAGTTTACTTGATCTGTTTTTAATAAGAACATTTCACTGAGATGAAGAAAGCATTTACATGTACTTCACAAATGAAATACCTGAATACCAATAACTCGCAAGAAAATACTGGCATTTCCTAAATATTTATATAAAAAACACATTGTTACATTATATTTACACATAATATTCACATATATGCATCATATTTACAGTACAAGCTCTTGACTGTCTCCATAATTAATGTATTTAGGAGGGGCATCTTCATTCCTGAATAAAAGCATCTATTAAAATAATTCTGAAAAGGTGAAAATACAGAAGTTTAGCGGGGGAGGGGGCCGGAGTCAAGAAATAATGGTTTTTATTAAATTGCAAGCATATTGAATGTTAACAGTTACACAAACTTTCACATAAATCTAATGGGAAATGTGCACTGGCTGTGTAATTGACAAAATAAAAATAGAATTCTGTGAGTATAGTGTATTGTCATTCCAGATTTTTGTTATTCAAGATTTTGGCATTGCCCTATGATCCCTTCCAGCTCTTACAGTTTTGGAAGCAAAAAGGAAATTGGACAGAAACATGTTAAAAATAGTCTCTCATGTTGTTCTCTTTGTATCAAAAGATATACTTATATGTGCGAGATGTTTGGTATTCTATCCATGATTTCCTGTGAATCGTAGTGTAAATATCTTCACGTAATATAATAGCTTTAACAGCTTTACACTCCACACTAGGATCCTAGGTTCCACCCATTGGCTCCCATCCTATCAATCTCGGTGCTTAGCTCGGAGTCAGCGTGTGTGTAGACTGTAGCGTATACACACAGTGCTACAATGTAATAGGTATGTGTAATGCAAGATGCCTTTGTTAGAAATTTCTCTCCAGGATGAAATCTAATGATTTTCTACCTCTCATTTGTTGAATGTTTAGCATTCTTTCACATAAAACTCTACATCAATTTTAAGAGCAGAGGCATGTGTAATGAGTTTATCAAGACTTAGGAAATTTAAAACAATTCCAGGTTAAAAAAAAAACCTGTGCAATCTTCATTTCAGCTACCATTTCAACAAATTATATGGACTGTTTCATTACATCAAAGTTACCTCATAACTAATTTCTACATGACTATTAAAATTACTTTAGAAATTACGTTAACAACATTATAGTAACCAACTGTCAATTTCAATGGCCAATTTCAAATGTCATTTTCTGCTGGTGTAAATATAAAATGATATTATTTTTAAACAACTTGTAAAGGTCCAACCAAAAAATACATATGAAAATTCTTATATACCCGTACATACAAATACAAGAAAATATTAAACTTTCAAATTAGTAGAGAATACTTTTCACATTATTACATTTTACAGCCAGGAGTACAATTAAAAGAAATTTGGGGATAAACGCTCAAGAAAAGGGGCAGGAAGGGCGAATAAAAATATGATCTAAATCGTATCAAATTTACTTCATGCTGCCTCTTTGATGTATAGAATAAGCAGGAAATTTAGATTTAAAATGAAGTATTTATTGTCCATTCAGAAATTTGTTTTTCACTGATATAAGTTTATAGATCGATTCACAAACAGAACAAAATCATAATCATGTACAATTACAATAATGGTCGACTGTTATAATGCACATGCAAAATACAATGGTGCGCTTAGAAACAACAGTATTAAGCGCCTATGGTAATAAATGTTGTGTATTATTATCATTATAAAATAGAGTTGATAACAGCTTTAAGTAGGAAGGTTACACAAAATCAGTTTTATATGACGAGGATGCCAACAGAGAGGTGGGTTGAAGTAGAACAATGGAAAAAAGGTAGAAAGAGAAAGTAAGCCAAGAATAACAGGAAGTATGTAATGAAGGATCTTGATCATATCCTTACAACAGACATTTTGATAAAGCCATCACATAAAACCCATCATAAACAAATAAAACCCATCACAAACAAAAAAAACTGCTGCTAAAGAAAACATTGTTACTATAGGTCTGAGGCCATAATATTCACTATGAAAGGAATTGTGACAGAACTCAACTAAATCCCTCAGAAAAAGTTCTACTATTCAAGTTTGAGAATCTTGATGTTGGTATCATTGAAAAGCCTGTTCATTTCCCTTTACAATAATGCCCAGTTTACAATAATGCCCCGTTTGTAATGATAATTTAATCCCAGATTGTGCAGCACAACTGAATATGAGGCGAAGTCAAAAGAGAAATGTTTCAAAATGCATTTGTTATTCCTTCAAATCATCCTACCAAATTAAGAATTCCCTATTGACAATAAAAATGTCATTTCTGTAGAGGTGTTGTGGTCGAGTGGATATGTCACCAGACTATGGATCACAAGGTCCGCGGTTTGAGTCCCGCCACGGTGCTAATGTCCTTTGGCAAGACATTGATCTACATTTGCCACACTCAACCCAGGGGATGTAAATGGGTACCCGACAGGAATTTATTCCTTGAAATGCTAGAGCGCCATAATGGTAGCCATGCTAAAGCTGGGGTAATAATTGTGGAGCGCCAGGAGTGTTAAGGCTGACGGATATGAGCGTTATACAAGAACATAATATTATTATTATTTTGCAACATTTTATATTAAACTTGGTCCCAAATTCAGGTGTACTGCACATTCCATTATTACATAATAATGATAAACAAATGGGGCATCATGGTAAAGGGGAATACACACGAACCAACATCAAGTATGAATACAGTAACAAGAGATATATCAACACTCAAACATGAATTGCAGAACTTTTTTGAGAAGTTTCTTACAATTCTTTTATTTCAATCTGATTAAGGGTGTTAAAATGTAGCACCTTAACATTTCCTTAGTATGCAGGATTGTGTATAATAAAAACAAAGTACATTTGATACTTTTATACCTTGATTTAAAGTACACAAGGTGCGTTTTACTAGATACAGAATCATAGAGATGCATAAAAAGATAGGTACACAAACAAAACATAAAAACATTTATTCTTAATCTGTTAGTTCCATCCGAATAAGATCTGGGGAAAGTATGTGTAACAGCAAAATCACATCATATTAAAAAGTCCTTTAACATAGGATTAAATCACATATAAATGCAAAGTTGATAGCAAATTTTGTGTAAAAATGACTGCTCACAACATGAAAAATGAGACAAAGCACAAACACCTTAACCCTCATCACTAACATGTTTTGGCAACTGTGGTCATGTGACTCATATCTGCTACCATCAATATGTAATTGACTGGATGAAATTGAATTTGAATGCAAACATGATTGCAAATGTTAGTGAACATGCACTTTACCCTGCATATTGAAGCAAGCACAAAAATACCCTCCTCTATAAGTATTAGCCCTATCAACGTCATCTTTTGGCAACCATAATCATATCTCTTTCAAAACGTAATTGATTAGAAATCAAATTTGAATGCACACATGATTGCAAGTTTAGCCTCATGAAGCAAGGGAAAATGTTCAGAGGTCAATGTTAACAACCAGAGTGTTATGGAAATCATGCCTGCTACCATCAATTTGTAGTTGATAAGAAGACATCAAATTTGAATGCCAACTTGATTGCAAATTTTAATCAAAATTAACTGTCCTCCTCATGGAACGGGATACAATGGTCAAATATTTCAAGTGTACCAATCACCAAAACACGTTTTGCTCTTGACGTTATACTCTTTAAAAATACAAGCTTCAATCATTAATTCTACAAAGAGATATTGCACTTTAAATACACCCTCACTGAACATTAAACATCTTGAAGAGCATAAAATAGGGTGCACACTGAACCCAAATCGAGTTGACTTGGTTACTTGCAAGCCTTGTACATGGGATGTCATGTTATCCTTTATTTTATTCATACTCCTTAACATTTTACCTATAGAATGCCAGGAAAAGGTTTTGGGGGTTAGTTTCATACATTCTAGCAACATGCATACCGGGTATACAAATTATATTTTCGGGTGATCGGTACGGTACACTACCATGAATGTTACATCGCATAAACGTCATTTCCTTAGGCAATCATGACCAAGTGGGCTGCTGCCAATGTGTAACTGACTGGATGAAATCAAATGTGAACGTAAACTTGATTGCAAATTTCAATTACAAAATAACTGTATGCCTCATGAAACGGGGGACAATTTACAAATACTCTCACAAGAAACAAGCCGCACCTGTGCCATGTTTTTTGCAATCCTGATCCTGTCTGCAACCATTAATGTGTAATTACTGGATGACATTTTATTTGAATGCAAACATGATTGCAAAATTCAATTTTGAATGTCTTTTGGCAGCACCTTCGGTGGTGGAGGTATGAAAATGATAGCCTCATGAAACAGGAAACCATGCACAAAGTCTACCTTAAGTTCAGCTATCTTGTCTATAGACCTTCCATCACTTGTAGCCAATTCAACGAAAGCAAACTCAAAAGTAAGGTTGTTGTTTTTTAGAAGAAAACCGTTCACCTCACAAAATGGAATTGACATGATCGCAAATCCCCTCCTTGATGTTACTTGTGTTGCAATCATCTTTGGAAAGGTTGTGTCTGCTACCGTTCCTGGACAAAGATACTTTCTTGGGGACTAAGTCCTGCGTCCGAGAGGCTGGTGCTTGAGTCTAAGGCAGAAAGTCGACGACGGGGATAAGTTGTGATGAGTTCGTACTTCTCCGCCTTAAAACCTTCCTTAGAAACGCATTTAATCAGTGCCTGGAATACAAAAAGAAAACAAGACCAAACTTATCAATGAAGCAGAAATACAATCTTGAATCATGACACCAACACAATACTAGTACATAAGAGAAAGGGGGAAATGAAATAGCTTCTTAGCCTCATTATTTCATACCCGACACAAATTTTTATTGAGAATTTGTAAAAGAGCACTCAGCGAGACAATCGTTTGCGGGTTTCATCAAGTAAACATTTAAGGCTGAATTTTTAAAGATTTCAAACCCATAATCTAACACAATAGTTGTGTAATTCCATTGGAAACTGAAATAGAAAGATGTAATTATTTCATTCTTTGGGTACGACATGCTGTAGTTATTGCCTTTACAAGTAGGACTGTATTGCAAGTCAATGCTGGCAATGCTCATGTTCTATAAATAGTAACACAAAATTGGAAATAAAATATTTAATGTAACTTAATTGTAGGGGCTTGCACCAAACAAGCATTGCTCCTTTAAAATGCCAATCCATGTCAATGTGTACATGTAGGTGAACAATATCATTTTCAGTTATTCAACCTGTCTAATAAGGTTATCCAAGGGGCACACAAAAGAGACCATTGCAGACAGATGGCCTTTATAAGGAGGTGGAACTCAAACAGGTTTAACCATATTTCTATTTTGTCTTCTATACAACTTATAACATTGTTTTTAAGTCAATTATTGCATTTAAATGCAGTTTATACTGGAAAAGAAATGAATTAGATTTTTTTTTTTAGAATTTAAATAAATATATATATCTATATATATATAAATATAGAAGTTGGAAAGGTTCAACTTTATTGGTAAGAGTTGTACAGTCTGTTTCACCTGAAGGCTCATAAGCAACTAAATAAATTTAATACAAGGCAATGTTAAATACACTCATGTGCAGTCAGGCAAGAATACAAAAGAGACACAATAATACCCAAGTAAGGGTGAACGCAAGAATACCATGGTGGAATTAAAGGGTTTAAAGATATTAAGGTCATGTGGTAGGGGGGAGGAGGGAGGGGTTTAACCATATTCAGAGAGTAGAAACTTTCTCTTATGTTTACATGTGGAAATGAGTTCGGTTCTAGAGTTCGGTTCAAGAAAGTGTTGTGAAAACCTATCCTGTCTCACCTTTAGAGTTGCTGATGTTGATAGACAGACCTGTTTTCTTCTTCCATCGGGGAACCTTAACATGATTTCAGTAGTTGGTCCTGCAATAAAACACAATGAGGCATGATGTCTACGATTCACTTAAAGGTAATACAAAGTTTTGGTATGGGGTCATGAATTTGGTTCAAATGAACATATTGCAAGCATATGCGATCTTACAATATTCAGTGATCGTTGTCGCGGTTAAAATTGAGTCTAAAGTTATGAAATTATAAATAATTAACTCTTTATGCTGTATAGCTCCCTCTCAAGGTCAAGATATTAATTAAGCTATAAAACAATGTTTCTTGACTAAAATCGACCGACTAGCTAATCCCGTTTGAAAATTATATACCACAACTACATATTCTGAGATTTTCATGGTCGCACCTACTATTGTACGGCCGTAGGCGCTATTTGAAATTTATCAAAATTTACTGGGAGCACCAGTAAATTTTTTAATTCAATTTTACTCGAAAGTAAAAGTGTTTTAGGGGCTAAATTTTCTAGTGCTTATAATACATCCACAGGGGCATCCAAATATATCAAAATTGTAAAGAATCACTATCCACCCAATTTTCAAAATTTCCCAAAACTTTGTATTACCTTTAACTAGAGTATACTAAGTTTGCCTGATGAGATTCATTGACGATAACCCCTGTAAGAACTAGGAAGATGGGTTAAAGAACTTTTTTAAATATGGGTTTATATCCAAAATCTGGTGAGTGCACTGTACTCTATGTTTTCATGTACAATGTATATATTTTGTTCTTGGACAGTGGTAAAAAAGGAAGTTAGCTGCACCCTTTTCATTCACAAAATGTAAATAAATGGAAATTAAGGAACAAATAATCCTGCCTACTGCACGATTTAAAAAAACAATAAAAGCGATTCTGACGGGTGACTAGGTTAGCCCTCCTCATCAATCTCCAAGATATACCTGAGGTTTCATCGGATTCATTATCCTCCCCTTTTGTGGCATCGTCGGCATCAGCCCCAGATAACCTTCCTGCATCGTCCTGCTTCTCCCCATCGATATCGTCATCGACATCAACATTGACATCAACATTGACATCATTGCTGTCTATTATCTTTGGTTTGCTTTCCGAAGGTTCAGTTCTTGCCTTTTCTTCACATGAAAGTTCTCTCTTTCCCTCGCTTGTGATCGATCCATTTGATTTGGCTTCTTTCACATCTGTTCTCTCATTTATCACAGTGGTCTCGTCCTTCACGTCGTCATCTACATTGTGAACGACCTCTTCATGACCTTTGCAAGCGGCACTGACAATTACACTTGTCCTTTGAACAGCCCCGTTTGTTGCTTTAGTCTTAGAGGTCGTCCGATGCACTGCCTCACTCGAGGGCTCAGAGTCACTGAACGCAAAATCGCTCTCTATCGTCTCTACTGCATCATCGTCTTCATCATCCTCTTCATCGTCGACATCGTCTTCAGAATCGGATTCGATGGCAATGATGCTGGACTCTGCTTTGGTTTGAGCTGCTTCCACCTCGGCCAGGGATGCGGCGATGGCGGCTTCTAACTGACTATCCTCACTCGCATCAATGATGCTCTGTAACAGGAGTGGAAGAGAAAGAGAGAGAATAAACCCATTATTAGAAACTCCACAAATCCAACCATCTTCTTACATATATACTCTGAACGGAAGTTGAAGCAAGAAAGTTATATAATGTTTTTCAGAATTGTACATTTCTGAATCAGGAATCAAAAAGTTTATAAGGCATTTTCCCAGGAAGGGTAGGAAGCCGTTTTCCCTCTTTTTTCTGCCTTGGCATCTTGGAGAAATGAGGTAGAAAATGCGTGATTAATTGCTATTACATGTAATTTTTCATTATATTTCAATTGTGCTTTATGCTATTTACTTTGTACAGGTGAATGAGTGCTTTATGCTATTTACTTTGTACGGGTAAATGAGTGATTGCCAAAATAATAATAATAATAATAATAATAAAACATGAACAACATGAGGACCATTTTGAGGTAAGCGGGAGAAGGTACCCTAAAACGAAAAGTGTTTACTTTTCCTGCGCTGCCATTGTTCTATGGGCTCTGTGGCAGGCCAACACCTTGGCCTCAGGAAGGGCAAAACATCTCAACTAACCGGGACCCATATACTAATAGTAATAGTAAGAAAA